>NW_022681465.1:21511733-21929233 GCF_009764315.1 Trachypithecus francoisi
AAAAATTAAATAATAACAATTAAGAAAGAGAGAAACCAACATAGGAACAAAATTCTGGAGTAACAATCAGGGCTGTTATGAGGGTCCCCAGTCATCAGATCAAGGCTGTTCCTATTATGTGTTTCTCTACCATCTGAAATATATAATTTCTACCTGGTAATTCAATACGGCTACTTTAGCTATTTTTCTTCCTGTCTTCCTGTCTGCTTTATGCCCCTCAGTTGAATTGTCTCTTTCATTTCAACAAGAGGAAAGAAGAAGTAGGTGAAGAAAGACATTCTTTCCCCATATTATGACAATTCCTGAGACATGCTAACAGCATTTTCACTATAATCTCATTACACAGGAGAATGTGTTTCCCATCTTTCTTTATATAGACATAGTATTATTTTTCTTTTTATGGAAAATTGTTAACTTCATTCCTCTTCCACATATGATTATTCCTGTAATAATAAAGAACTGAGCAAGGTCTCAGATTTTACCCAACTTTCAAGCTAAGGATGAACCTGCCACAGTTTTATAAATGCAATTTTGGGTAAGAATCAAAAAAACTTTTATCACTCACACAACAGCAGGCAGCATAAACTTTGGGTTTAGATTCATTCTCTGTGCCCCTCAATTCCATGGGGACCATGCTAAACAGCCAGGTTGATGCTGTGAACACAGTGGACTTGTGACACAGCTGAGCAACCCTGCATTTGGAAAATCCTTAATCTTATAAAGAAGGCTATAAGCAAATCTGTCCAACTATATCTCCAGAAAGAGCATTATCTTTACTATCAGCATGAGAAAAGAAATGTGCCTTCTTTCCCAGAAAGAGACTCTATCTTTACCTTCAAAGGTTTTTTGCTATACAACGTCCTTAAAATAGAGTCTGAAACAAATACTGATAGAAGACATCCAGAATTCCATGGAGAATTGTCTTCCAAAAACCAATTTCTTTATTATCTCCTTCTGAAATTGCTATCAGATACATGAGAGCCTCTCAATCACTCCTCCTAATCCTTGCATTTGTAGTTCGTATTTTAATTCTGTTTGCTTGAAAGGGTACACTGCTGAAACCTTTTCTATTCCCTTCTTTTCATTATTGCATTTTGAATTGTGCATAATACAGTATTTCTCTAAATTTAATAAATTTAATTTTTGAAATTTGATTTAAATTTTAGTTAGATTTTACATGTCATGTTTTCTTATTTCGCATGGGCATCTATTTTATAATTTTGTTTTTATTTGTAATTTTAATAATGTCTTTTTCTTCCTTGAGCATTCCAAATGTGCTTATTTTAAAATCATGTTATTTCATCTACCTGACTTCAAACTGTACTACAAGGCTATAGTAACCAAAACAGCATGGTACTGGCACAAAGACAGACATATAGACCAATGGAATAGAACAGATACCTCAGAAATAACACCACACATCTACAACCATCAGATCTTTGACAAACCTCAGAAACAGAAGCAATGAAGAAAGGATTCCGTATTTAATAAATGTTGCTGGGAAAACTGGCTAGCTGTATGCAGAAAACTGAAACTGGACTCCTTCCTTATACATTATACAAAAATTAACTCAAGATGGTTTAAAGACTTAAATGTAAAACCCCAAACCATAAAAATCCCAGAAGAAAACCTAAGCAACACCATTCAGGATATAGGCATGGGCAAAGACTTCACGATGAAAATGCCAAAAGCAATGGCAACAAAAGCCAAAATTGACAAATGGGATCTAATTAAACTTAAGAGCTTCTGTACAGCTAAAGAAACTATCATCAAAGTGAACAGGCAACCTACAGAATGGGAAAAAATTTTTGCAATCTACATGTCTGACAAAGGTCTAATATCCAGACTCTATAAGGAACTTAAAAAAATTTACAAAAACAAACAAAAAACAGAATAACCCATCAAAAAGTGGGCAAAAGATATGAACAGATACTTCTCAGAAGAATACATTTTTGTGACCAAAAAACATATGAAAAAAAACTCAACATCACTGATCATCAGAGAAATGTGAATCACAACCACAATGAGATACCATCTCACGCCAGTCAGAATGGTGATTATTAAAAAGTCAAGAAACAACAGATGCTGGAGAGGATGTGGAGAAATAGGAACACTTTTACACTGTTGGTTAGAGCATAAATTGCTTCAACCATTGTAGAAGAAAGGTGGCGATTTCTCAAGGGTCTAGAACCAGACATACCATTTAACCCAGCAATCCCATTACTGGGTATATACTCACATTCTGCTTTAAAGACACATTCACACATATGTTTATTGTAGCACTATTTGCAATAGCAAAGACATGGGACCAACCCAAATGCCCATCATTGATAGACTGGATAAAGAAAATGTGGTATATATACACAATAGAGTACTATGCAGCCATAAAAAGGAATGTGATAATGTCCTTTGCAGGGACATCAATGAAACTGAAAGCCATCATCCTCAGCAAACTAACACAGGAACAGAAAAACGAACACTGCATGTTCTCACTCATAACTGGGAGTTGAACAATGAGAACACACGGACACAGTGAGGGGAACAATATACACTGGGGTCAGTTCGGGGGGGCGGCAGTGTGAGGGTAGGGAGAGCATTAGGACACATAGCTAATGCATGTGGGACTTAAAACCTAAATGACAGGTTGATAGGTGCAGCAAACCATCATGGCACATTTATACCTACATAACAAACCTGCATATTTGGCACTTGTATTCTGAAACTAAACTAAAATAAATTAAATAAAACAAAGTAAAAGCAAATTCAACTAGTATAAATTCACAATCCTCTTGTTGATGTTGGTGGTTATTTTCTGTAGTCCATTTTCATACTGAAGAATGTATATGTGTAGGCTCATTTGGAGTGGAAACTGTGTGTGTTTAGGGTTTTCTTCTTTCTCACTCTGTTTCTATCCCTTCTGCCAGGTCCGTTCCACAGACCCTGGCTCAGTGACGGAGTACTCAGACACAGGTATGCAGTGTAAGAGCAGCTGGGGGACTGCCCAGCACTTAGCGGCCATAGTTTGAGTAGTCTCAAACAGCTGGAGTTGCTTAGTTTTATTCAGTACAGACATAATGCTGAAAGCCTGGAGACAACACAATCTGTGGGTAATTAACATTATTGTTCTCCCTTTCAGGGAGAAGTCACGCACACAGATGATCAAAGGTCGGTTTCTGGTCAACATAAATAAACAAGCCTGTTTATGATAAATTCCCCTACCCTTCCTTGTACCTACTCCTTGCCCTCTGCCTCAGGGTCAGAGAAGAGCTGCCTTCAGCTATTCTCCCCTGAAGCTATGCAGAGCCTTCTGACCTTTCAGAAGATCACAACTGCTTAGAACACAACATCTGGTAGTGTACTTCAGATTTCCTCTCCTGAACACAGGAGGGATTATTAGAGATACGTTCAATGAGTACAAGTTTTTATGGCTCAAGTCTTAAACCAAGTTCTTCAGAAATTCTGTACTTACCTCAAGTAATAACCCTGGTTCCAAGTAGTGACTGATATGGAGAAATTTTAGTCCCTATTCTATTGTAGAAGGCAACCTAATGGCCATCACTGATGGCCTTGGTAGTAGAAGTCCTGGATTCCATATCTTAAGGTACAGTCTAAACTCCGTGTGTGTGTGTGTGTGTGTGTATGTGTGTATGTGTTTTTAAGGCATTTCATCTGACTTTTAATTTTCACTATGTAATTATGATTTTCCCTTTTCACAATATTCTAAAATTATCCTGTATTTGCAGAAGTTAAATGCCAACTCTGATCACACTTCAATATCTTCATAAAAGTACAGTGTTTCATTTTTATTTATTTGAAGTAAGCCAAGCTTAGGTATATTTCACATCTGACAGAATACCCAAACTTTAATTATTTAATTAGAATTAAACAGAGAGAGCAGGTCACAAAATGACAAAGACCAGTTAGAGATTTTAACTCAATTCCTTATTACTTTCTGATTCCCTGTTGATTTTTATGCCTGGCTAGAGCTGGTCACCCATAATACTGTCAAGTGTTGTCAAAAGTAGGCTTCTTTGGTGTTACAAATAATTGTGCATAGCAATGTTTGAGTTGTTTGCCATTTTAATAATAGTCAATCCCCTTCAGGAATATAAACAAGCTAAGGAAATGTATTTGATTACTCAACTGATCTTGAGAAAAACAAATTGTCAAAAAAACTGTATTTTCCTTAAAGTGATATTCTTCAAAGTATAAAATGAATATTGGTAATAGAGAGTGAAAGCTCAAGATATATGTTGTTTATAAAATGTTGAGTTTGCTCAGAATTTGGAAAAGTGTACTTAGAGAGTTACAGCAGTTTAAGAAAGCATCCCTAGCACAGCAAGGCATAAGAAAGTATGGTATAATAAGATAAATTAGATGGGTGATGATTCTTGTAAAATAATATTTTTGACCCAGTATATCTACATCTCTTTTTATCTTCTAGAGTTTATTTCCAGATTTTGAGTTTCTGATATTTCTTCATATTACCCATGATAGTTTAAAAACAAATCAACCAACCAACAGTGATTGATTTGCTCTTCAGTGTCTGTGTTTTGACTCCTGAACTGGGATTAAGCATATCTCACTTCAGAAGAATAATTTTGTAACAAGCTCCTTTTCTGTGTTCCAGACTTTCTTGCATATTTTAAGAGAAGAGCTCATTATCAGTAAGAGAAACTTTTGAGTTATGGAATGTAGTAAGGGAAATTCAGGTTAAACTGAAGTTTAAATCATGATATACAGCTAAAGGTTTTTAAGGCTAATTTTGGACATAGTGAGTTTTCTGCTACCCCAAGACTTTAGCCATGGGGTGGACTAAGGGTAGAATATGTTTGATTATGGAAAAAATTCCAATTTAAGGTGAATCATTTTCTGAACCTTTATCTGACATCAACATTTTCATATGTTTAGAATAATTTATACTATAATTTAATATGCACCTATTTTCAAGGTAGAATATAAATAAACATGCAATATAATGTTTCCTGTTTAGTTGTTCTTCCTAGTTACTAAATGGTATATTCAAGAAAATGTTATTGGTTCAAAGAATCCATAGAATAAGCTTTAATCAGAAAACAAGTCTTTGTAAATTATTTACTTTTATAATTGTATGAGTCATACATTAGAAGTATTTTTCTTTTCCAGTTTGTCACTTAACAATTTGTAAATAGCCTTAAAGTGAACTCAGATTCTTAATACAATCTTCTTTAACTATTTCGATACCATATGAACTAATATAAATAAATTTTTCTCTTATTTGAATAACCCTATAAATGTTTGGTGAATCATACAGTTTTAACCATCTTTCTTTATGAGAGAAAAAAATACCTTATCTTAAATTTAACATTAGTAAAATAAACAACCTCAGTCTTCTAATTCAAAACTATAACATATTACCTACTATAGATACGCATCTGAAAAACTTTATCATTCAGAGTTTTTAAAAAATAGAGTTTATTTCCAAATTACCTAACTTTATTTTCTTCTTGTCCTCTTTAGTTACTTCTCTCTTTCTTGCCTTTATCCTTCTCCTTTTTACCCATTCTTTTTCCATTCTCTCTTCTTTAAGTCCCTTCTTTCCACACTTTCTTTTTTATTTTATTTTTTTTGAGATGGAGTCTTGCTGTGTCATCCAGGCTGGGATGCAGTGGTGCAATCTCAGCTCACTGCAACCTCCACCTACCAAGTTCGAGCGATTCTCCATCCTCAGCTTCCTGAGTAGCTGGTGTAATGTAACGGGGAGCCGAGCAAGAAGACATGAGGCAGATGAGAACAGAGGTAGCCTTTATTGGGCTCACGGGCCAGGTTCACCGGACCCCTAGGAGGAGGTCCAAGGAAGTCACGGTTGGGGCGGGTATCAGGGGCCTTTTTTTAGGGCGAGGTAGGCGGTGTTTGTAGGTTTCGGTTTTCCTGAGTTAGGTTTCGATCTTTGAGGAATGACATGTCCAGGAGCTTGCGCAGAGCGGAGGTTTTTTGGCGGGCCCGAGCTTTTTTCACGTGCTGAGAGTCTTAGCAGGAAGTGAAGGGCGGGAAGTCCTAACAAAGGGCCTGCCATGGCGGGTGATACCGCCATGTTGGGTCTAGATTCCTGCCTAACAGCTGGGATTACAGGTGCCCACCACCACACCCAGCTGATTTTTGTATATGTACTTTAGTAGAGACAGAGTTTCACTATGTTGGCCAGGCTTGTCTCGAACTCCTGACCTCAGGTGATCTGCCTGCCTTGGTGTCTCCCAAAGTGCTGGGATTACAGACGTGAGCCACTGTGCCTGGCCTTTCCACACATTTTTATTGAATACTTTTGAATGACAGACACTGTGTCTATTCAGCAAATACAACCATGAAATTCTAGACACCTACCTTCGTTCTATTGGGAAACTTACCATCAGATAAATACCTGCAGCATAATGTGAATATTGTTCTGCTTAATTTTTCACACTTTTATATTTTTAGTCCATTAGCTTTCTTTTTGGCTAGGAAGGTTTAAGATGTCACCTTTGTAAACTGTAATTATGTAACATTTATTTCTAGTAATGAAGTTACTAGATGAAGCATTTATCATAAGCTGTGTGTACTGCTTCGTTATTAAACCTGAAGCAAAACCTTTTTCTTTTTCTTTTCCTTGAATTTTTTCCATCTTTTATGGGGAAAATAAATTAGACTGAATCTATATCTTTATTATATGCAACACATAGCCCACAAATAAAAGCTTGCCATTGTAGGCGATAATAATGTCAAACTACATTTGGTTTCATATAATGAGGGAATACCAATTTCCCATTAAAAAGCAAACCCTGAATTTCATAAGGTTAAATGGATGATATTTAAATAGAATTCTTGGAGGTTAAATTTAGAATGCAGAATATGTTCAGTAGAAGACTAATCTCTGGCCCTGTTGAATTGTACTTAAAAAAACTGACACATTTTCAGTCACTTTAAGTTCCTGAGTTGCTGTAACATTGCAGTTTGTAAATTTTACGGAACCATTTCATTAAAAACGTTTAAAAAGGCATACTGATAAAGAATTCAACTCGGGCATTAAAAATGAAACAGAAATATAGTAGGATATATTGGCATGGAAAATGGTAAATAAAAAAATGCATGTTTTAAAACAGTGACTACACTATGAAGCATATATACATATGGTAATACATGAATGCATATTTGCCAGTTTGCAGATAAAAATCAAGTTACACGAAATGAAATATTCAAATTTTATTGAATTGCTTTGCCTGTTGTATAATATGAAAATTCATCTTCCACCTCTTTGATGAGAAACTCTTCTAGCGTCTTTCATTATTGTCACTCTCTTTGTTGTCCGCTTCTTGCAACCACTCAATATAGATTTTAGACTCAAGTTTATTATTCCCAGCAGAAAAATGACAACACGCAACTTGTGTCATGCTGTCTTCAGCTCACACTCTGTCTTAATCTGCTATAAACTAACTAGTGGACACAAATGACTGCCCCACCACATACAAACTTATTTTTCATGCTCATAAATGTTTAAAAACTTAAGCTGAAAAGGAAATCTGCTCTTTACATGTAAGCTTATAAATAGATAAAGAATTGAAGGACCATATACCAGGATATTAACAGCCATTAATTCTGAGGACTAATAATAAAATTCATTCTTTTTTACTTAATATGTTTTTCTACTGTGAACATATATTGTTTTTTGAAGAAAAGCATAACAATAACATTAAGAAGTATAAGTATATACAACTCAGAAAATGTCTAATAATAAAATAATAAATTGCTTAGTTAAATTAACATTGCCCAAAGACCTACTGCACTGAACCAAATTCTAATACTGATTGAAAGTAAAAAAGAATCTAGGCCGGGCATAGTGGCTCATTCCTGTAATCCCAGCACTTTGGAAGGCCAAGGCGGGCGGATTGCCTGAGCCCAGGAGTTTGAGACCAACCTGGTCAACATGGTGAAAACCCATCTCTACTAAAATACAAAAAAAATGAGCTGGCGTGGCAGTGTGTGCCTGTAGTCCCAGCTACTAGGGAGACTGAGGCAGGAGAACTGCTTGAACCCAGGAGGCGGAGGTTGCAGTGAGCCAAGATGGTGCCACTGCCGTCCAGCCTGGGTGGCAAAGAGAGACTTTGTCTCAAAAAAAAAAAAAAAAAGAAAAAAGAATCTAAATAAAATCTATTTGTTGTTTTTAAAATATTGGATAGTTCACTAATTCTGCTTTTTTGTCATAAGGTTACTACTCTAAGGCATGGCTTGTTATTAATATTTAAATTATTCAACTTTATAATGCCAATAAACAGTAGTGATTATTTGTTAGCATTTGTTTCCATATAGATCACAGGGTGATCAGGGTGGAAATATATTACTAAGCACATATTCACCCTAAAGTATTAAGTTTTGTAATTGATTGGAATTAGGGGAAATAAAAGAAGAACCTAATTAGTTTAGGGCCATAGAAAGACCCTTTCTTTAAGAAAATAAACTTTAAACTGAGATGTAAAATATTAAAAAGAGTTATTCTAGACTAAGGAGAAAGAAGGCATTTTGGAAAGGAAAATGATACTTTCACATTTACCTTTAAAAAAGAATACTGAAAGTGGAAAATATTCTTCCATCAATAAATGTATATAAGAAACACACTAAACTGAAACAGTTTTAGAAGTTCTTGAATGTATTACTCATCATTCAGAACATCTAACTAAATTTATACAACAATATTCAAGAATATATATGTACTATACATCTTTGCAAGGTAGTATAATAATATAATAGCCCTACTGTTTATAGTAAATGATATCATATTATGTTTCTGCTTCTTTCCTAGTGGCCATAATATCCGTAACATATATGCATGTAACTCTTTTCAAAGAGTTTGTGTGTGTGGTGTGTGTGTCTGTGTATGTGTGTGTATGAATAGGCTATAAGTAGGAGGGTTTACTTGTTTATTTCTTCACTCTTCATTTCCTAAGCTTCATTAAATATTGTGTGAATAAATATTTCTTATCCAAGTAAAGTGTGTTAGAGATACCAAATGTGTCATTTATTTTTTATATGTGTAACAATGTTAAACAGTATACAATTTAAGGCAAGGTGAAACTGGTTTCTATTGTTTCTGTTTTCTAATAGGGCAAACTTATGTGAATATAAGCAACAAATAGCATTATTTACTATTAACCTCCTGTCCCACCAATTGACAGTGTTTACAAATAGGAACTACTGGGGAGGCCGGACACAAAACACAGTAGCTCATGCCTGTGATCCCAGAATTTTGGGATGCCGAGGTGGGTGGATCACTTGAGTTCAGGAGTTCGAGACCAGCTTTGCCAACATGGTGAAACGCCGTCTCTACTAAAAATACAAAAGTTAGTGCAGGATGGTGGTGGGTGCCAGTAGTCCTAGCTACTTGGGAGGCTGAGGCAGAAGAATCTGTTGAACCCGGGAAGTGGAGGAGGTTGCAATGAGCAGAGATTACACCTTTGCACTCCAGCCTGGGTGACAAGAGCAAAACTCTGTCTCAAAAAAAAAAAAAAAGAAAGAAAAAATCAACAAAGCTTTTGGCTTACTTGAGGCCAGTAGTTTGAGACCAGCCTGGGCAATATAGCAATACCCCACCTCTAAAAATACTTATTTTAAAAAGACTAACAGGGATCTATGAGGATCCATTCAGAAAATGGAAAAATCTAACCTAGATACCACCCCCTCAAAACCACTTCACAATAAATCTTTTTTTGGAAGCAAACTAAAAGTAACCTAAACCGACCCAAAGGAAAACATAAGACATTCCATTCCCTTCTTTTGCTCCAAAGTTATGCAGCAGCACTTCTTCACTATCTAACACAAAGTTGTCCAACTTGCAGCCAAGGATAGCTTTGAATGCAGCCCAACACAAATGGTAAATTTTCTTAAAACATTATGAGTTTTCTGCTGCACACTGTGGCTCACACCTCTAATCCAGCAATTTGGAAGACTGAGGTGGGTGGATTGCTTGAGCTCAGTTTGAGATCAGCCTGGCCAACATGGTAAAACCCCATCTCTACCAAAAATACAAAAATCAGCCCGGCATGGTGGCAGGCGCCTGTAGTCCCAGCCACTCCGGAGGCTGAGGCACAAGAATCGCTTGAACTCGGGAGATAGAGGTTGCAATGAGCCAAGATTGCGGCACTGCACTCCAGCCTGGGTGACAGGGAGAGACTCTGACACACACACACACACACACACACAGACACACAAAGGAAAGAAACTACTTGGGAGTCACCACCCTTTAACTTACCCTGCATTTCCAGGAAACAATTAGAACTTAGTCTTAATTTTGCATTCATCTGATTCTACAACTCTTCTGGTGGCAACATTAGCCTAATAATAGCAAGGATGGAAATAAAATAGGGAATAATGTTTGTTAAAAGGCTACTTAATGAATGATAGAACAAAAACAAGTCACCTATTTTGGTTGCCTGAAAATACTACTATGTCCCTTATTACAGAATGAGACTATGATAGAGAAAGTAGAGTACTATCTGAATTTTTAAAAAAAATAATACGCTGCTATTTTTTATGTTACCCTTATGTACTTCCCCAGTGTAGGATATGTTAACTCTTTTTTTTTTTTTTTTTTTTTTTTTTGAGGCGGAGTCTCGCTCTGTCGCCCGGACTGGAGTGCAGTGGCTGGATCTCAGCTCACTGCAAGCTCCGCCTCCCAGGTTTACGCCATTCTCCTGCCTCAGCCTCCCGAGTAGCTGGGGCTAGAGGCGCCCGCCACCTCGCCCGGCTAGTTTTTGTATTTTTTAGTAGAGAGGGGGTTTCACCGTGTTAGCCAGGATGGTCTCGATCTCCTGACCTCGTGATCCGCCCGTCGGCCTCCCAAAGTGCTGGGATTACAGGCTTGAGCCACCGCGCCCAGCCAGGATATGTTAACTCTTTGAAACACCAGGGAAGCATTTACTCTACTGAGGAACTGAATTTAATAGGACCCTAGGAGCTTGACAAGCAACTTACTCAGTGGGAGAATTCGGCTCATTACGTTCAGTGATGCAGCACCCAAAGGTATTGAATTTTAAATGAATCTATGAACCTAATAAATCATCCCAGCTGTCAAGTGAAATCTAATTTGTGAAAAATTTATTACCCATGATTATCATGTATTAAATATAAGATTTAAAATCTAAGCAAATGTTATATTCCTAGTTGGATAAATACTCTAGATTGCAAGGAGTCTTTAATGCATTTTGACATCAAGTTGGCCAAGGCAGAGTTGATATCTCTAGTGAATATCATCTCAGTCTTTGATAGCTCATGCTTTTCGTGTCATTCATAGTACTGAACCCATCTCTAATCATATCACATATATCTTTGTGCTTTGACTTCTAAATCCATTCATTCATTGCTTTCTGAATGCCCATATGTCTCCTTAACTGGATCCAGTGTGCTCATTGTCATTTTGGAGGTGATAAAAGACAACACAGACTCTGAAGGAAGGGTGTATAGTGACAAAATGCACCTTGAAATCACTAAAATCGGATTTGTGGTTTATGGCTGCCTTTCACTGCAGCAATACAACTCAATGAAACATTTATGTTTTTAACTTCTGTCTTGACCAAATGCGCCATTCCATATATAAAAGCAAACATTATCTATATCTTCATTAATGTTTATGCATGGCAGAGGATGACAAAATTGATAAAAATCTACCCCTAACATTTTGACCTTATCATTAAATCAAGGCCTAATAAAATTCATCCAGTGATTATTGAAATTTGTAATTGATTGATATAAAAGTTGCCAAACATTTATTGTGCAGTAGTCTATAAGACCATAGTGCCAGGTGTGGTGGCTCACGCCTGTAATCCAGCACTTTGGGAGGCCAAGGCAGGCAGATCATGAGGTCAGGAGATTGAGACCATCCTGGCTAACAGAGAGAAACTCAATCTCTACTAAAACTACAAAAAATTAGCCAGGCATGGTGGCTGGTGCCTGTAGTCCCAGCTGCTTGGGAGGCTGAGGTAGGAGAATGGCGTGAACCCAGGAGGTGGAGCTTGCAGTGAACCGAGATCGCATCACTACACTCTGCAGGGGCCATTGAAAACAATATGCTAAGAATAGATAAGGCTCAAGGACAGTATCTCTAGCTAGTTGCACCTTTAATGAACTCCAGTAGTCAAGGACAGTATCTCTAGTTGAACTTTTAATGAACTCTAGTAGGCGCCAAGAAGGCAGACAAATAAGAAAGAGCTTAGAGACAAGGAACTAAGCAGAAGGTTACATCTGGGTGCAGAAAGTTTGTTTTGCATTGTGTTATTTTTGCTGACGTGGGGTTTATGGAGTATAAATAAAGTGAGGTGGAGGCTCTAGGTGCCGCCGCCATGTTCTCTGTTTGTCTTTGTCTCGTGTCTGTTCATTCTTCACCACCCCCAGCACAGTCCTCAATAACACTCCAGCCTGGGTGACCGAGAGAGACTCCGTCTGAGAAAAAAAAAAAAAATAGTAAATATAATTCACATCTTGGCTACAGCAAATCACACAGCAGAGATCCATTTCTGTATCTTGAACACCAAAAGCTAAAATGTCTAGGAAACTGTTGATTATCTGTTCAATTTACAGTTATCAACAGTCTCTAGATCATTGCTTAGAATCATTAAGATGTTCAAACACATTTTTAAATGTTTATGTCTATTTGTAAAATTTGCTATGAGAGAAATATCAAGCTGTTTTGGGGGAAAATATGCAATTCATCATTGACTTTATGAATGATAAATACGTTTACATCACATATTTACATTATAAATGATACATAAATTCGTAGATATACATTTATGCGAATACATTTGTACTTTCGAAAGTATACACATATACTTTCTAAAGGGTTTTCTTTTAGTTCTGTACTTTATTTAAGTGATAATTAATATTGCATTTATTTGCCCATTTACAAGCATATGCAATACATAAGCTCCTTTTTATGCACCAGGTGTAGAGCAGTAAAAAATGAAAGCCTTTCTTAGAACCCCTTCTATTTAGGATCCAGTAGGAGGGCTATAGATTATATATAATCTATATAGATTATATATCGATCTGTATTATATATAATATGTTGTATAATTAATTATGTAATTAATATCTATTTTTTAATTATATAATATATAATACAGATATATAATATAGAATAGTCTATATATACATATATTATATGTGGACTATATTATATACAATATATGTAGACTATATTACATATATAATATATAGACTATATATATTTATATAGTCTATAGATATCTACCCCATTATCTATATGGTCTATATATAGACTATAGATTATAGATATAGATATAGATATAAATTTACATCTCAGATAGCAATATGTTCAATGAAAAGAAAAGCACAATTAGGGACACGGAAGCTTGAAAATATGTGGAAAGAGAGCTTTGTAAACGGGGAAGAGCGTGGTGTGGTGAGAGTGTCTTTGGTTGGTTTAAGGACAGTGAAGAAACTGATGCACACAGTCTGAGGGGCTTTATAGGGCTTGTTACAACTTTATCTTTTATTGTGAGTGAAATGTGAAACCATTTGAAAATTTATGTCAAGTGCCAATTTCTAGTTTACTCTTTTTGAAGACTAAGGAACAGGAAATATGAGGAAATAAAGGGGAATTCCATGTGATCTCTCTAATGGTTATATCAGTAGAGTTTGAAGGTAGAGCTCATAGATTTGCTGAAGAATTGGGGATAGGATGTGACAGAAAATAGATAAAAGATGAATATTTGGTAACTAGAAAAATGTGACTGCATTTCCTGAAATGAGAGAATGTTCAGAAGGTACATTTAGGAGCATAGTGGAGAAATGAGTTTTGAAACTGATCAGTTTGGGTTGCTTAACAGATTTCCAGATAGAAATATTAAACAGGTAGTTGGGTATATAAAAAAGATTATAGGCCGGGCGTGGTGGCTCACACCTGTAATCCCAACACTTTGGGAGGCTGAGGCGGGTGGATCACGAGGTCAGGAGATCAAGGTCAGGAGCCAAGATCTCACTACTGCACTCCAGCCTGGGGGACAGAGTGAGACTCCCTCTCAAAAAACAAACAAACAAACAAAAGATTATATGTGAGAATTATCTGTTTATTGTTTTATTGATCACAATGCAACAATTTCACAGTGACTTTATTTCTTGCCATGGCCTTAGGTTAAGTTTTTGTTTTCCGTGATAAAGCTAGCAAAAAACAGACAAATAAAACTTGTTTAAATGCCAGGTAGGGCATCAGCATATTGTTTCATCATTGTGTTTAATGCAAGGTTAGGAAAGGTTTATGGGAGAAAACCACATTTTGTGACCACTAGGGGAAGATAACTTAGAAGATATATGGACAAACTAGTCATTGATGACAAAGTATGAACAAGAAACTCTAGTTTATTGAAGTTTCAGCTTGTATTGTCATATATAAGAGCATTTGAAGCCTCACAACCCTTTAGCCTAATATTATAAGTGGGGTATTGGTTGACAATGAATTTAGTCAAATTAGTGCCCTAATTTATTTTCAATATTTAAAAAAAAATGAAATGGAAAATTGAGGGGATAAATGTGTGCATAAAACTAAACAGATGTATTTTTGGTGATTCATTTCAAAAATCTCATGGTATAAAACTCAAACAATGAGAATTTAGTTAAACTTCAAATTGATATTTATTCTATCTATAGCTACTACCTAAATTGAAATTCATGCTGAACATGTCTCAGGCTTCTCCATAATTGTTTGTTCTCTGTTCAGTTTTTTTAATCAATACAGATATTTCTAGTGAATATCTCCCTATTTGTGTAGGTTACAATAAAATGAAGCTAAAACTATACTAAACACTACACTTAAAATAACCTGTTATTATAGACTAATAATTTATTTTACACCATCAATACTAAAAGTTATTTTCCAGTTTATATTCTTATATTAATATATATTATTTTAGGGCTTATAATGGCATTCCACAGTAACTATTAAAAAGGACTTGAGCTAACATAATATTATTCTTATGTAATCACTTCATAAATTTTATGATATATAGTATGCTTTTTATTAGATTTTTATACTGCATATTTAAAGCTACCATTTGCCAAGTTAAAATCAATGGATTAGATGTCATGAACAACCATCTGAAATCCAGAAAAGACTTCAATAGTAAGGAGCCCTTTGTTGGGAAATAACAATTCATTCAGTTCATCTACTTAGCCTATAAATTTAAAAACATGGATTAAAGTGATTACACTTAATTGATTAGCTCTTTACTGAGTGCTAATTCTAGTTTGTTAGGCTAGCAGTAGCATCTGTTATACATACATATCTCATAAAATCCAAATATTTATTCAACATTATTTTAGTTGAGTTCATATCTAACTGCATATTCAATATATATTTCATTTTCAACAACAATAATTATAATATTGTTATCAAAAGTAAAAAAACAGAGTGAAATTCCTTCTAAGATATTCACAAAATCACAGGGTATAGTTACATTTACTTTATGTAATTTATATTAAAACATAATTGAAATATATGTGCTTATTACAAATCCTTAAAAAGGTGAACTTTAGTTAACTGCAGAAATCAGGAATTTATTATTAAATGCATCACTTTTTTGTGAATATGTGTCAATCTATTTTGTAACTTCTAACTTTCACTTTGCTTTATTTAGTCCCTTTAATTCTACTGTCTCCAGTAAGAAAATCATTCCTTTTGTTGCCGTACATGATGATTTAAGACTAAATTAACACGTATGTTTACCTTCCTAAATAGTTTCATGGAGATCATAATTTATTTTAAAGGAACTAAGAACACAGTGTGCCTCTGATTTGGCATGTCATGGCAAGTTATACAAGTCAATTAAAGTGAACTGGTGAAGACCCCAGCCTATAATAGGTTCGAGTGAATATTGGCAAGTTATATTTTATTATTCTTCGGTATTACCATATGAGAGGAAAGAAGAGTTTACATGAAGGCAACTTTTGTAAATTTTGTAAATATTTACAGAATATTTTCTATGCATCCTGCTGTCCACGTGATGTAGGTAGTACCAAAATGATAAAGAAAACCCCTCTCTTCAAAGAACTTATACTCTGTTTCTGGAGGTATAAAAGTAAGTAAACAAGATTATGATATGATAAATGCAATAATAGAAGATGCACAAAGTACAGAGAAGGAATCACCAAACTCTTCCTGTATGTATGAGGAAATATACACACCAGTCTGCACAAACAGTAGCACTTTCTTTATTGGTTAATAGGCACCAGATCTAAGTGACAGCTCACTTTGCTGCCCAACCTTTGACTACAAAGGAAATTGCTCAAACCATTATCAGTTTGCCTGGGCAGGAACAAAAAAACATTTTGTGGATCAAATTTGCTATGGATGAGGCATAGGATTGTCATAGGAGCTTAAAGGGCAGAAGAATGTGGAGAATTAAAGGGAAACTACATTATACATTTTTTTTATAACCCCTTAGAGAGTTATAATGGGATGGGCAAAAATATACACCTTTCATTAAATTGATTTTTATTGAACACCTAATTAGTGCTTCTCGGTTTGAACTGCTATAATAAAGTAGCACAAATTGAGTGTCTTAAAGAGAAAACACTTATTTCACACAGTTCTGAAGACTGGGAAGTCCAAGACCAAGGTACCAGAGGATTCAGTGCCTGGTGACAGGCTGTAACCTGGTTCATAGATGGTGCCTTCTTGCTAAGTTCACACATGGTGAAGAGAAGAGGAAAACTCTCTCATGACTTTTACAAGGACATTAATCTCATTCAGCAGGACTTCACCCTCATGTCCTTATTTCCTAATTAACTCCAAAGGCCCCACCTCCTAATATCATTGCATTGCGAGGTAGATTTTCAACATCTGGTGAAGAGCAGTGGTGCTCTTTGCACAAACATTAGCAAACTAGCATTGGCACAAGCATTCTGTCCATAGTGGTGTTCTTCTAGGTTTATACCAGAAGAAAAATAAGACAAAGCTCTGCATCCTCATGGGAGTTACATTTGTGGGCAAATATACAATAATCATTAAGATAATAAAGTAAAAATCTAGTATACTAGGAAATAAGTGCTATATAAAAGAAAATATATAATAGGGTAAAGGAGATTTAATGTGTGAATGACATAGTGAAGACAAGTGGCAGTATTGAATATGATGTCCAAGAGTGGTCATATTTATTTAAAAAATTTTTTTGGAGATAGGATCACACTCTGTTGCCCAGGTTAGAGTGCAGTGGTGTGACCATATCTCACTGTGACCTCAACCTCCTGGGCTCAGGTGAGCTTCCTGCCTCAGTTTCACAAGCTGCTCAAACTACAGGCACACACCGCAACACCCGGTTGTTGTTTTTTTTTTAATTTCGTAGAGACTAAAAACTTAAAATTAAATATATTAAACTATTTAAGGTAAACATTGTAGCAGGGTAACATTTGTATACAAATATATTATTCACTCATTCTTATGTCATCTGTGTTGAGAGAGAAACACTTTTTTTTAACAAGGAAGAGAATACACATCTAAAGATAATGTTTTGAAGGCTTGTATATCAATCATTTACTAACAAAATCAAACTCCACTTATTCCATTGTGTAGCATGATATATTTAGAACAGATCTTGAAAAGAAAATCGCTCCAAACAATTATTCGAAATATATTGATGCCTTTACATGATGAGCAAGGATATATATAGTATATTATATATACTATATATATCCTATATATTATATATATATAATACAATATGTATATCTGAATATTGGTTGGGTGCGGTGGCTCATGCCTCTAATCCCAGCACTTTGGGAGGACGAGGCGAGTGGATTACTTGAGGCAGGGAAATCTCTTGAACCCGAGAGGTGAGGATTGCAGTGAGCTGAGATCGCGCCACTGCACTCCAGCCTGGCAACAGAGAGAGACTCTGAAAAAAAAAAAAAAAAAAGCCCTGAATATTTACATATTTGGAAAAATATATTAATATATTCTTTATTTATATGTAATCTATTAATATATTTCTGTTACCCTGCATAGCACAGGGTCAATGAGTTGTTCTAGTTTGTAAAAGTAATACAGATGAAATTGCTCTTTGGAACTGAAAGAAAGGTAGATAACATCATATATGGATCTCTGATATGATCTGTATGGAGCACTATGGTCATGTTTACTTACATAAATCTGTTACTTTTCCTAGAATACTATAAAAAGCACAATTATTCAAAATTGTGAATATTATTTTCAGTATTCTAAATCACTAAAATAAGAAAAAAATAATGCAAAAAAGACTTCATAACTTCTAATTGGTGTTTACTGCAGCGACTTCCGGTTGCCTACCAAAATATCTATTCTCCATTGCTTTTTCAGTAAAAGAAACTCAATATTCATGTGTATGCATTGCCAACAAGTTAAATGACTGTGTTTCTCAGCATTCTGTGGCAATGATTATGTCCATATCACTAAATTATAACAAATGAGATGTAAGTTTCATTAAAGGGAGAGAGGAAACCCTTCTTATCTTTTTCTAAAGATTTACCTAGAATGCAAATACCATAGTTAGATTGTCAATTGCCATCTTGGCCCCTGAAGGTAGAGTTTACCCTTCAAGGAGGAAAGTGAGGAGAAGCAGAAGCTGCAAAAACACCTCATGGATTTTTGGAGCTTCCATACATGTCCTAGACTGACTCCCTCCAGATGGATTTTATTAAAAAGAATAAAATTATAAGCCTATAAATGCCTGGGGCTTTAGGTTTTCAGTCAAAACAGCTGAGCCTACTCCTAAATGATAGCATCACATGTTTAGTCACATCCAAGTAGCAAGTGAATCTAGAATGTGTAGAGCCTGGCGTGGTGGTTGATGCCTGTAATTCCAGCACTTTGGGAGGCCAAGGCAGGAGGATTACTTGAGCCCAGGATTTTAAGACCAACCTGAGAAATATAGTGAGACCTCATCTCTACATGTAACTTAAAAAAAAAAATAGCCAAGTGTAGTAGTGCATACTTGTAGTTTCAGCTACTCAGGAGGCTGAGGCAGGAGGATTGCTTGAGCCTGGGAAGTGGAGGCTGCAGTGAGTTGACATCCACCACTGCACTCTAGCCTGAGCAATAGACCAACACTCTGTCTTAAAAAAATAAAAATATTGAATGTGTAGAAAACCCTTTCATACTAGGATTTCAAATGCACACGACTGTTTAAATTAAGCTAAAACATTGATACTGGTTTAGAATTTTGCATAGAAGGTAGAAGTAGTGGAGTAAAGTAGGAAATTAGTATTAGTAGGACTAATCGGGAATTTCCTACTACCCTATTTGGTGCCCAGTACATAGTTAGCACCAGTAACAGTCACCAAACAAGTGAGCCTTTCTTACTGAGAAAAGACATGTGGTAATAGTTTATCTCCTTCGGGCCCAAGTATTTTTCTGATCAACTCTCTATATAGCTATAATTAGAAACACATCTTTCTGATGATTCATTAATTTGTGACATGTGACACAGTATAGTAGAATGATTTATTCTAAGCTAAAAAATACAGATATACAGCTTTGAAAGTGAATAAAGGGGTCTTCAACAATATCCATTTTATCAAATTCTGGAGGAAAGATGCTTAGACAGCTGCAGTTTCAAAGTTATATAATTTGTTTAATCTACAGAATTTCACTGAGCTTTTTCATGTTAAACAGGAAATAGCCACTTGAAAAATTTGGTGAGAAAAGAGCTTCAGTTGCTCACCTATATCTTGTTCTCCTCTCCTTCTGAGCAGACAAGAGAATTACATTTTCTTATGGCTTGCAGTTGAGTAGGGCCATATTGCTAATTCTCACTGA
Organism: Trachypithecus francoisi; assembly: GCF_009764315.1. Lineage (NCBI taxonomy): Eukaryota > Metazoa > Chordata > Mammalia > Primates > Cercopithecidae > Trachypithecus > Trachypithecus francoisi. The sequence continues at coordinate 21,531,541 of NW_022681465.1, forward strand.
GTAGCTGTGCCTGTATAAAGTCCCTTTATACAGGGACTAAAGAATAAAGGATAATGAAAGACCATCCAAATTTCTCTACTTGCACTGTGGTAACTGCAGAAGATTTATTTTGTTGTGATGATACAGCCTCAAAATCACAACAGCATGGGTCACTAAGTTATTGGTTCTGGGAAAGTTGGTCTGGAGAGTCAATATTAAACTTTTTAGCATTAAATATATATTACATCATGTGAAACCACTGAGATTTGGAGGTAGATTTTAAAGAACTTAAAAAAATCTACGTGTACAAGTCTCAAACTGGAAATATCATTCATTTGCTTTCCAAATCCTTATACCTCTTAATTGTCTTATACCACATAAGTCTAAGGCAATAACACACACACCCACACACACACACACACACACACACACACAGAGAAGCATTTTTAAAGTTGATGTTTTGCAGAGGTAAGAGGTACAGTAATGTTTTGGTGGCCACAAATGTGATGTGTTCTTATAAATAAGGTTTAAATACTAGAGTTTTAGAACTCATTCTTTAAAATAATTAAATTATATTTATTGATTTCTTTTGTATTGTCCTTGACATTTTTTAACTTTTAGTTTAGGTTCAGAGGTACATGTGCAGTTCTCCTACATTGATAAATTGTGTGTCATGGAGGTTTGATGTACAAATGATTTTGTCACCCAGGTAATTAGCATAGTACCCTATGGGAAGTTACTGACCCTCACCTTCCTCCCACCCTCCCCACTCAAGTGGGCCCTGGTGTCTGTAGTTTCCATCTTTGTGTCCATGTGTATCAAAGCTTAGCTCCCACTTAAAAACGAGATGTGGTATTTTGTTTTCTGTTCTTGTGTTAATTCACTAATTCACTTAGAATTCATGTTTAATAATGCTTTAGATAGAAAACCTGAGAGTTATTTTCAATGACCATATTCCCATTTGTTAAACCCATTGTTAAAGTTTTTGAAAGGGACACAAATAAATAATAGAAGTTGTCTGCTCGGGCTGTGATAACAGAATCCTGCAGCCTGGGTAATTTAAAGAACAGAAATTTATTATTTCCTAGAGAAACAGAGAAATCCAAGACTGGAGATCCAAGATCAAGGAGCCATCAGAGTTGATTGCTGAGGCCCCTCTCCTTGGGTGCCTTTTTTCCTGTGTCCTCTCATGACCTTTTTTCCATGTGCATAGTGAGAGATAGAGATGTTTGATGTCTCTTCCTCTATCTATAGAGACACCAGTTCTTTCACATTAGGGCCCCACCCTTATGACCTAATTTAACCTTAATTATTTTCCTAAAGGCCCTGTCTCCACATACAGTCAAAATGAGGGTAAGGGCTTAAACATATAAATTTTGGGAGAACACAATTCCATCCATAACAGTAGTATTATACTATTAGAATTATCTCCTTCAGGAGACAAAAATATATGAGAAGTGGGCAAGAACCATCTCCTTTTATCATAGAAACAGAAGAAGCCAAATTTTTCAGTCATTGTTTTCAACCAAAAGGACTTATCCATTAAGATTTTTGTCAAGTAGGCTGTGACTATCCCTTGGGGATAATATGCATTCATCGTTAGAGTTCTGCTTTTACTTTCTGCTTCTGCTCCTTTAATACCAATCACTTCTGCTTCGGAAATCCTCCTGACACCCTGAAGACTAAGTAGGTTTTCTTTTCTTTTTCTTTCCCTTTTTTTTTGTTTTTTGTTTGTTTGTTTGTTTGTTTGTTTGTTTCTTGAGACAGAGCCTTGCTCTGTTGACCAGGCTGGAGTGCAGAGGCATGATCTTGGCTCACTGCAACTCCGACCTCTTGGGTTCAAATAATTCTCCTGCCCCGGCCTCCCTAGTAGCTGGAATTACAGACATGTGCCACCGCGCCTCACTAATTTTTGTATTTTTGGTACATACTGGGTTTCACTGTGCTAGCCAGGCTGGCCTCAAACTCCTGGCTTCAAGTGATCCTCCCACCTCAGCTTCCCAAAGTGCTGTGATTACAGACATGAGCGCACCGGGCCCTAAGCAGGTTTCTACCACAAGATTTTGAAATGGTTAGGAAAAGTATAATGATTACAATAATTCTAATGCATCTCTGTAATCAAGGTTATGTCCTTGTCTCTCCTCATTGTGAGTTATTCTCAGCTACGTTGTCCAAAGATCTGCAATGAAATCAAATGCAAACATTAACATACTTCAATAATGAAATGCCAGCATTTATGTATCCTAAGTTAGATTTAAAATTCCTTACTATCATAAAATACCTAAACAGAAATTCAATATTAAATTCCCCTTCAGAATTCTCCATCACCTCAATGTTATTTCATTGGGAGAAGCACCCTCATAAGCTGACTTTACTGTTCATGCTTCTGGGTAAGGTGAAGACCTGTGCCAGGGCCTTGTCATACTCCAAATAAGCCTCTCCTCACATTTGAATGCTCCACACTTTCAATAATATTGTCTTCTACTGTATTTTCTTTGCTGTAACTTTCCATTCATTTGTTTATTTGTTCTGTCATTCTTCCTCCTCTACCTTCTATTGAAGGGGTGGCCTGCCCCTCCACACCTGTGGGCGTTTCTAGTCAGGTGGAAGGAGAGACTTGAGAAAAGAAGAGACACAGAGACAAAGTACAGAGAAAGAAAAGTGGGCGCAGGGGACCGCGCTCAGCATACCATGGTCTCTGAGTTCCCTCAGTATTTATTGATCATTATCTTTACCATATCCGAGAGGGGGATGAGGCAGGACAATAGGGTAATAGTGGGGAGAGGGTCAGCAGGAAAACATGTGAACAAAGATCTCTGTGTCATAAATAAGTTTAAGGAAAGGTGCTGTGCCTTGATGTGCATGTATACAAACATCTCCACAAACATTTCTGTGCATTAAAGAGCAGCATTGCCGCTAGCACGTCTCACCTCCAGCCCTCAGTAAATAGAACATACAATCAGGTTTTACACCGAGACATTCCATTGCCCAGGGACGAGCAGGAGACAGATGCCTTCCTCTATCTCAACTGCAAAGAGGCTTTCTTCTTTTACTAATCCACCTCAGCACAGACCCTTTATGGGTGTAGGGCTGGGGGACGGGGAACGGTCAGGTCTTTCCTTCCCATGGGGCCGTATTTCAGACTATCACATGGGGAGAAACCTTGGACAATATCTGGCTTTCCTAGGCAGAGGTCCCTGGGGCCTTGGGCAGTGTTTGTGTCCCTGAGTACTTGAGATTAGAGAATGGTGATGACTTTTAACAAGCATACTGCCTTCAAGCACTTGTTTAACAAAGTACATCCTGCATAGCCCTAAATCCATTAAACCTTGAGTCAACACAGCACATGCCTCTGCAAGCACAGGGTTGGGGGTAGGGTTACAGATGAACAGCATCTCAAGGCAGAAAAATTTTTCTTAGTACAGAACAAAATGGAGTCTCTTATGTCTACTTCTTTCTACATAGACACGGTAACAGTCTGATCTCTCTTTTCCCCACATTACTTTAAATAATATTGTACTCCACTATATTTTCTTTGCTGTAACTTTCCATTCATTTGTTTATTTGTTCTGTCATTCTTCCTCCCCTACCTTCTACTACTTCTCTTACCTTTGGAAAGGGCTCATCCCAGGAAGTATAATTTAACCTGCTTAAATTGGCTCCTATCATTCTCTGACACATGTGAGTTGCGCTGAAATCATCGGTTTAATTGCGATGCTTTCCTTTCCCCCCACCCCCTGCACTTTCCCTTTTCTCTTTGGCCCAAACATTGATCTATTTAAATATTTCTTAATCAGTGATTTCTGGGTCTGCAGAATTATCCACTGTTTAAACAAATGTATTGACCCACATTTTCCTGAATCAGATAAACCAAGTCGGTAAGTATTCTCCCAGCAAACCAACTTCCTAACCACACTGGGACAGCATTTGCTACCATCCTGTCCAGAATGCCTTTAGTAAGTAGCTAAATCATTCCCGTATGGCACATAGTAATAGCTATTGCAGATACAAATGTGTACGTACATACCCACATGTATACCTTTGTGAGCCCAGGCAAATATACTGAAAGCAGCATACACATGCACACTCACAAACACACACACACACACAATCAGTAATAACCACTAAATAATTTACATAATTAAATTAAATATTAAATGTCTGAATCATTTCTTTTTTTTTTTTTTTTTTTTGAGACGGAGTCTTGCTCTGCCACCCAGGCTGGAGTACAGTGGCCGGATCTCAGCTCACTGCAAGCTCCGCCTCCCGGGTTCAAGCCATTCTCCTGTCTCAGCCTCCCGAGTAGCTGGGACTACAGGCGCCCGCCTCGTCGCCCGGCTACTTTTTTGTATTTTTTAGTAGAGACGGGGTTTCACCGTATTAGCCAGGATGGTCTCGATCTCCTGACCTCGTGATCCTCCCATCTCGGCCTCCCAAAGTGCTGGGATTACAGGCTTGAGCCACCGCACCCGGCCTGAATCATTTCTAAACTCTTATCAGAGCACACCCTGCCCATTTTATTTTGCCTAGAAGAAGCAGAATATCTACGATCTAATGATTTGATAAGACTATTTACCTTGAAATCAATGTTTCTCAATAACTTTAAAAATCCTGTTTGTAACAAATGGTAATTGTGGGTAGTACTGTTGCATGACTGAGAAAACCTTAGAATTCAATCAGAACAAAGGAAAATATAGACAAGAGTGCCTGCTGTTTCCTACTAGTGCTTCTGTTTGCAGTTCTGCTACATTGACAAATTGTGTGTCATGGAGGTTTGGTGTACAAATGATTTTGTTACCCAGGTAATTAGCATAGTACCCTATAGGAAGTTACTGACCCTCACCTTCCTCCCACCCTCCCCACTCAAGTGGGCCCTGGTGTCTGTAGTTTCCATCTTTGTGCCCATGTGTATCAGTGTAGCAGAACTGCACATGTACCCCTGAACCTAAGCTAAGGAGCAGTTGAGGAGGGCAGAGTTATAGCACATTTTGTTTTGCTTTTATCTGTAGGACATGAGGGAGGATGTCAAGGCCAGGTATGAGAAGTGAGTGGCTCTAGAAGTGAGTAGTTCTAGAAGTCAGAAAATTAATTAGAAAAAGATAAAAAAGTAGTTACAAAAGTTAGGTATACATTGTAAATCAGGTGATTTTTAGTGTTGTTAAGAGATGAAAGTAAAAGCTGTGATTAATATTATTTAACTAGACTCTTCCAATTAAAGTTTATGTGATACTCATTTTGTAGCCTACCATTTAAGAGTTTGAGTCTGTGGTGCATCTTATGAATGATCCATTGTACCTTTGATAAAATCATCATCCTAGACTTGAGTGAGAGGTTAAATTTCACCGTAACAGTAAGCTAATTGAATTCAAATATGAAAGAAGTGACAATTAGACATAACATTTGAAATCAGTTACCAAGTCAGCATGGTATTATAGCAATACACTGATGTTGAAACTACATTTGCAGAGAGACTATGCACTTTCTAACTGATATTCCAAGTAGAAAATCAGACCTTTGTGGTCTCATCGGGGGTCAATAAATTAGGAAGTCTGAAAACACTCAGAACTTTTCAAATTAGGAATGTATATTGAACTAGGTTTTCATAGGCTTCCCCCACTAATCTAAGTTGTTTTGTTTTGTTTTTGTTTGTATTAAGTGTGTATGCCTTTATCTATCATTACAAGATCTACAAGGTAACCATATGGCTAGAGTGCAGGTCACATCTGACCAAATCCCACAACGACCAAAACATTTTTGCTTTCCAGAGGCCAGAAAATGTTTTATTTGTCCATCACTCCGGACATAATCACTTTGGTGATTATTCACCATAATCACTTAGTTACTTTGGTGGGGGAAATGTGTTACAGTTATTGACTAGCTAACTGGGATTTAACTCTGACAGAAATAATTATTCAAAGAAACCTGGTACTTTAGTTATCACCAGGAGAAGGTGTAATTAGCAAATGGCAGCTGTCTTCCAAGACGATGGTAATACTCAAGGCTGCTGTCCTGCGTAGTAAATGGAGACCAGGTTTTTTTTGTTGTTGTTGTTTTTGGAAATAAGTTTTCTTTTTTAATTATACAGATTTCAGAAGATTGATATGGGTACAGACTGATCATTACTGGCATCTTGAAAAATGTATAGGCCAGCAAACGTCAGGGATTGAGATAAAGAACATTATCATAGTTATAGTATGTTACAGAAATGCATCAGAGTATGGCATCTTCACCAAGTGGGATGAGTCAAGGCAGCTGGAAGGTCTTGTAGGATGCTCCGTGATATGTGCAAGGTAGTTAAGGCAGATGATAAAACTGTGAGAAATAGAGACCGACCATTTCTAGAATAATTTAGTTCAGCAAGTACCTGGAAGAAAAGGAAACTTTAAAGAGTAAGACTGAGTGCCACAGATTGCATTTATTTTCATTTTCTTCAAGAGATTAAAATACTTTTTTGCATCTACTTTGGTTTCTGGATTGACATTTCTATGAATGTGACAAAATGGTGATAAGGAACTACAAGTTTCTTGTAGAATATGTGATTTATTCATTCGTTAGATGCTCAAAATACGTACTTGAGTTAATTCGGATAATCATAGAACTATCAATTTTAGCCTTACTTGGCCTAGAATTGTTTTTATTGAACTAAAATTAGTTTAACACCATGTGCCAAATTTGAAGGACTTTAAAAGATCCAGTTCTAAGATGCTGTGTTATGAAATGGCGTTGACCTTATTGTTTTTTTTTTTTTTTTTTTTTTTTTTTTTTGAGGTGGAGTCTCGCTCTGTCGCCCAGGCTGGAGTGCAGTGGCGCAATCTCGGCTCACTGCAAGCTCCGCCTCCCGGGTTCACGCCATTCTCCTGCCTCAGCCTCCCAAGTAGCTGGGACTACAGGCGCCCGCCACCTCGCCCGGCTAGTTTTTTGTATTTTTAGTAGAGACGGGGTTTCACCATGTTAGCCAGGATGGTCTCGATCTCCTGACCTCGTGATCCGCCCGTCTCGGCCTCCCAAAGTGCTGGGATTACAGGCTTGAGCCACCGCGCCCGGCCTTATTGTTTACTAAGTTGCACCGTTTTATCTTTATGAGAATTTATGGGAGGTTATTTTCAGTGATTCTGTAATAGGAGTTATTGTATCTCTTCCTCATCCAAAAAGGTTTTGGTATTACAAACAATCGGAATCATGTCCCTAATTTTCTTCCATTTTCCATGAGCAACCAGAAACCCCAGAGTGAAACTAGTGATGGACATGTCTGGTATGTATACCACTCTTAAAACTTAATGATGGATTGGTAAGTGCAGCAAACCATCATGGCACATGTATACCTATGTAACAAGCCTATACATTCAGCACATGTATTTTAGGTAGGACTTAAAGTAAAATTTAAAAAATAATAAGCTACATAGTACGAAAATCATTATTATCATTTTTATTATCACTATAAAAAACAGTATATTTTTCTGGTCTGGCCTTTTTAAAAAAATTATCGTTAGTAGGCTATTAATTACTGCCTCAATTTCAGAACTTGTTATTGGTCTGTTCAGGGATTTGACTTCCTCCTGGTTTAGTCTTGGGAAGGTGTATGTATCCAGGAATGTATCCATTTATTTCTCTTTCTTTCTTTCTTTCTTTCTTTCTTTCTTTCTTTCTTTCTTTCCTTTTTTGTTTTTCTGAGATGGATTCTTGCTTTGTCACTCATACTGGAGTGCTGTGGCAAGAATTCATCTCACTGCAACCTCTGCCACCCAGGTTCAAGCGATTCTCCTGCCTCAGCCTCCCGAGTAGCTGGGATTACAGGCACCTGCCACCATGTCCAGCTAATTTGTGTGTGGGGGTGTGTGTACTTTTAGTAGAGACGGGGTTTTGCCATTATGGCCCGACTGGTCTTAAACTCCTGACTTCATGATCCACCGGCCGTGGCCTCCCAAAGTGCTGGGATTAAAGGCGTGAGCCACCACTCCCAGACCATTTCTTCTAGATTTTCTAGTTTATTTGCATAGAGGTGTTTATAATATTCTCTGATAGTGGTTTGTATTTCTGTAGAATCAGTGGTGATATCCCCTTTATCATTTTTTATTGTGTCTATTTGAATCTTCTCTCTTTTCCTTTTTATTAGTCTAGCTAGTGGTCTATCTATTTCATTAATCTTTGCAAAAACATTGTGGAAGACAGTGTGGCAATTCTTCAAGGAATTGAAACCAGAAATACCATTTGACCCAGCAATCCCATTACTAAGTATAAACCCAAAGGATTATAAATTATTCTACTATAAAGACACATGCACATGTAAGCTTACTGCAGCATTATTTACAATCGCAAAGACTTGGAAACAACCCAAACGCTCATCAATGATAAATTGAATAAAGAAAATGTGGCACATATACACCATGGAATACTATGCAGCCATAAAAAAGAATGAGTTCGTGTCCTTCGCAGGGAGATGGATGAAACTGGAAACAGTCATCCTCAGCAAACTAACACAGGAACAGAAAACCAAACACTGTGTGTTCTCACTCATAAGTGGGAGTTGAACAATGAGAACACATGGACACAGGGAGGGGAACATCACACAGTGGGGCCTCTCTGGGGGTGGGAAGCAAGGGAAGGGAGAGCATTAGGACAAGTACCTAATACATGCAGGACTTAAAACCTAAATGATGGATTGGTAAGTGCAGCAAACCATCATGGCACATGCATACCTATGTAACAAGCCTATACATTCAGCACATGTATTTTAGGTAGGACTTAAAGTAAAATTTAAAAAATAATTTAAAAGAGTACAAAATGAATGATGGTGATAGTATTAGCTGGACTAGTAGCAATTGATATTAATAAGTCACTTACTATGCTGGACCCAGTGGCTTATACCTGTAATCCCAGCACTTTGGGACACTGAAGCAGAAGAATTTCTTGGGGCCTGGAGTTCAAGACCATCCTGGGCAACATAGCAAGACCAATCTCTTTAAAAATGTCACTTACTACATACTAAGCAATGTACTAAGCTGCTACCTTATTTTTAGTTTTCATTCTAGGTGTAGATTACTTGATCATATCACTAACATACCTTATTCTTTTATTGTATCAGTAGTTTATAAGTAATGGGAAAATGTCTGAAAAGAAAAGCAAAAGAAATTAGAAAGGCATTTTATTGTTCTCAAATATGAATAGTGTATTTTTAAAATATCATCCTTATCTAATCAAGATAAATAACAATTTACCTATATGTAGGCACTATTATTATTTCTCATATAATGACTAATGGCTAATCATTGCAAAGGTAAATTCTAACTGAAGATTTTATAGACCACTGCTTATATGTTTATTTAAAAAACTATAAGCTCATTAAGGGCAGTTTATTTTTGTCTCCACATTACTATCACTGTGCAAATAATGGGCTGGCAATCTTTTGATAAGAAAATAAATGGATCATGAAATTTTTTAAGGCATCAGTAGAAATTGCTAAATGAGAGAGCAGAAAGTCATCTAAAATGAAACTGTATTCATAAGGTTAGTTTACTGATGAAATGGGGCAATGAAAAACCAACAAGAAAAATCTGTTTTCTCCAAATGAAAACTCAAGAGTCCAGAGAAAGCATGATCACATTAATTCAGCTGAAGTCCCTTTTAGGCAGAAATAATTTCAATTGAAAATGTTGAGAAATGTTTTATTTAACTGCCTCCAGTAGAGTTCTTTTGATCAAAACTCGAAGTGCCTGAAGTCCTCAGCAGTTCTTTCAGCTGTACTGCTGCCACAGAGGTCACACAATGACATTGTAGACCCCTGTCATATACTCCTGTCTCTTGCCATAAACATCTAACTTGCAGTGGAAGAAGGTAATTAAAATATTTCTATGGTGAGGGTGTAGGTGCTTAAAGAGGTCTGAGGCTGCACTGATGAAGGATTTATGAACTAAATTTGTCTGCTGTGCTGCAGCAAAAGTGACAGCACCTCCAGTTTACAAACATGTTTTTAATTTAGACATGTTATGCATGATCAGAAACAACAACAGCCATTTCCTTTGCAGAGGACTTACGACTTATAAATCATGACAGTGGCATCACTGCATTAATTTGAAAGATTCAATAGATAACACTATCAAAACTACTTAGTTTTTTAAATTTCTCACACCCCAAAGAAACAGAAGTAAACAAAATAGTATTTTCTATTTTTTCATATAAAAATTATATGGTGATGCAGAAGTTTTTAAGGGAAAGGATATTTAGATAGCAATTTACTTTAAAAGGTATCATAATTAAGAAGTGATGACTGATGGACAGAGAGTGGAAAGATGGACAGATAAAACAAATATTATACAGTATTAATGCTGATATCTAGGTGTCAAGTAAACTGATGTTCGCTGTAAAATTTTGTTAAATTTTTGGTATTTTTGAAAATGGTCATAGTAATATGTTGCAAACTATAGGCTGTAGTAGTTTATTACAGTTTTAAGATATATATATTTATATATAGTTGCAAACTATAGGTTGAAATAGTTTATTACAGTTTTAAGATATGTGTGTGTGTGTGTGTGTGTGTGTGTGTGTGTGTGTATACCAAGCAATGTTTTATGGTACCAAGAAATACCAAGCAATATTTCATGATAACCAATTATATTTGGAAAACAGAGCAAATTGAGTTCATTGCCAGTATGTTCTCTGTATGTCCCTAGGTATCTGAACGTTGAACCTCTTTCTGAGTTTGACTAAGACGTTAGCTCTTTGCTCTTTGTAGTGCTAACTGACTCTATTCATCAAAGGTAAGGTGGATGCCAGGAGGCGTTACAGATCCATTTATTTTAATGAGCTTCCAAGTTGATGACTGCATTTTATATTAATGTATTAAGTACTAATCAATCCAAGTGATGATCAAATATAAAACTTGTTTTCTTTGAGTACTAACTGGTTATTAAAGTTAGTGATGACCAAAAATTGCCTTTGCATTTTGTGCCTACATTTCACTCTCTTGTGATAATATATGTAGTCATTCTAAAGGATATCACTATAGGATTTTCAACAATTCTAGATAGCATAATATAGCAAAAAGATGAATCAAATGTCTGGGAGATGGGTTGGGGCTTCATTAACAGATAATACATGAACATTACTAAGATTATATTCTGCTTAGGACTGAAATATTGATTAAAAATGTCCTGGAAGCTCAGAACTCTAAACAAGCACTTGCTTTAGACAAGGATGATACTTTTATTAACACAAAATTGTGATTTATAAATAAAAATTGTATCAAAATTTTTAGGAAGAAAGGGTGAGGCTTGCAGAAGTTTGGGTAATATAATCCTAAAAGCCTGTGGCGATTGGAATCAGGAAGGTGATAGCTCCCCCTCACAACTCAGATCTGTGACTAGCAACAAGACCTGTACCATCTCTAAGCCTCAGTTTTCTCATCAATGATATTGAGAGCATAATATCATTCTACTTCTCAGGCTTATTGTGAATTATCAAATGAAATCATAGATATTAAACACATTCTATAATGCCTGGAGAATAAGAAGTAATCAAAAGATGATGATTATTAAAAAATAAAAGTAAATTAAAATAGGCAATGATCATTATCATCAATACCACCTTTCAGTAATTAGGATTAGTCAGTATTTAAAACTAGACGTAGTTTTCTTTAAAAGTAAGTATGATTTTGAATTTGTAGTGAAGTAACACTATATGAATTCAGATGAGTTATTAAAAACTATATTTTCATAGCTGAAGAAAAGACTAGGAAACAATGGATTTATACAGAGTTGTAAGAATAATAGTTACTACAAATAGTAAGGCATCTTATTCTTCTGAGAGATAGTATTCTCTGAGAAAAATTGTTAACTAAAAAATACACAGGTGGATGAATTTATGTTTTAAAATAAGCAATTTTAGAAATGATATTGGGTTAAAAAGAAGATACTACTTTTATAGAAAAAAATAAGAGGCCGGGCACAGTGGCTTACCACTATAATCCCAGCACTTTGGGAGGCTGAGGCAGGTGGACCACGAGGTCAGGAGATCAAGACCATCCTGGCTAACATGGTGAAACCCTGTCTCTACTAAAAAAATAAAAATACATAAATAAATAAAAAATAATGGTGCAGAGATACTGTATGTTTCTGAGGCTATTAGTATAAAAATATAAATGGATTTTTAAAAATCAATAAGATTTCACATATATAATCCCAGTTTCTTGGGAGGCTGATGTGGGAAAAAGAGTTTCTGGGGTGCCAGTTGAGTTGGTCTAATGACTCATGAGTTTTCCTTCACTGATTAATCCTTTCCTCATCCCTTCCTCCACCTCCCATCTGCACTAAGAACAAAGAGCTTGTAAACCAATAAATTGGGCCGAGCCCTAGAGCTTGGGCTGTAAGCAAACCTCCGATGCTCTGGTCCCTGGACCCTCCTTTTAAATGCTTACTCTGTCTCTTTCTAACTCCTTTTTCTCCGCCGGACTTGGGTTACCCACTGGGTGGTGTGAAGCTGGTTTCCCCAACATCTGACACCCAATGTGGGCCTCCCCCTAATCTCTACAAATAATCCGGTGAAGAAATGCCAGAGCGTGGAAAGTGGAGGATGACTGAAGAAGGACATATGAGTATGTTTTCACTTCAGGCTCTACTGGTAAGTAGGGTACTCGGAGAGCTCCAGGGTAACCTCAGGAAAATAGGCTGAAAGTTTATTAATTACTTAAGCCTGGTGCGGCAGTTATTGCCCTCGGGAGCGGGGGGGAGGGGGTTATTGTGAGTACCCAAAATCTCCCATTTTTGTTACATGTCGTAGAAAAGTATTCTCCTTTGTCCCAGAATATGAAACTATGAATGTAAAAGATTGGGACAAGGTCGGATCAGACTTAAAATGCGCACAAGAGGGCCATGATATTCCCTTCTGCGCTTAGTCTGTGTGGTCTGCAATTAAAACAGCACTGGAGCCCTTCCACACTGAGAAGGAAGAAGAGTTTCAGGATGTCATAGAAAAGTTTACCGATCAGGAGTATGATGATCAGCAAAGTGAACCATCACAGTTTAGTTTTATAAAGGGGGAGAAACGGGAAGCTATATATGCTAACCTCCCAAAACTTATAAAAGAAACAGTTCCATCTACTACAGAAACAGTGCCACCTACTGTGCCTTTAGAGGAAGGTCCAGAACGGCCACCCCCGCCTCAGCCTTACGAATTTTTGGAACGCGAGCCTGAGACAAGGCTTGCTGCTCCCATTGTTGCATGTTCTGTCATTAACTATGGCAAAGGGAAGCTTCAGGCTCGCCCGACAGCCAGTTACGGTGAGAGAATGACCTAGGCTTGTCCACCTGTTAATTATGGTACAGGAATGCTGCAAGCTGGCCCAAATGCAAATTATGGTGCAGGGTCAATCCAGGCATCCATTCATCAGGCACAAGAAATGGGGGATTTGGATGCTTGGCAGTTTCCGGTAATTATTTCATCAGCCGAGGATGCCGGAGAACATGCTCAAGCCTGCTGGGAGCCATTTCCTTTTAAAATATTAAAAGACTTAAAGCACGCAATTGGACAGTATGGGCCAAATTCTTCTTATGTTCATTCCTTGTTACAATCTGTGCCTTATAACGGGCATTTAATACCTATGAATTGGGAGTCATTAGCCTGATCCACCCTATCCCCCTCTTAATTTCTCCAATTTAAGACCTGGTGGATGGATGAAGCAACAAATCAGGCACGCAGAAATGCTCAAGCCCAACCTCCCGTTAATATCACATTTGATCAATTGCTTGGAATCAGACAGGCATGGGGTACTCTAAATCAACAGATGGTAAGAGGCTGTATTGATAAGCTCAGAACTATAGGCCTAAGAGCCTGGGAAAAAATTCACGACCCTAGTACTACTTATCCTTCTTTTGACTCAATTCGACAAGATCCAAGGAGCCTTATCCAGATTTTATCGCCCGTCTGCAAGACGCGGCTCAAAAGGCTATTTTGGATTCTCATGCCAGGAAAGTGATGGTTCAGCTGCTTGCTTATGAAAATGCTAATACAGAATGTCAGGCAGCAGTTAGCCCTATTAAGGGAAAGACAGATCTAAATGAGGAAAAAACTTTAAGCGAACACATTGAAACCTGCGATGGCATTGGGGGCCACTTATGTAAGGCCAGCCTCCTTGCTCAGGCAATGGCTAGACCAAGGGTAACAAAAAACACACGAGTGTTCCCTGGATCTTGCTGTAATTGTGGACAGATAGGACATACAAAAAGGGAGTGTGCAAAGAGCCGAAAAAGGCAAAATTTAGGAGGAAAAAGCAGGGAACTAGGTACCTGTCCTAGATGTAAAAAAGGAAAACAAAACACTGGGCCAAGCAATGTCATTCAAAATTTGATAACAACGGACAGCCCTTGCCGGGAATGGATAAGAGGGGCCAGTCCCAGGCCCCAATTCAAAACGGTGCATTCCCAATTCAGTTCGGGACAACCCCGACTCCAAACGGAGTGTTCCTGGCCCAGTATACCCCTGTACAAATGTATAGCAATTGTCCCTCTCCACAGCTAAAAGCAGGGCAGTAGATTTATGCTGTACTGAAGCCATATCTCTCCTTTCTGGGGAGCCTCATAGGAAAAGTCCCAAAGGGTGTTTACTGCCCATTGCCAAACAGCATGGTGGGACTTAGACTGGGAAGGTCCAGCTTAAACTTAAAGGGAATTCAAGTACATACTGGAGTAATTCAAATTGTTATCTCCTCCACTGTTCCCTGCAGTGCTAATCCAGGTGACAGAAGAGCTCAACTGTTGATTTTACCATAGGTTAAGTTAGGAGAAAGCTTGGAAAAAAAGAACAGGAGGATTTGGAAGCACAAATTCATCAGGCAAGGCTGCCTATTGGGTAAATCAACTCTGACAATAGACCTATTTGTATGGTCACTACTCTAGGAAAACAATTTGAGGGTCTGGTTGACATAGGAGCAGATGTGCCAATCACAGCTCTTTTTCAATGGCCAAAAACCTGGCCCAAACAAAAGGCCCCAGTGGGTCTTATTGGGGTCGGAATTGCTTCAGAAGTTTTCCTGTAATGCCAGAACTTTGGGAGACCAAGGTGGGTGCATCACAAGGTCAGGAGATCGAGACCAATCTGGCCAACATAGTGAAACCCCATCTCTAGTAACATACAAAACATTAGCTGGGCATGGTGGTGCGTGCCTATAATCCCAGCTACTCAGGAGGCTGAGGCAGGAGAATGGTGTGAACCCAGGAGGCGGAGGTTGCAGTGAGCTGAGATGGCACCACTCCACTCCAGCCTGGGCGACAGAGGGAGACTCTGTGTCAGAAAAAGAAAATAATAAACGAAGTTTTCCAAAGTACTTTTATCTTACCATACCTTGGTCCAGAAGAACAGGAATGCACAATGCAGCCTCTAATTACGCCCATTTCTGTTAACTTACGGGAAAGAGATCTGCTTCAGCAATGGGGCACAGAAATTTCAATCCCTTCTCCCTGGTACGGTCAAGCTAGTCAAAAAATAATTTCAAACATGAGCTATGTTCTCAGAAAAGGCCTAAGAAAACAGGAGATGGGCATTATTGAACCTATAGAGGTTACTGTAAAAAATGACCGAAAAGGATTAGGTTACCATTTTTACGGACAGTCACTATTGAGCCTCCAAGTCCTATTCCCTTAAAATGGAAGACCTAAAATCCTGTTTGGGTCAAGCAGTGACCATTTTCTCAGGAAAAATCGGGGGCCTTACAGGAATTAGTCAAACAGCAATTAAACAAAGGAGACATCGAGCCCACATTTTCTCCATGGAATTCACCAGTGTTTGTAATAAAGAAAAAATCCGGCAGTTGGCACGTGCTAACTGACTTACCAGGGGTCAATGCAGTCATCCAGCTGATGGAGGCACTACAGCTGGGGCTTCAATGACCCACCATGATTCCAGAGACTGGCCATTAATAATTATGGATTGAAGGATTGCTTTTATAATATTCCTCTAGCAGAGTATGATTTTGAGACATTTGCTTTTACTATTCCTGCTGTGAACAACAAGGAACCAGCAGTCAGATAATTATTGGAAAATCCTGCTACAGGTTTGCTGAATAGTCCTACTATTGTTAAACTTTTGTGGGGAAGGCCTTTCAGCCTGTGGGAGATCAGTTTTCTGATTTGTGCATTCATCATATGGATGACATATTGTATTTAGGGACAGTCACTGTTGACCGAATATTGAGACTGACTTTTCCAGTGTTATTCATATTTATAGGAGGTGGTAGCCAATGCTGGATTGCTCCTAGCATCAGATAAAATTCAAATGGCCAATCCTTTACAATATTTGGGAATGCCGGTTCAGGAAAGGGCAATTAAACCCCAAAAGGTTCGAATTTGAAAAGACTCTCTGAAAACTTTAAATGATTTCAAAAATTATTAGGGGATATCAATTGGATTCAACCTACTTTGGGAATCCCTACTAATGCTATGTCTAATCTGTTCTCTATTTTAAGAGGAGACCCTGCTCTCAATAGAAAACAAGAACTGACTACTGAGGCTGCCAAAGAATTACAAATGATGGAAGAAAGAAATACAACAGACCCACGTTAATAGAATAGACTCAACTTTACCATTACAGTTCATTGTGTTCCCTACTCTGCATTTTCCTACAGGGGTTATAGTTCAGAATGAGGACTTAGATGAATGGTCTTTTCAGCCTCACAATACTGTTAGAACACTCACATTATACTTGGATCAGATGGCAATCTTGATTGCACAAGCTCACCTCAGAGTTATTAAACTTTGTGGCTCAGATCCAGATAAGATTATAGTTCCAATGAGTAAAAGTCAGATTTGGCAAGCCTTTGTCAATTTGGTCAATCAGCAAATAAATTTAGTTGGTTTCATTGGAGTTCTTGACAATCATTATCCAAAAAACAATTTTTTTCAGTTTTTAAAGCTAACAACATGGGTCCTTCCAAAAATTACCCATAGTGCTCAATTGGAAGGAGCGGTGACTATGTTTATAGATGGCTCTAGCAATGGCAAATCAGCTTATGTAGGACCTATAAATAGAATTATTCAAACTGACTTTCAATTAGCACAGAGGGCTGAATTACAGCTGTGTTAGAAGACTTTAAGCAACCTGTAAATATTGTCTCTGCTTCAGCTTATGTTGTTCAGGCCACTCAATACATAGAAACTGCACTCATTAAATATCTTGTGGATGAACAACTCTATCAGCTATTTGCTTCTTTACAAAAGGCAGTGCATGATCGCTATTTTCCTTTCTGTATTACGCACATTTGAGCACACACTACTCTTCCTGGGCCCCTCGTAAGGGCTAACAATCAAGCTGATTTACTAGTTTCCACTGTGCTTACTAATGCCCAAGATGTTCACTCCCTAACACATGTTAATGCAGCAGGACTTAAACAAAAATATCAAATTACTTGGAGACAGGCAAAGGACATTATGCAACATTGCCCTCAGTGCCAGGTACTACAACTGCCACACGGAGGGACTGGTGTTAACCCACGGGGATTAGCCCCCAATATGTTGTGGCAAAGGACTATAACCCATGTACCTTCATTTGGGAAACTTTCATATGTCCATGTTACTATAGATACCTTTTCTCATTTAGTATGGGCAACTTGCCAAACAGGTAAGGCAGCTGCTCATATTAAAAGACATTTATTTTCCTGTTTTGCTGCCATGGGCATCCCACAAAAGATTAAAACAGACAATGGCCCAGGATACTGTAGTAAATCTTTATAAGCATTCCTTCAACAATGACACACTGAGCACAGTACTGGAATATCCTATAATTCTCAAGGCCAAGCCATTGTTGAACGGGCTGATTGAACCTTAAAATCTCAATTACAAAAACAAAAGATAGAGGTGGGAATCAGAGAATACTCTACTCCCCATATGCTGCTGCAATTGGCTCTTATCACTGTAAATTTTTTGAATTTGTCTAGAGATCAGGTTACAACAGCAGCAGAGCAGCATTTGACAGGGCAAAAAATAAATCTTCATGAAGGAAACGTGTGGTAGAAGGACATCAGAACCAAAACCTGGGAAAAGGGCAAAATCATTACATGGGGCGGAGGGTTTGCTTGTATCTCACCAGTAGAGAATCAGCTTCCTGTCTGGGTACCCACAAGACATCTTAAGCTGAGCCAGAATCCAAGGAAGAGGAAAAGATCACGGAACATCCCTGCACCCCCAGTTCGCCAGATGGCTCGGATGAACATCTCTGTTGAGCAGATGGAAACCAGTAAACTCACCAAGCAACTCCACCAACCTGGGGGCAGATGGAGAGTCTAGCTCACATTGCAGAAGAGAAACTGAGGTCTCAAAACAAGCCAGTGGTCAGTAATTACTGACCACCAGTAATCTAATGGTAGCTATGATGGCGGTAATCTCCCTGGCAGTGAGTCTCCCTGTAGATGAGGCAGATCAAAATTACACTTATTGGACCTACATTCCATTCCCACCACTGATTAGGCCTGTTACATGGTTAGACCTCCTGGTGGAGGTTTATGTTAATGGTACTGTCTGGATGCCAGGACCAACAGATAACTGAGGTCCTACTCATCCAGAGGAGGAAGGAATGTTACTAAAGGTTTCCATTGGTTATCACTTTCCTCCCATCTGCCTGCCGCAACAGGACATTTAAATTACGATAAACAAAGTTGGATGGTTTATGTCCTTGCACATAATGGATCAAAAGCCTCTATTCATGCAATCAATGGAAGAACATTTCAATCTTTGGACACTATTAAATACCTTGAGCATGGCTATGTTATGACACATCACCAGATTAATAAATTTAAACCTAATAAGAAGCCGTGCCCTAGCAGGCCACTAAATGGTCTGGAAAGTTAGAGGCACTAACCTGGGAAGATGGTATTGCAAACAGCACTGTTGTACTGCAAAATAATTCCTATGGAATCGTCATTGATTAGGCCCCTAGGGGACGCTTTGCAGTAAATTGTACTGGACAGCATGAAGATTGTAGAGTGACTCCTTTTGCCAATGACTACCCAGATAATGCACCAAAATTATATAGAAGAATTGAAACAAATTACCCTATTAAGTGGGAGGAGAACAGTATGGCTCCTCCAAGCCCAAAAATGATTGATCCAATTGTAAGTCCAGAACATCCAGAATTGTGGAAATTAATGATGGCTCCAACCCCAATTCGGATTTGGAAAGGAGAGTATAAAACAGAGACCCATAGTAAAAAACTTCTATTTGTTGTAGCCATCACCTCTAATTGGATGGTCCCATTGCAGAGTTGTGTTAAATCTCCTTTTATGTTGGCAGTGGGAAAAATTAATATCCTACCTGACTCTCAAACCATATCATGCCTCAGCTGTCATCTTTTTACCTGCATTAATTCTACCTTTAATAAAGATAATAGCATTTTACTGGTTAGGGTCCAAGAAGGAGTCTGGATGCCTGTTTCCCTCAATAGACCTTGGGAGGTCTCTCACTCTATACATATTATCACTGAAGTACTAAAAGGAGTACTTATTTGATCAAAGAGATTCATATTTACTTTAATAGTTGTGATCATGGGCCTTATAGCTGTCACAGCTACTGCTGCTGCTGGTGGTGTTGCTTTGCACTCTTCTATTCAAACTGCAGGCTTTGTGGATAGTTGGCAGAAAAATTCTTCTAAGCTTTGGAATTCCCAACGCTAAATAGATCAAAAATTGGCAAATCAAATTAATGATCTCCATCAAACAGTAATTTGGACGGGAGATTGAATTATAAGCTTGGTGCATAGAATTCAAATGCAAGGTGATTGGAATACTTCTGATTTTTGTATTACTCCTGGCTCTTATAATGCCACTGAACACCATTAGGAGACAATTAGACATCACCTACAAGGAAAAGAAGATAATTTAACATTAGATATTGCTAAACAAAAAAAAAAAAAATTGAGGCATCTCAGGCTCCTCTCACCCTGTTACCTGGAGCTGACATTCTTGCTGGAGCCACTGATGGCTTTTCTAATACCAATCCTTTAAAGTGCATTAAAACCATAGGTGGATCAAAAATTGCAAATTTTGTTTTGGTTTATGTCTGTTTATGCTGTTTGTTTTTAGTCTACAGATGTGGATGGCACCTTGGGAGAGAAGCCAGACACCGTGAACAAGCCATGATAGCAATGACGGTTATTAATCAAGAAAATATTGATAAAGACAAAAAAGGGGTACGTGTGGTAAAGAGGGTTTCTGAGGTGCCAGTTGAGTTGGTCTCCCCTGTGTGAGACACCCATGGGAAGCCATGGGTGGCCTCTGAGGAGAAAAGTCTCTTTATTGCCTTCATGTCTTTATGCCCCGAGAGCGTAACTGCTCAGCAGCATCCCACAGATTGCTCAGGGAGATAACTAACACTTCCCTGAAGCAGTGGAGTATAATCAAACATCTTGGCTCCTCATGAAACCCACTCCCACCCACTTCAGTCCTGATAAGTTAAAGATCTTAAGTAGTTTAGACTCACGCCTTTGCTCAAGGAAATTCACAGAAACCGCCACTGCTATACATCTTGTCAAATGATCAGGAGTTCTCCTTCACTGATTAATCCTTTTTCTCATCCCTTCCTCCCTCTCCCATCTGCCCTAAGAACAAAGAGCTTGTAAACCAATAAACTGGGCAGATCTGAGAACTATGGGCTGTGAGCAAGCCTCTGATACTCCGGTCCCCTGGACCTGCCTTTTAAATGCTTATTCTGTCTCTTTCTACCTCATTTGTCTCTGCTGTACTTGGGGTACCTACTGGGTGGTGAGGGGCTGGTTTCCCCAACAGACTGAGGCAGGAGAATCACTTGAACCCAGGAAGCAGAAGCTGCAGTAAGCTGAGCTCTTGCCACTGCACTCCAGCCTGGGTGACAGACTGAGACTCTGTCAAAAAAAAAAAAATTATAATTACAAATACTTCTGTGAATTTGAGTGGAATAAAGAATAGTATAATAAAGGTAGTGTAGACTGATATCTAATATCCTAAAGAGAGGAACATTTTTAACCAAAATATTTGTTGCCCCTGGAGATGGAACAAATTAACTGTAGTGTTTGTCTTTTAAGAAGACTAACTTAAGGATTGAGTCTTTTAAATATACATCTTCTCACATGTGTGCAATTAGTTTGTAATGATGTATTTATGTATAGCAGTAGTAAGCAGTAAAATACAATAGAATTTCATAAAATATGACTTGCCACAGCATCAAAATTTATAGGACATTTATTTATATTGTATAGGACATTTATTCATATTGGATTATTCTTGGGGATTTTTTAATGATTAGTGATATATCATTGTATCATGAACCAAAATAAAATAAATGCCTGGAAAATATTTTAAGCATAAATATATGCATTAGAATAAATTATGTGTTTTTAAAGTTAGTGTAAGTTGAATACTAGAAAATTATAATCTCATTCTTAAATGTTAGCAAAGAAATATAAAGGAAACAGAAAACATGTCATAAGAGTTTTTTCTCATAATTAGAATCTATATGACTTCTATTTATATGGAATAGAATTACCATTTTATATGAAAATTCTATAGTCTATATGAATTCTAATTTATATGAATTAAATTATTATATCACACTTTCTATGTAATAATAAAAGTTTACATCATAAAGGTATACATAATGAAAGCTGAGGTCTTGAATTAAGTGAAATATGTTGTAAAATGAGAAAAATAATATTCAAAATACTTTTATTTGAAGAATGTTAATTTAAAAGAAATGTTTTACATTATGCAAGTGATGCTGCTCGTCATTGACCCTTTATCTCTCCTTCTACTCATTCATGTAGTCACTAATTGCACAGGCATATACTGAGGACTTACTTCAGGTTTGGTCTTATGTCCTATCTGCCTGAATAAACCCAGCCTTCATTTCTGTTTTTTGATCATTTCTGTTTTTCTAGAAATATTATCCATTGCACCATCCTTTCAAAACTTTCATCATAAGGTTTTTGCAATGTTATGATGCATCATCGTAAGAGATTCTCCAATGTTTAATGTATCCTGTATTCCCTCAAAAAAGAAAAACTGATCACATTTCAACATTTTTTGAATAAACAAAAACATTGTAATTAATATAATTTTATTTTAAACTCTTACACATATGTTTCTAATGAATATTAAGCTGACATCATTTGTTGCATTAATTTGATTGACCTTGGATCATGTAGTTATTCAAGATCATTAAATAAAATGAAAAAATTTCAATTTTTTGTCTGTTCTCTGTAATTATGCATAATAATATGACGTGATGGTTAATACTGAGTGTCAGCTTGATTGGATTGAAGGATGCAAAGGGATCCTGGGTGTGTCTGTGAGGGTGTTACCAAAGGAGATTAATATTTGAGTCAGTGGGCTGGGAGAGGCACACCCACCCTTAATCTGGATGGGCACCACGTACTCAGGTGCCAGTGGGGCTAGAATAAAGTAGACAGCAGAAGGTGGAAGCATCTGACTTGCGGCCTTCATCTTTCTTCTGTGCTGGATGCTTCATGCCCTAGAGTCTCAGACTCCAAGTTCTTCAGTTTTGGGGCCTGAACTGGCTCTCCTTGCTCCTCATACATATATGTGTGTGTGTATATATATATCCATCCTATTAGTTCTGTCCCTCTAGAGATCCCTGACTAATACATATGATTTTATATATGTAAAGATTTCAGCTCTAGACTCTAGCAGTCTTAGGTCCTGATGATACTTCTGAGGTTACTATTTCAGTTTCAAAATTTTTCCCATGGATAATGGCTTGCCTTCATTGCCTAAGAAAATGTACATTTTCCTAAATGATTTTTCATTTTATCTATACTTTAAGGACTTTTATATAAAATATTACTATTCTTTATTATACTTAAAATCTACACAATTGTGTTTATGGTGGTAATCTCCTTTTTTTTTTTTTTTTTTTTTTTGATACCAAATCTCACTCTGTCACTCAGGCTGGAGTGCAGTGGAGCAATCTTGGCTCACTGTAACCTCTGCCTCTGAGGGTAAAGTGAGCTTCGATCCTCCTGAGTAGCTGGGACCATAGGTACATGTCACCATGTCCAGCTAATGTTTTGTATTTTTGGTAGAGATGGAGTTTCACCGTCTTTCCAAGGTTGGTCTTGAACTCCTGAGCTCAGGCAATCCACCCACCTCAGGCTGTGAAAGTGCTGGGATTATAGACATGTGCCACCACAACCAGCTGCAGTCTACATTTTTATGTTATGTTTCAGATTTCTCTTTTTTATTGGAGACAATTTTAAAAATATTATGCTTTTAAAAATAACTCATTTTATCATTAATTTGTTCTTAATCTTCAGTTTCCTGTATTTATTTAATAATTAGTATTTTCTAAGTGTATACTGAGTCTTCTGGGATTATTTAACTATTTTTTTGTTTAGAACTATCTTATTTCAGATAGGAGTATAGTGGATTTTAGCCTAATTTGTTTTCTCTTCATTTTATAAATTTATTTTGTAGGGCTCAACAATAACAAAATACAAATACACACTTACATACAAAATGCATATAAACATTAATTGTGTCCAAATATAAGGGTGTGTTTTGTGGAAATACAAAAGAAAGCAGAGCCTATACAACCCAAGGAATGGAAAAGAAGAAAAGACTTGCTTTACCAGATATCAAGACTTATTTTAATGTTACAAAAATTAGAAAAATTTGATATTGATTCACAGAGAATCAAATACACCACTATAATGAAATAATGAGTCCAGAAATGGATATACCCATAATGCACCCATATATAAATCAATCACAAGGATGGCATTTCAAAGCAGGGAAAATTATGCTTTGTGTAAATAAGTCATACTTTGACAGCTAGCTAGGTATAGGGAGAAAAAACAAGGAAACAACATTTACCTTATCTAATTCATACACATAAATACACACATAAATGACTCCAAGTATACTGAAAGGCAAAATAAATAAGATTTAGAAATAGTATGGGAGAATACATATGTGACTTTGGTAGGAAAATATTTTATAATGAGACATAAACACTAAATACAGAGAAACATGATTAATTAGACTGTATTATAAATAAGAACTTAGATTTTCAGAATATACAGAGGAATAGAACTGGATTACTTCAAATACTAATATAGAGTGTGTATCAAGAATTTATAACAAATATCAAAAGTCAATAATAAAATGAAGGCTAACCCTGTATCTGGGCCAAAGACTCAAATACGGACTTCACAAAGAGAGACAGTTAAAGGAGACCTTGAAGAATAGACAATTTTTCAACCTGGCCTTTCTCTGATTTTAGGCCTCATATTTTTTCCTCACCATCCCACTTGTTAAAGCCAAAATTGGCTACTCAGTATGTTCGAACTTTTTATGAGGCCAGCATTATTCTGATAACAAAGCCAGACAAGGACATTAAGAAAAAAAGAAAAAAAAAATCCCTGATAAACACAGATACAAAAATCCTCAACAAAATAATTCCAAACAGAATTCAACTGCACACTGAAAGGATCACTCAGTATGATTCAATGGGATTCATCCCAGGGATGCAAGATGGTGTAACATGCAACCTATAAACGTGAGACACCACAACAACAGAAAGAAGAGAAACAATTCTCTTCCCAGTCATCATTTCCATACAGAATTTCTTTACTGTCATCTCTCAATTCAGTTTTATCTCTACTATTTATTACAAATTCTAAAAAGTATGCAGCATGTTAATGACACCGTTACTTATTTTTCAGTAGTACAACTTTTTCTTAATTTTTACTTTTTTGTTTGTTTGTTTTTTCCATGGCGATTCTGTAAGGGGGAATTTGATCATTGATTTTGTATAACTAGCTTATGCAGAAAACAGTTATTTAGTCATTCAATAAATATTTATTGGGCAACCACTGTGTGCTGATAAAATAAGTGGAAATGCCTTGAGGAAAATGTTAAATGACTAAAGCACACTTCCCGGCAGCTTTGCATATTCACAACATCTTGTACTTACCATGCTTCCCTGTCCCTTTTTATTTTCTCTTCCTCCACACAGGCCGATGTTCCTTTGGCTCTTGTTTTATTTCCCAAATGAAAAAATATAAAAGATGTATCTGCTTCTCTACTATGTGATACTCTTGAAGAATATGTGTCTTAATAGGGCCTTTGATATGTGTATACACACATATATGTATATATATGTAAGATAGAGTTATCATGTATTTGTACTAAAACAGCAGTATGCTTATATATGGGAAGACCTTGGATTTTAAAGTCTGGCTGACTCTTGACCCAAAAAAATGAAAAGATAGACTTGATACATAATGTACTGCAAAGTTCTATACTTCTGTTATTAGCATGTTTACATGGTTTAAGTTGATGGATTACACCTTGTTTAAGCAGTTACACAGAGTGACTTGCCTACGAGATATAAAAAAATCAAGAAAAATATATAGCTTCAAATAGCTAGAAGAAGAATGTTAAACATTCCCAGTACAAAGAAATGATAAACATGTGAGATTATGAATATGTTTATTATCCTGATGTAATAATTATGCATTATATGTATCAAAATATCACTATGTATCCCATGAATATGTACAATAATTATCTGTGAATTTAAAAAATAAAATTTTACAAATAAAACAAATAAAATAAAATAACATGAGACATCAAACAAACCAAGAAAAATCCCCCCAGAAATTTTGCTCAGGTTATCCTGAAAACAAGATTCCTCATACAAGTTTTGATGGTCTCTAGTCCAAAGATGAAATGTGTCCTGTAGGATTGAGGAAGCAGCCTGGGGAGCCATGCGTGACTGTTTCCTAAGGACTCAATGTATGCCTATAATTTTCTTCATTTCTATCTACCAAATCCTTCACCTTAATTAAGGTGCTGTGTGAGTGCACCTTCATACAGCATACAGTGTCTGTACTTTTTCAATTACAGACTCTGGGTGGTTAATTGATAGAATATTATCATGGTAATTTTGAGCTGGTTGAGGAGCTATTTTCAGGTAGGAAGAAGTGCACAGCTCCCATCAAATTGTAACCAGACAGCTTAACTTCTAAATGCATTTTAAACATTTTTTTTTTCTCTCTTTCTCTTGGGTTTCAAAATATAACCTTGAGGCAAACTGAAGAAGCCTTTTTCCTTAGCCTTAAAATAGACTGCACGTTCCTCCCTTTCTTACCATATATACTTCCTTCAAATTTATCTAACTGAACCCTACTATCAAATGATGTGTATTCCTAGAGGTTCCAGGGGCTAATTTTGACACAGACAGACCAACTCTGAGACCCACCTGAAACATTTCAGAGATTACTTCAAGGTGGCTAATCAACAACCCAGCCATTGTTGAGGTGATGCCAGTCCAAGATCCAGGTGGACTGGTACCCAAGATAGCCACCAGAGCAAGACAGACATTGTACTATGCCCAATTTTTGCATGCCTTTCTCATCAAGTTTCCCCTATTTAAACTCTCTCTTCCCCCTACTACTGGAAGTCTACTTTTCTTCTAAGTAGTCTTGACATACATCTATGAGATCTAGTAGTCATACTTAATTTCATTACTATATCCTCACATTTTCTCTACCCTTCTCTTGACCCACTATTCTTATTTCTCACACCTGTAAACTAAGATCTGCTTCCTTAATAAATTATTAACTCAAAAGGCCTCTGCCTCAGGGTTTACTTTGTGGAGAATCCAAGCTATGATTCCCAATATTAGAGCAATAAAATTAAATTATTCTTGAAACAGTTACCTACTGGAGTCATTACAATGAAATACTGCTTTGGGTGTCTAATACCTAACATGATCATTTCCTGAGGTTAATCTCCCCATTCAGATGCACTAAACTGATTTTATTTAAAGCTTCCTTTTATTTTATATTCACTGCAAATATTGAGCTAACTTAATATGCAGAGTTTGAGCAGTGATTTCAGCAGATTAGGATGGCTCTGTTATATTTTTAGTGAAGCATATTTAAGACACATTCAATAGTGAATGTTGCCTCTCTTTACTAAGAGTTTGTAGCAGCATCTAATACAGCATCTATATTAAATTACATAAATTACATTGTTAAATAGTGTCACTTGGGTGCAAATTAATAAGAACACAATTAACATATGTGAGTCTCCAAAGTGAAAAGATTCCATTGAAGAGTTAATATATATAATCTTTGAATTCTGAAGATAATTCAATGTGAAAGGAGTTTTGAAAATTCCTAAACATTTTGAGGTTAAAGCAATGGATTTCTAGATCACTTAGAGGTATTATGTTATAACCATACGTGAAATTAAACCATTTTAAAACGTGATGAATTTAACTGAGTAAAGATATTTTAACATGTCATGGATAAACTTAATTTTTATTTGAATTTACTATTAACAAGATGAAATTACAAGGTGTTTGCAAAAATTTACTCCCCTCTTCTTCTCAATGTTTGAAGTATGAAGTGTTGCTGACTTGGCATGCTTATTTGATGCACTTAGGGTATGTCTTATTATTCTTTGGATGCTCAATAAACTTTGATAGAAAAGCAGATCATACTGCCATTATAGTTAAATCAATCTCAAAAAATCCTTCATATGCCTGCCGCAGATGTTATGGAGTTATAAACAAACTGTTCTCCTGATAGCCCTCCACTAGAAGCTAGTATTTAGAAAAAAAAAAATGATTTTTAATTGAGAGTATCAGGTAACATTCATATTGAAAGAATGTAAATTTATATTTATTTTGATTCATTTAATTACATTTGACTCCATAGACTAATATTAACCAGAGATAATCAGGGAAAATGGCAGATATAAGGCAAGACTAACTTGCAACTCCCACTGGAACAAACAGAGCAGTGTGTGGAGACTCACATCATGAACTTCTGTTCCAAGAAATAATGCAGAAACATACCGGGAAAGCAAAGAGAATCCACAGACCCTTTGAAGGAAGCCACTTGTGTCTGCAGACCCTGTGAGATAGCTGAAAAGCTGTGAGTGCCCAAAGTGCGAGGGGGAACATCCACCTCCAAATACACATTCTCACTGGGGAACCTGCAGGTCCAGATCATGGGAGAAGGAATAGTCCTTACTGGAGCTGAGAAGAATTTAAAAAGTCTGGTGAAATACAGGGGTAGAGGAAGCAGCAGGAAGAGCCCTATGGGCATTTGTTCCCCAGGGAAGTCATTTCTGACTTTTTGTCTCACAGGGGTCCTTGGGGAGGGTTAGTAGAATTGGAGAAAGACTATAGGTAGAAGAAAACTTCAAGCCGAACTTTGTAACAATTTTGACTGAACATGAAGTTTCCCAAACAGAATATGGGGAAGGGGGCAAAGCAGGAGTACAAATACCAGCACAAAAGCTATGGCAGTCAGGGAGACAAGAAACCTGAAAGCCCTGCTTGCTTTCTCGGGGGAGGCTTGTAACCTAGAACAAGTTCTCAGCCCGGCTCACTGGTTACCTGGAAATAAACTCAGTGCTATTGTGAGGGAACAGTGGGAGTGCGACTTTTCTTTTCAGGCTGCATGGGAGCTGGATGAGGCTCGTCACTATTGGCTTTCCCCTACTTCTCTGCTGACCTGTATGAAGCAGCAGAGGCAGCTATAATCCCCCTGTGAACATAACCTCATTGGCCTGAGAACCACTCCTCCATACTCCACAGTGACTGCAGTAAGCCCCACCAAAGGAGATTCTGAGCTCAGATACACTTAAGCCTGCCACCAACTTACAGTCTTTCTGTACCCACCCTGGTAACCAAAGACAAAGGTGATAATAACTTGAGAGCTCTATGGTCCTGTCCACTACCTGAGAAACCCAAATAATTATCCACGTGACCTTAGGGAAAGCTTGTATTCTCTCTGTACTACCATAACTGGAGCTCCCTTGAAAGTGCCACCTCCTGGCTGGAGGCCAACTGACAGAAAACTAGTGCACTAAACAAAACTGCAACCAAGTTCCATCACAGCATCCACTTCACACTCCTGCTACATCCACCAGAACAGGTACTGTTATCCACGGCTGAGAGACCTGAAGATGAATCACCTCACAGTACTCTTTGTGGACACTCCCCTAGTACCAGCCTGGAGCCCAGTAGCTCTGCTGAGTAAGTAGACACAGAGGAAGAGTAACAATCTCTGCAGTTTGACTCTCAGGAAACCCCATCACCAGGGGAAAGGGAATAGTCCCATATCAAGGGAGCACATAATTGGACAAAGGGATCTGATCAGCAGCCAGTGAGCCCCAGATCTTCCCTCTGAATAGACTACCCAAATGAGAAGGAACCAGAAAAACAATTCTGGTAATACGACAAAACAAGGTTCTTTAACACCCCCAAAAGATCACACCAGCTCACTACCAATGGATCTAAACCAAGAAGAAATCTCTGAATTTCCAGAACAAAAGCATTCAGCTCAATTACTAAGTTAATCAAGAAGCCACCAGAGAAAGACATAGTCCAACTTAAAGAAATCAAATGAAATAAAAGATACAAATGGAAAATCTTGTGAAATAGCATAAATATAAAACAATCACAACTCCTGGAAAGGAAAGACACATTTAGAGAAATGCAAAATGCATTGGGAAGTCTCAGCAATAGAATTAAACAAGTACAATAAAGAACTTCAGACCCCAAAGAAAAGGCTTTTGAGTTAACTCAATCTGACAAAGACAAAGAAAAAAAACTTTGAAGAAATGAACAAAGCCTCCAAGAAGTTTAGGATTATGTTAACCAACCAAACTTAAGGATACTTGGTGTTCTGAAGAAGAAGAGAAATCTAAAAATTTGGAAAACATATTTGAGGGAATATTCGAGGAAAACTTCCCTGGCCTTGCTAGAAATCTGGACATCCAAATACAAGAAGCTCAAAGAACACCTGGGAAATTGATTGTAAAAAGATAATTGCCTAGGCACATAGTTATCAGGTAAACCAAAATCAAAACAAAGGAAAGACTCTTAAGAACTGTGAGGCAAAAGCAACAGGTAACCTATAAAGCAAAACCTATAAGATTAACAGTAGTTTTCTCAGCAGAAACCCTACAGAATAGAAGGGATTGGGTGCTATCTTAGCCTCTTAAACAAAACAATTATCACCCAAGAATTTTGTATCCAGTGAAAGCTTTGTAAGTGAAGAAAAGATAGTCTTTTTTTTTTTAAGACAAATAAATGCTGAGACAATTTCTCATTACCAAGCCAGCACTATAAGAACTGCTAAAACGAGCTCTAAATCTTGAAACAAATCCTTGAGATACATCAAAAAAGAAACTCCTTAAAGCATAAATCTCACAGGACCTATAAAACAATAACACAACGAAAACAAACAACCACCACAAGGTATTCAGGCAACAACCAGCACAACGAATAGAATAAAACAGTATCTCAAATCTCAATACTAATGTTGAATGTAAATGGCCTAAATGCTCCACTTCAAAGATGCAGAATGACAGAAGGATAAGAATTCACCAATCGAAGGCCGGGCACGGTGGCTCAAGCCTGTAATCCCAGCACTTTGGGAGGCCGAGATGGGTGGATCACGAGGTCAGGAGATCGAGACCATCCTGGCTAACACTGTGAAACCCCGTCTCTACTAAAAACAATACAAAAAAAAACTAGCCAGGCGAGGTGGCGGGTGCCTGTAGTCCCAGCTACTCGGGAGGCTGAGGCAGGAGAATGGCGTGAACCCGGGAGGCGGAGCTTGCAGTGAGCTGAGATCCGGCCACTACACTCCAGCCCGGGCAACAGAGTGAGACTCCGTCTCAACAAAAAAAAAAAAAAAAAAAAAAAAAGAATTCACCAATCGAGTATAAGGTGTCTTCAAGAGACTCTCTTAACACATATGGATTCACATAAACTCAAGGCAATGGGGTGGGAAAAGATATTTCGTGTAAATAGACACCAAATGTGAGCAGGAGTAGCTATTCTTATACCAGACATCAGACTTTAAAGCAACAATAGTTACAAAAGACAAAGAGGGACATTATATAATGATAAAAGGACTAGTCCAACAGGAAAACATCACAATTCTAAATATATATGCATCAAACACTGGAGCTCCCAAATTTATAAAACAATTACTACTAGATCTAAGAAATGAGATAGATAGCAACACAATCATAGTGGCAGACTTCAATACTCCACTGACAGCACTAAACAGGTCATCAAGAAAGTCAACAAAGAAACAATATACTTAAACTATACCCTAGAACAAACAGACCTAACATAAATTTATGGAACATTCTACCTAGTAACTTCAGAATATAACTCCATTCAGCATGCAGAACATTCTCCAAGATAAACCATATGATAGACTACCAAACAAACCTCAAGAAATTTAAGCAAATCAAAATTATATCAAGTACTATTTCAGACCACAGTGGAATAAAATCAGAAATCAACTCCAAAAGGAACCCTCAAGACCATGCAAATACATGGAATTAAATATTCTGCTCCTGAATAATTGTTGGATCAACAATGAAATCAAGAAAGAAAACTAAAGAGTTATTTGAACTGAACTATAATAGTGATACAACGTATCCAAACATATGGGAGACAGCAAAAGTGATGTAAGAGGAAAATCCCTATCATTAAATTCCTACATCAAAAAGTCTGAAAGAGCACAAATAGATAATCTAAGGTCACACCTCAAGAAACTAGAGAAACAAGAACAAACCACACCCAACCCTAGCAGAAGAAAAGAAATAACGAAGATCAGAGCAGAAGTAAAGAACATTGAAACAAACAATACAAAAAATAAACAAAACAAAAACTTGTTATTTGAAAAGATAAACACAATTGATACACCATTTGTAAGATTAACCAAGAAAAAAAGATTGGAAATGAAATGAGAGATAGTATAACAGATACCACAGAAATACAAAAGATCATTCAGGGTTACTATGAATACCTTTATGCGTACAAACTAGAAAACCTAAAGGAGATGGATATTTTCCTGGAAATATACAACCCTCCTATATTAAACCAGGAAGAAATTGAAACTCTGAACAGACCAATAACAAGCAGCAGGATTGAAATGGTAATTTTAAAAAGTGAAAAACAACAAAAAAAAAGTCCAGAACAAGATGGATTTGCAGCTGAATTTTATCAGACATTCAAAGAAGAATTGGTACCAATCCTATAGACACTATTAAAAAAGATAGAGAAAGGAGTCCTCTCTAAGTTATTATTTGAAGCCAGCATCACCCTAATAGTAAAATCAGAAAAGAACCTAACAAAAAAAGAAAACTACAGACTAATATCCTTGA
This sequence comes from Trachypithecus francoisi, assembly GCF_009764315.1. NCBI lineage: Eukaryota > Metazoa > Chordata > Mammalia > Primates > Cercopithecidae > Trachypithecus > Trachypithecus francoisi. Next base: position 21,563,699 of record NW_022681465.1, read on the forward strand.
TGAACATAGATGCAAAAATCCACAATGAAATACTAGATAACCAAATCTAACAGTATCTCCAATAGAGTTTGGCTGTGTTCCCACCCAAATGTCATCTTGAATTGTAGCTTCCACAATTTCCACATGTTGTGGGAGGGACCCAGTGGGAGATGATTTAATCCTGGGAGTGGTTTTCCTCATACTGTTCTTGTGGTAGTGAATAAGTCTCATGAGATCTGATGATTTTACAAGGGGCCTCCCCTTTCATTTGGCTCTCATTCTGTCCTGCCTGCCACCATGTAAGACTTGACTTTTGCCTTCTGCCATACTTGTGAGTTCCCCCAGCCACGTGGAACTGTGAGTTCATTAAACCACTTTTTCTTTATATATTTCCCAGTCTCAAGTATGTCTTTATCAGCAGTGTGAAAATGGATTACTACAATATCAAGAAAATAATCCAGCATCCTAAAGAGGGTTTCATACCAAGGATGCAGAAAACCACAACCAACATTATATTGAAAAGGGAAAAAGTTGAAAGCATTTCCCTTGAGAACTGGAACAAGACAAGGATGCCCACTTTCACCACTTGCATTCAACATAGTACTTGAAGTCCTAACAAGAGCTATCAAACAAAAGAAAGAAATAAAGGGCATCCAAATTGGTAAAGAGAAAGTTACACTGTTACTGTTCACTGATGATATGATTATTGTATTAATCCATTCTCATGCTGCTAATAAAGATATACCAGAGACTGGACTGGATAATTTACAATGGAAAGAGGTTTAATTGACTGTCAGTTCAGCATGACCAGGGAAGCCTACGAAAACTTGCAGTTATGGTAGAAGGGGAAGCACACACATCCTTCTTCACATGGCAGCAGAAGAGAGAAGTTCTGAGCAAAAGTGGGGAAAGTCCCTTATAACACCATCAGATCTTATGAGAACTCATTCACTATCATGAGAACAGTATGAGGGTAACCACTCCCATGATTAAATTACCTCCCACTGTTTCTCCTGACACGTGGGAATTATGGGAACTGCAAATCAAGATGAAATTTGGGTGAGAAAAAGGCCAAACCATATTATTCCTCCCTGGTCCCTTCCAAATCTCACGTTCTCACATTTCAAAACACAATCACACCCTTCTCAACAATTCCCCAAAGTCTTAACTTAGTTCAGCATTAACCCAAAAGTCCAAGTCCATGGTGTTTTCTGAGACAGGGAAAGTCCCTTCCACCTATAAGGCTGTAAAACCAAAAGCAAGTTAGTTACTTTCTAGATACAATGGAGGTAAAGGCACTGGGTAAATACACCCAATCCAAATGGGACAAATTGGCCAAAACATGGCCCTACAGACCTGATGCAAGTCCAAAATTCAATAGGACAGTCATTAAATCTTACAGTTTTAAAATGATCTCCTTTGACTCCATGTCTCACATCCAGGGCTCTTTGATGCAAGAGATGGGTTCCCATGGCCTGGGACAGCTCCAACCCTGTGGCTTTGGAACTCCCCAGGCTGCTTTCACAGACTGCTGTTTAGTGTCTGTGGCTTTTTCAGGCACACAGTGCAAGCTGTGAGTGTATCTATCATTCTGGGGTCTGAAGTATGGTGGCCCTCTTCCTTCAGCACCACTAGGCAATGCCCCAGTGGAGATTCCGTGTGTGGACTTTAACCCAACATTTCCCTTCTGGTAGGGCACTGCCTTACTAGAAGTTCTCCAAGAGGGCAGCAAACTTCTGCTTGGACATACCAGACTTTCCATACATCCTCTGAAATCCAGGCAGAGATTCCCAAACCTCAATTCTTTACTTCCACACACCCTCAGGTCCAATCCCACATGGAAGCTGCCAAGGCTTGGGACTTGCACCCTCTGAAGCAATGGGTTGAGCTCTATGCTGGCCTCTTTAAGCCATGGCCGGAGCAGCTGGGAGGCAGAGCACCATGTTCTGAGTCTGCACAGAGCAGGGAAGCTCTTGGCCCCACCCAGGAAATTATTTTTACCTCCTGGGCCTCTGAGGCTATGATGGGAGCAGAAGCTATGAAGGTCTCTGACATGCTCTGGAGACATATTCCCCATTATATTGGTGATTAACATTTGGTTTCTCATTATTTATACAAATTTCTGCAGCTGGCTTGAATTTCTCCACAGAATTTTTTTTTTTTTTTTCGGTCACATTGTCAGGCTGGAAATATTCCAAACTTTTATGCTCTGCTTCCTCTTGAACATTTTGATACTTAAAAATTTCTTCTGCCAGATATACTCTAAATTTTCTCTATCAAATTCAAAGTCCCACAGGAGAGGAGCAGGGGCAAAGTTCTGCAGGTCTCTTTGCATAGCAAGAGTGACCTTTACTCCAGGTTCCAACAGGTTTCTCATCTCCATCTGAGACCACCTCAGCCGGGACTTCATGGTCCATATTACTATCAGCATTTTGGTAAAAGACATTCAGCAAGTCTCTAGGAAGTTCCAAACTTCTGAACATTTTCCTATCTTCTTCTGAGCTCTCTAAACTGTTGCAACCTATACCTGTTACCCAGTTTCAAACCTGCTTCCACATTTTTCAGGTGTCTTTAAGGCAGTACCTCACTCCTGGACCAAATTTACTGTATTAGTTTGTTCTCATGCTGCTAATAAAGGCATACTTTAGACTGGGTAATTTATAAAGGAAAGCGGTTTAATTGACTCACAGTTCAGCATGACTGGAGAGGCCTCAAGCAACTTGCAATCATGGCGGAAGTGCAGACAAACATGTCCTTCTTCACGTGGCAGCAGGAGAGGAAGAAGTGCTGAGCAAAAGGGGAAAAAGCCCCTTACAAAATCATCAGATCTCATGAGAACTCTCTCACTATCACAAGAACAGCAGGAGGGTAACTGCTCCCATGATTAAATTACTTCCCACCATGTTCCTCCCAGGATATATATACACACACACAGGTTGGTTGAGATGTGATGAAAAGGGAACACTTTTACACTGCTGGTGAGGGTGTAAACTAGTACAACCACTATGGAAAACAATGTGGAAATTCCTTAAGGAATTAAAAGTAGATTTACTATTTGATCCAGCAACTCCACTACTGGGTATCTACCCAGAGGAAAAGAAGTCGTTATTCGAAAGAAGACTTGCAGGCACGTGTTTATAGTGACACAATTTGCAATTGCAAAAATATGGAACAAGCCCAAATGCCTATCAATTAACGACTGGGTAAAGAAAATGTGGCATATATACATATATACATGTATATATGTATAAATACATTCAAAGTTCCACAGCAGAGGAGCAGGGGCAAAGTTCTGCAGGTCTCTTTGCAAAGCAAGAGTGACCTTTACTTCAGGTTCCAACAGGTTTCTCATCTCCATCTGAGACCACCTCAGCCTAGACTTCATGGTCCATATATGATCTATATGTCTATATATGATATATATGTACATATATATCATATATAGACATACATACCATGAAATACTACTCAGTCATAAAAGGGAATGAAATTATGGCATTCATAGCAACCTGGATGGAGTTGGAGATCATTATTCTAAGTGAAGTAACTCAGGAATGGATAAACAAACATTTCATGTTCTAACTTGTAAGTGGGAACTAAGGTATGAGGATGCAAATACATAAGACTTTGGGGACTTGGTGGGAAAGGGCAGGAGGGTAGGTGAAGGATAAAAAACTACACATTAGGCTGGGCGTGGTGGCTTACAACTGTAATCCCAGCACATTGGGAGGTCAAGGAGGGCAGATCATGAGGTCAGGAGTTCAAGGCCAGCCTGGCCAACATAGTGAAATCCCATCTCCACTATAAATACAAAAATTAGCCAGGTGTGGTGGCAGGTGCCTGTAGTCCCAGTTACTTGAGATGCTGAGGCAGGAGAATCCTTGATCTGGGAGGCAAAGCTTGCAGTGAACCGAGATCACGCCACTGCATTCCAGCCTGGGCGACACAGCGAGACTCTGTCTCAAGAAAAAATAAATTAAAAAAAAAAGAGAGAGACTACACAATGTGTGCAGTCTACACTGCTCAGGTGATGAGTACACCAAAACCCCAGAAATGACCACTAAAGAACCTTTTTTTTTTTTTTTTTGAGACGGAGTCTCACTCTGTCGCCCAGGCTGGAGCACAGTGGCATGATGTTGGCTCACTGCAAGCTCTGTCTCCCGGGTTCACACCATTCTCCTGCCTCAGCCTCCCAAGTAGCTGGGACTACAGGTGCCCACCACCATGCCTGGCTAACTTTTTTGTATTTTTAGTAGAGACAGGGTTTCACCATGTTAGCTAGGATGGTCTCAATCTCCTGATCTTGTCATCCGCCCGCCTCTGCCTCCCAAAGTGCTGGGATTACAGGCTTGAGCCACCACGCCTGGCCAGAACTTTTTCATGTAACCAAATACCACCTGTTTCCTCAAAAACTATTGAAATAAAAATAATTTAATAATATATTAACAAACTGTTGTCTCTTTTCACATAAAGTGTTTTCATTCAATCTCAGACCTTAAGTATCAATTTTTGCTAAAATATTTATAAGGAATTTAAGAATAATATTTTTAAAAGTTTGTTGTTAATTCTTATTGTCAAAAAACTAATTTCTTGGAGACATATTTTATACATGATCCTAAATAACAACAATATTCGTTTTTACCAAACATTGTTGGTCTCTAATTTCCAGGTCTCAAGCCATTTGCTGACTTATCCTAATTGATTTGATATGCTCTAATAATCTACAGATTTCAAATAACATCTTTAAAATTATATATCCTGAACATGTCTCTATCTCCCCCCAACACACACTTCATTCATTCACAAATAGCATGTTATTTGATTTTCCATTAGACTTTATTTTATATATATATATATATTTCAATAATAATACTTAAGGGATATCATATGGCTTTTTACCAACCAAAGAATCCTTCAATAACGTTCTGTAACATAACCTAAAACAACCCTAATCTTTTCAATGAAGCAGGAAACTTTATCAGTTTGGTTACAGTGTTATTCTTCATAGCAATTTCCTTATATCTTACGCTAGGCTAACTCTAATACATCGTTTACTCTGACTTCACGTGTCCCCTCTCACAGGAAGCAATTCCTGACCCTTCCCACTCTCCTCACACTAGATCAACTGCACTTTTTCTGGCTTCCATGATACTCTGCCCTTAAGTTACTATGATGTTTAACATGTTGTATTTTTGCCTCTCTTGGCTCTTAATTTTACAAAAGCGGTTTCTTTGAATATCAACATACTCCCTTGAAATACTGAGTAAATGTTTCACTTCTCTTGTTTTAAAATACATACTAAATGCATTCATCCAATAGGTAAATTTAGCAATTAAAAATAAATTGTCCTAACTCTATAGGACCTTGTAATAGAATAAGTACATTTTTGAGTGGATGGTCCATAGACAGCTATAGCCACTGAATAAATAAGGCATTTCATTATGTACTGTAATGTAATTTGCAATTTACACTATATAAAAGTGTGTGGGAGTTTGCATGTGTGCAATTGTTATGCTATATCTTTGACAACGGTAATGGAAAAACTGACCAAGTGTTATAATTTACCGTTGACATGAATTGTACCAGATACGTCATCTAATCTATTGATCTCTAATGATTTTGATAGAATAAGATTTAATTGAAAATATTTAAGGTCAGCCTGTGAATGTATTATGCTCTAGTTACATTTTATTGCAAAAGACAGGGAAAGTATTTGATTTACCAGAAACATCATGTAGAATGTCAGCTTTAATTTCTTTTATTTTCATTAGGTTAATCAGTCTTAAAGCTTGTACTTAATCACATGTTTATTTCATGATTGTACTTTTAAACAACACATTTCTAAAATTCCACATAATTAAACGATTTACTTTCTAGAGTATCTTCAATTCTTGTAATATTGGGTGGAGTTATTCTGCTTAAGCTTGATCATCCTTATATAATGTCTTTGAGGTCTATTTTTCAAAATACTTGGAGTCCTTGAAAAACATAATGTGGGCATTTCATAATCCAAATTTAATACCTGTAACTTTTTTTTATTGTAAGGTAAGTGAAAATGGTGTATTCCACAAGCAATAGAGATTAGTTGGCATAGAAACAATGATCAATCTAACAATTGAAATAATTTCATTAGCTTTACAGTTGTAGCAAAGCAAAAGTCATTGACAGAATCTGTAATATTTTTTCGATACTAGAATGTTGCAGTAGATTTTCAGCATCAAGCAGATATGTATTTAGGTTACATAAATTGCTATTCAAGTTAGAGTTGCCAGAATTAGCACATAAAAATATACATTGTCCAGTATTTTTCAACATACTATGTAACACATAATTGTTTAGTATATCTCACACAATATTTGGGGTATACTTATGCATTTTAATGCAAATAATTATATTCACAATTTAAACAAAAATAACTGTGTCTTCACCAATCACTTTTAATTATTCTGTTCAATATACACTGGCATTTTTAAACTTCTTATCATTTTTCTTTCCATAAAAACAATGTATTTGTAAATTGTTGTCTTAAAATGTAAAACATTTTATGTAAAAAGTTGCTTTGAATATTACAAAAACTTTAAACAATCTCAAATTGCATTATTTGGAAATGTGAATTCCTCAAAATGCTGCTTTTGAGATCACAGAATTAACTTAAAATGGCACAAGCATCAGGTATAATTTCATTTTTTAAAATTGTGTATCTCATTTTGTTAAGTAGCTTTCACAGGTTAGCCAATCGCACAGATACAGATAGGTGTATTATTTACATTGTTAACATTTACTTGCTATCATATATTTTGTAATTAGATCAACATAGTATGCAAAGTTGATAATTATTTGCTTTTTTATGTTTCCTGTTCTCCTATAAAAACAACAAGTTAGAGGAGTTACAGTTTTCTATATTTTCTATAATCAGTATTGCTATACTGTTATTTCTCTCACACGTGAAATTTAAATATCCTCAATAGTGACTTCTATTTCAAGAAATATTGAAATAGAGTGTTAGTAAAAAGCAAGAATGGTTACAAAATGTACAGTCAGCCTTGGAATTCCAATAATTTCCAACAGTGGAAACAAATGATTTGCTAGCACCAGCAAGCTGGATAGTTGATGGCAAAAACACAGAGTAGCAAAAATTTAGTTGAGAAAACACAGGTCCAAATTAAGTAAAAAAAAAAAATTACCAACAATCACACAGTACACACACAGCATAGTGATCCTTGGTTTACAAATGTATCCACACTTGATAAAGCTACGCTATTCTCCACTGTATCCACCTATGAGGTCTGATTCCCTAGAGAAGTAGTCAGACCCATATGTCAAGTTTTAAAAGAGAGAGGCAATTGCTGTTTTTGACACAATCCTTGTAAAGTATAGAATGTTATTCTTGACAGCAGTTGTAATATTTAATTATTTCACAAACATGAGGTTTTCTTTATGCCTAAAGAATCATGAATTTTTCAAACTCTTTTTTTTACCATATTTTTTTTTATTTTTCCGTAAGTTATTGGGATACATGTGGTATTTGGTTACATGAGTAAGTTATTTAGCAGTGATTTGTGAGATTTTTGTGCACCCATCACCTGGGCCGTATACACTGCACCATATTTGTAGTCTTTTATCCCTCGCCCCCCTCCCACTCATCCCCTCAAGTCCCCAAAGTCCATTGTATCATTCTTATGCCTTTGTGTCCTCGTAGCTTAGCTCCCACATATCAGTGAAGACATACCATGTTTGGTTTTCCATTCTATAGTTACTTCACTTAGAGTAAGAGTCTCCATTCTCATCCAGGTCACTGAAAATGCTGTTAATTCATTTCTTTTTATGTCTGCATAGTATTCCATCATATATATATATATATAATGTGTATACCTATATGATATCTATGATGGATATCTATATATACATCATATGTATTATTATATATATATGTCATATATATGATTTTTTATCCACTTGTTGAGTGATGGGCATTTGGTCTGGCTCCACGATTTTGCTATTGTGAATCGTGCCACTCTAAACATGCGTGTGCAAGTACATTTTTTGAAGAACACCTTCTTTTCTTCTGGGTAGATACCCAGTAGCGGGATTGCTGGATCAAATGGTAGTTCTATTTTTAGTTATTTAAGGAATCTCCACACTGTTTTCCATAGTGGATGTACTAATTTACATGCCCACCAGAAGTGTAAAAGTGTTCCCTGATCACCGCATCCATGCCAACATCTACTGCTTTTTGATTTATTGATTATGTGCATTCTTGCAGGAGTAAAGTGGCATCACATTGTGGTTTTGAATTGCATTTTCTTGATCATTAGTGATTTTGATCACTTTTCCACATTTTTGTTGGCCACTTGTATATCTTCTTTTGAGAGTTGTCTATTCACCTCCTTAGCCCGCTTTTTGATGGGATTGTTTGTTGTTTGCTTGTTTGTTTTTTCTTACGGATTTGTTTGAGTTCATTGTGGATTGTGGATGTTAGTCCCATGTCAGATGTAGAGTTTATGAAGATTTCCCCCCACTTTGTGGGTTGTCTGTTTACTTTGCTGACTCTTCCTTTTGCCATGCAAATGGTCTTTAGTTTAATTAGGTGCCAGCTATTCATCTTTGTTTTATTGCATTTGCTTGTAGCAGTATGGTGATTTAAAGTCAGGTATTGTGATGCCTCCAGATCTGTCCTTTGTGCTTCGTTTTGCTTTGGCTATGCAGGATCTTTTTTGGTTCCATATGAATTACAGAATTGTTTTTTCTAATTCTGTGAAGAATGCTGGTGGTGTTTTAATGAGGATTGTGTTTAATTTATAGATTGCTTTGGCAGTATGGCCATTTTCACAATATTGACTCTACCCATCCATGAGCATGAGATTTGTTTCCATTTGTTTGTGTTGTCTATGATTTCTTTCAAAAGCATTTTGTCGTTTTCTTTTTTTCCAGCTACTGTAAAAGAGGTTGAGTTCTTGTTTTGATTCCCTGATTCGTTGCTGTTGGTGTATAGAAGAGCTACTGATTTGTGTACCTTAATCTTGCATCCAGAAACTTTGCTGAATTCTTTTATGAGTTCTAGGAGACTTCTGGAGGATTCCATAGGGTTTTCAAAATAAACGACCATATCATCAGCAAGCAGTGACAGTGTGGCTTCCTCTATACCGATTTGGATGCCCTCTATTTCTTTTTCTTGTCTGATTGCTCTGGCTAGGACTTACAGTATTATGTTGAAGAGGAGTGGTGAGAGTGGGCATCCTTGTCTTGTTCCAGTTCTCAGAGAGAATGCTTTCAACTATTCCCCATTCGGTATTATTTTGGCTGTGGGTTTGTCATAGACAGCTTTTATTATATTAAGGTAAGTCCTTTGTGTGCTGATTTTGCTGAGAATTTTAATCATAAAGGGATGCTGGATTTTGTCGAATGCTTTTTCTGCATCTATTGAGATGATCATGTGATTTTTGTTTTGAATTCTATTTATGTGGTGTATCACATTTGTAGACTTCCATATGTTAAACCATCCCTGCATCCCTGGTATGAAACACACTTGATCGTGGTGGAGTATCTTTTTTCTTTTTTTTGAGACAGAGTTTCACTGTGTCACCCAGGCTGGAGTACAGTGGCGTGATCTCTGCTCACTGCAAGCTCTGCCTCCCAGGTTCACACCGTTCTCCTGCCTCAGCCTCCCGAGTAGCTGGGACTACAGGTGCCCGCCACCATGCCTGGCTACTTTTTGGAATTTTAGTAGAGACAGGGTTTCAATGTGTTAGCCAGGATGGTCTTGATCTCCTGACCTTGTGATCCGCCCGCTTCAGCCTCCCAAAGTGCTGGGATTACAGGCATGAGCCACTGCACCTGGCCTGGAGTATCTTTTTGATATGTTGTTAGATTCGGTAAGCTAGTATTTTGTTGGTGATTTTAGTATCAATGTTCATCAAGGATATCGGTTGGTAGTTTTCTTTTCCGTTATGTCCTTTCCTGATTTTGGTATTAGGGTGATGCTGGCTTCATAAAATGAGTTAGGAAGGATTCTTCTTTATCTTGTGGAATAGTGTCAAAATGATTGGTACCAGTTCTTCTTTCAATGTCCGTTAGAATTCTGCTGTGAATTCATCTGGCCTTAGACTTTTGTGTTGGTAATTTTTAAATTACCATTTCAATCTCGCTGCTTATTATTGGTCTGTTCATGTTATCTAATTCTTCTTGACTTACGCTAAGAAGATTGTATTTTTCAAGGAAATTATTCATCTATTCTAGTTTTCCTAGTGCCTAAAGGTATTCATGGTAGCCTCGAATGAACTTTTGTATTTCAGCGATGTCAGTTGTGATATCTCCTGTTTCATTTCTCAGTGAAGTTATTTGGATTTTCTCTCTTCTTTTCTTGGTTAATCTTGCTAATGGTCTATCGATTTTATGTATCTTTCCAACAAACCAGCTTTTTGTTTTATTTATCTTTTGTATATTTTTGTTTCAATTTCATTTAGTTCTGCTCTGATCTTGGTAATTTCCTTTCTTCTGCTGGGTTAGGGTTTGGTTTGTTCTTGTTTCTCTAGTTCCTTAAGGTGTGACCTTAGAATGTTAGTTTATGCTCTTTGTTTTTTCTTTAAGCTGCCTAGTCCCTTGAATATTTCTCCCATCACTTCTTGTACCATTTTTTGGATTTCCTTGCATTGGGTTTCTCCTTTCTCTGGTCCCTCCCTGATTAACTTAATAACTAACCTCCTAAATTTCTTTGCATCTAAATAGGGATTTCTTCTTGGTTTGGCTCCATTGCTAGTGAACTAGTGTGATTTTTTCAAGCTGTTAAAGAGCCTTGTTTTGTCATATTACCAGGGCTGGTTTAATGGTTCCTTCTCATTTGTGTAGGCCCTGTCAGAGGGAAGACTGAGGGCTGAAGGCTGTTGTTTAGATTCTTTTGTCTCATGGGGTGTTCCCTCTATGAAGTACTGTCTCCCTTTTTCATGGATGTGGCTTCCTGTGAGCCAAACTGCAGTGATTGTTGTCTCTCTTCTGGGTCTAGCCACCTGGAGAGTCTACCTGGCTCCGGGCTGGTACTGGGTTTTGTCTGCACAGAGTCCTGTGATGTGAACCACCTAAGGATCTCTCAGCCGTGGATAACAGCACCTGTTCTGGTGGGGGTGGAGTATTTAGGGTGTCTCCCAGGTCCTGCGGGAGCAGTCCACTTCCTTCATAGGGTCTGTGGGTCCTCTCAGGATTACTGGTTTGTTTTTGCAGTGATCTGGAGCTAAAATTCACAGTGCAAGCTTCCACAAGCTACTCTGTCCAGAGTTGCAATCTAGTCCTGCCTCCCATCTGCCATGATGATCCCCTCCCAAACTCAGTTTTCTAAAAAATGACGTTAATCAGTTGAGTCAGTAACAAGCAAATGATCTTAATCAGCAACATCCCACACAACAAACAGTGAGAAAGTGAAGAGAAGGTAAGAGGAATGAAGGGGAGGTAAGGTAAGATAAGATAGTGTAAAATAAAAAGTAAAGTTAAAGGACAGAAAAGTGATTTTTCCTTCATGTTTTAGAGATAGTCAACAGAAAATGGAATACTTTGCTTTACTTTGCATTTTCATGAAGGGATAGTCACATATTTTTGATTAAAAATTGTTTGTTTTTAAGACTTTGTTAGCTTGATATATTTCCTGTAGTTGAGAAATTAGAGCACATTCAATCAAACAAAACAATGAACAGAAAAGTAGTAAAATCACCAAATACTAAATTAGCAAAGTGAATAGTGAAATGGTAGATCACCCTTTTCACTCTAGTACAACCTTCTTACAGATAAATATTTTTAAAATAAATGCTAGAGACTTTTAAATAGCCTTTAAACTGGTAAATATTATAACATTTAACATAACAAAATTAATAAGCAGGAGTAGGATCCTATAATATTACAAAATGTTATTATAAACAGTAATAATTAACGATTAAATAACAAATGCTGTAGATGTGGTCAGAATTTATAATTAAAATTATAATTAACTGGACATGATGACATTGTTAGTCTTCTCAACTCTATATATTAACCATGAAGAAAACAGTGTGAATGCTGTTGGATTCATTTAAAAAAAATGGACTACATTTTAAAAGCAGTTTTAGGTACACAAAAAAAATGAAGTAGGAAATATAGAGTTTTCCTGTGTCCCCTTTGTTTACCTTGTCCTCACCCTGCAGTGTTCTCCATTAATAACATTCTGTGTTAGGATGGTGTATTTTGTTATACAATTGATAAGTCAATACTGATACATTATTATCAACTATAGTTCATAGTTTACATTATGGTTCACTGTTTGTGTGAAGTAAACAATAGTGCAAACTATGTGCATATATTCTATGGGTTTTAACAAACATAGAATGACATGTACCCACTATTCCTGTATCATATAGGATAGTTTCACCTCCCTCAACCTGGAACCTTTAGCAACCACTGATCATTTAACTGTCTTCATACTTTTGCCTCTTCCAGAAAGTCATATAGTTAAAATTATACAGTGTGTAGCCCTTATAGATCAGTTTATATCACTTAGCAATGTGCATTTAAGGTTTTCCCATGTCTTTTCAGGTCTAGAGAACTTATTATTATTATTTATTTATTATAGTTTAAGTTCTGGGCTACATGTGCAAAATGTGCAGTTTTGGAACATAGGTATACACGTGCCATGGTGGTTTGCTATACCCATCAACCCGTCATCTACATTTGGTATTTCTGCTAATGCTCTCTCTCTCCAGGCCCCCACCCCACAACAGGCCATGGTGTGTGATGCCTGCCCCCTCATGTCCATGTGTTCTCATTGTTCTACTCTCACTTATGAGTGAGAACATGCAGTGTTTGGTTTTCTGTTCTTGTGTTAGTTTGCTGAGAATCGTGGTTTCCAGTTGCATCCATGTCCCTGCAAAGGACATGAACTCATCCATTTTTATGGCTGCATAGTATTCCATGGTGTATATGTGCCACATTTTCTTTATCCAGTCTATCACTGATGGGGATTTGGGTTGGTTGCAAGTCTTTGCTATTGTGAGTAGTGCTGCAATAAACATACTTGTGCATGTGTCTTTATGGTAGAATGGTTGATAACCCTTTGTGTATATACCCTGTAATGCGATCGCTGGGTCAAATGCTATTTCTAATTCTGGGTACTTGAGGAATCACCACACTGTCTTCCACAATGGTTGAACTAATTTACACTCCCACCAACAGTGTAAAAGTGTTCTGATTTCTCCACATACTCTCCAGCATCTGTTGTTTCCTGACTTTTGAATGATCGTCATTCTAACTGGCGTGAGATGGTATCTCATTGTAGTTTTGATTTGCATTTCTCTTATGACCAGTGGTAATGACGTTTTCTTCATATGTTTGTTGGCTGCATAAATGTCTTCTTTTGAGAAATATCTGTTTATATCCTTTGCCCACCTTTTGATGGGATTGTTTGTTTTTTTCTTGTACATTTGTTTAAGTTATTTTTAGATTCTGGATATTAGCCCTTTGTCAGATGGGTAGATTGCAAAAATTGTCTCCCATTCTGTAAGTTGCCTGTTCACTCTGATGATAGTTTATTTTACTGTGCAGAAGCTCATTTGTTTAATTATAACTCATTTGTCAATTTTGGCTTTTGTTGCCATTGCTTTTGGTGTTTTAGTCATGAAGTCTTTGCCCATGCCTATGTCCTGAATGTTATTGCCTAGGTTTTCTTCTAGGGTTTTTATGATTTTAGGTCTTACATTTAAGTCTTTAATCCACCTTGAGTTAATTTTTGTATAAGGTGTAAGGAAGGGGTTCAATTTCAGTTTTCTGCATATGGCTAGCCAGTTTTCCCAAAACTATTTATTAAATAGGGAATCCTTTCCCCATTGCTTGTTTTTGTCAGGTTTGTCAAACCTTAGATGGTTTTAGACGTGTGGTGTTATTTCTGAGACCTCTGTTTTGTTTCATTGGTCTATATATCTGTTTTGGTACCAGTACCAGTACCAGTACCATGCTGTTTTGGTTATGGCCTTGTAGTATAGTTTGAAGTCAGGTAGCATGATGCCTCCAGTTTTATTCTTTTTGTTTCAGATTGTCTTGGCTATGCAGGCTCTTTTTTCATTCCATCTAAAATTTAAAGTATTTTTTTCCAATTCTGTGAAGAAAATCAATGGTAGCTTGATGGAGATAACATTATATCTATAAATTACTTTGGGCCATATGGCCATTTTCAGGATATTGATTCTTCCTACACATGAGCATGGAATGTTTTTCCATTTGCTTGTGTCCTCTCTTATATCCTTGATCAATGGTTTGAAGTTCTCCTTGAAGAGGTCCTTCACATCCCTTGTAAATTGGATTCCTAGGTATTTTATTCTCTTTGTAGCAATTGTGAATGGGAGTTCACTCATGATTTGGCCCTCTGTTTGTCTGGTGTATAGGGTTGCTTGTGATTTTATTGGTGTATAGGAATGCTTGTAATTTTTACACATTGATTTTGTATCCTGAGACTTTGCTGAAGTTGCTTATCAGCTTAAGGAGATTTTGGGCTGAGATAATGGGGTTTTCTAAATATGCTGTCATGTCATCTGCAAACAGAGGCAATTTGACTTCCTATTCTCCTATTTGAACACCCTGCCCGATTTCCCTGGCCAGAAATCCCAAAACTATGTTGAATAGGAGTTGTGAGAAATGGCGTCCTTGCCTTGTGCTGGATTTCAAAGGGAATGCTTCCAGTTTTTGCCCATTCAGTATGATATTGGCTGTGGGTTTGTCATAAATAGCTCTTATTATTTTGAGATATGTTCCATGAATACCTGAAGCTCTTGAATAGCATGAAGCGCTGTTGAATTTTGTTGAAAGCCTTTTCTGCATCTATTGAAATAAACATGTGGTTTTTGTCACTGGTTCGGTTTATGTGATGGATTACGTTTACTGATTTGTGTGTCTTGAACCAGCCTTGCATCCCAGGGATGAAGCCGACTTGATCATGATGGATAAGCTTTTTGATGTGCGGCTGGATTTGGTTTGCCAGTATTTTATTGAGGATTTTATGCATCAATGTCCATCAAGAATATTGGCCTGATATTTTCTTTTTTTCTTGTGTCTCTGCCAGGTTTTGGTATCATGATGATGCTGGCCTTGTAAAATGATTTAGGGAGGATTCCTTCTTTTTCTATTGTTTAGAATAGTTTTATAAAAAATGGTACTGATTTGTTTTTCTAAAGACCACCAGAGCGGGCACAAAAGAACCAGCGAGTAGGCAAGTGTAGGAGCAAAACTGCAAGTTTATTTTGGTCACCTAAGGTGTGGGGAAGAGGTCTGTCAGCCTCCGGCAAAGAAGGCTGACAGAGTCCCCCGTGGGGCTCTCCCACGGAGTTCCTGCAGTCCCCACATCCCAACAGGAGTGGAGGACTGAGGAACGCCTGCTGGGGCGTCCCTCCGGAGCGGCTTTTCTTTTTTTTTTTTTTTTTTTTTTTTTTTGAGACGGAGTCTCGCTCTGTCACCCAGGCTGGAGTGCTGTGGCCGGATCTCAGCTCACTGCAAGCTCCGCCTCCCGGGTTTACGCCATTCTCCTGCCTCAGCCTCCCGAGTAGCTGGGACTACAGGCGCCGCCACCTCGCCCGGCTAGTTTTTTGTAGTTTTTTTTTTAGTAGAGACGGGGTTTCACCGTGTTAGCCAGGATGGTCTCGATCTCCTGACCTCGTGATCCGCCCGTCTCGGCCTCCCAAAGTGCTGGGATTACAGGCTTGAGCCACCGCGCCGGGCCCGGAGCGGCTTTTCTAGGAGTGGGAGGGCAATAGGCGGGGCACGGGCGTGTCAGGGGGCGTTCCACAGGTGCGACCAGGTAAATCTTGGGCTCTTCGGATTGACGTCACCTGGCGCATGCCCAGTTGGTCTGCACCTTCCCTGGGCGCTGGCTGCATTTTCCCGCGCGGGAAGGGAAAAGTTGGTGAAGAAGAACCCGGAAGTGCGCCATCTTGCCTCCGTTCGTCCAAACAGGTACCAACTTTTCTTTCCACCTCTGGTAGAATTTGGCTGTGAATCCATCTGGTGCTGGATTTTATTCGGTTGGTAGGTTATTAGTTACTGCCTCAATTTCAGAGCTTGTTATTGGTCTGTTTAGGGATTCGACTTCTTCCTAGTTTAGTCTTGAGAGGGTTTGTGTGTCCAGGAATTTATCCATTTTTTTCTAGATTTTCTAGTTTATTTTCCTAGAGGTATTTATAGCATTTTCTGATGGCAGTTTGTATTTCTGTGGGATCGGTGGTGATATCTCCTTTATCATATTTTGTTGCATCTATTTGATTATTTTCTCTTTTCTTCTTTATTAATCTGGCTAGCTGTCTATCTGTTTTGTTGATGTTTTCAAAAAACAGCTCCTGGATTCACAGGTGCTCTGCCCCAGGGAGAAGGCAGTTTTATCTATAAGTCCTTAACTGGGGTTGCTACCCTTTTTACAGAGATGCCCTGCCCAGAGAGGAGGAATCTAGAGAAGCAGTCTGACCACAGAGGCCTTGTTGAGCTGCAGTGGGCTCCACCCAGTTCAAACTTCCAGGGGGCTTTGTTTACACTGTGATGGTAAAACCGCCTACTCAAGTCTCAGCAATGGTGGACGCCCCTCCCCCCACCAAACTTGAGCATTCCAGGTCGACCTCAGGCTGCTGTGATCTGTGATCGCACCAAGAATTTCAAGGCAGTGGATCTTAGCTTGCTGGGCTTTGTGGGGTTGGGACCCGCTAAGCCAAACCACTTGGCTCCCTGGCTTCAGCCCCTTTTCCACGAGAGTGAACGGTTCTGTCATTTCAGGTGCCACTAGGGAAGGAAAAAAAAAAAAACTCCTGCAGCTAGCTTGGTGTCTGCTCAAATGGTCACCCAGTTTTCTGCTTGAAACCCAGGACCCTGGTGGCGTAGACACCAGAGGGAATCTCCTGTTCTGTCAGTGTGACGACCATGGGAAAAGCACAGTATCTAGGCTGGAGTGCATCACTCCTCCCGGTACAGTCTTTCACAGCTTCTCTTGGCTAGGGGAGGGAAATCCCCCAACCCCTTGCACTTCCTGGGTGAGGCAACACCCCACCTTGGTTTGGCTCGCCCTCCGTGGGCTGCACCTACTCTCCAACCAGTCCCAGTGAAATAAACGGGGTACCATAGTTGGAAATGCAGAAATCATCTGCCTTCTGTGTTAATCTCACTGGGAGCTGCAGACCGGAGCTGTTCCTATTTGACCATCTTGCCAGAGAGAACTCGTTTCTTTTAACTGCTAAATAATATTATAATATTTAAATGTATGGATTACTACGCTGTCTATTTATGGATTGGAAGATATCTTAATTGCTTTCTGGTTCGTGCAATTATAAATAAAGCTGCTGTATGCATTCCTATGCAGGTTTTTGCATGAACATAGGTTTTAAAGTCATTTGGTTAAATATCAAGGAGCACAACTGCCAGTTCATGTGGTACAAGCATGTTTAGTTTTATAAGAAATTGCTAAAGTGTCTTCCAAAGTGGCAACACCATTTTGCAATTGGCTTTACTTTTTAGTGTAATTTAAAATATTTTCTTGTTATGTGATCATACCATCAGTGAACAGTGACTTCCTCTTTAGTAATTTGGATGCCCATTATTTTTTTCTCTTATCTGCTTGCTCTGGCTATGACTTGCAGCACTATGTTGAATAGAAATGATGAAAGTGGACATCCTTGCTTTATTCCAGTTTTCAGGGGGGAATGCTTTCAACTTTTCCTCGTTCAGTATAATGTTGGCTGTGGGATTGTCATATATGGCTCTTATTTCCTTAAGGTATTTTTTTCTGTGTTGATTTTGCTGAGGGTTTTAATCATAAAGAAATGCTGGATTTTGTCAAATGTTTTTGTCTGTACCTATTGAGATGATCACATAAGTTTTGTTTTTAATTCTGTTTATGTGGTGTGTCACATTTACTGACTTATGTATGTTAAACCAACTCTGCATCCCTGGAATGAAACTCACTTAATTATGGTATATTATCTATTTGAGATGCTGTTGGATTTGGTCATCTAGTATTTTGTTGAGGATTTTTGCTGGAGGTTCACACCAGACCCCGTTTGCCTGGGTATCACCAGCAGATGCTGCAGAACAGCAAAGATTGCTGCCTGTTTCTTCCTCTGGAAGCTTCATCCCAGGGAGGCACCTGCCAGATGCCAGCCAGAGCTCTCCCGTATGAGGTGTCTGTTCATCAGAGATATTGGTCTGTAAAGACTCACAGAGAAAGCTCCTAGATCTCATAAATGCATTCAGTAAAGTTTCAGAATACAAAATCAATGTACACAAATTAATAGCATTGCTATGCACCAACATCCAAGCTGAGCATCAAATCAAGAACTCAATCACTTTTACAACAGCTGCAAAACAAACAAATAAAAATACTTAGAAATATACCTAACTAAGGAGGTGAAAGGCCTCTATGAAAACTACAAAACACTACTGAAAAAAAATCATAGGTGACACAAATACATAGAAATAAATCCCATGCTCATGGATGGGTAGAATCAATATTGTAAAAATGATCATACTGCCAAAATAATCTACACATTCAATGCAATTCCCATCAAAATACCACCATCATTCTTCACAGAACTAGAAATATCAGTCCTAAAATTCATAGAAAACAAGAAAAGAACTCACATAGTATAAACAAGACTGAGAAAAAAGTTGGAGGCATCACATTACCCAATTTCAAACTATACTATAAGACTATAGTTATTGAAACAGCATGGTACTGGTATAAAAACAGGCACACAGACCAATGGACCAGTATAGAGAATCCAGAAATATAGCCAAATACATACAGTCAACTGATCTTTGACAAAGCAAACAAAAACATAAAGTGGGAGAAATGACACTCTGTTATACAAATGGTGCTGGGGTAATTGGCAAAGCACGTGTAGAAGAATAAAACTGGATCTTTATCTCTCACCTTATACAAAAATCAACTCAAGTTGGATCAAAGATTTACATCTAAGATCTGAAGCCATAAAAATTCTAGAAGATAACATCAGAAAATCCCTCTAGACTTTACCTTAGACAAAGACTTCATGACCAAGAACCCAAAAGCAAATACAACAAAACAAAGATAAATAGATGGAACTAAAAGGCTTCTTCACAGCAAAAGAAACAATCAGCAAAGTAAACAGACAACCCACAGAGTGGGAGAAAATATTCATAAACTATGCATCTGACATGGGACTAATATCCAGAATCTACATGGAACTCAAACAAATCAGCAAGGAAAAAACACAAATAATCCTATCAAAAAGTGGGCAAAGGAAGTGAATAGACAGTGGTCTAAAGAAGACATACAAATGGCCAACAAACATAAAAAGATGCTCAATGTCACTAATTATCAGGGAAATGCAAATCAAAATCACAGTGGGATATCACCTTACTCCTACAGGAATGGCCACAATTTAAAAATAAAAAATAACAGATGTTGGTATGGATGTGGTGAAAAGGGAACGCTTTTACACTGCTGGTGAAAATGTAAACTTGTACAACCGCTTTAAAAAACAGTAGGGAGATTCCTTAAATAACTGAGAAGTCAATCTACCATTTGATCCAGCAATCCCACTATTGGATATCTACCCAGAGGAAAAGAAGTCATTATATGAAAAAGATGCTTGCACAGGCATGTTTATAGCAGCATAATTTGCAATTGCAAAAATATAGAACCAGCCCAAATGCCCATCAACCAAAGAAAATGTTATATATGTATGTATATAAATGTTATATATATGTATTTGTTCTGAGGGAGACATCTAATATTAAGTTACATACAACTCCATGTTATAGATAGATGTATATATAATGGAATACTACCCAGCCATAAAAAGAAACAAAATAATGGCATTCACAGCCACCTGGATGGAGTTGGAGACAATTATTTTAAATGAAGTATTTCAGGAATGGAAAACTAAACATCGTATGCGCTTCCTTATGGGAACTACGCTATGAGGATGCAAAGGCATTAGAATGATAAAATGAACTCTGAGTACTCAAGGGGAAGGGTGGGAGAGAAGTGAGGGATAAAAAGATTACACACTGGGTACAGTGTACACTGCTTAGGTGATTGGTATATCAAACTCTTAGAAATCACCACCAAACACCACCTATTCCCTGAAACTATTGAGATTTTTTTCTTTAAGAAAAGAAACAAACATCAAATTAAAAAATAAGAAATAAGTTATTTTCTTAACATGAATTGGATTGAAAAATCTGAACAAAGAGAAACAAGAAGAGATAGTGAAAATGCTCAGGGAATTAGCTAAATGACAAAATGTTAGGGTTAATACCCACAGTTCACTAGCTGTGTTACCATAGTAAGATTACTAAACTTTTCAGAGTCTCTGTTTTCTCTCTCATAAAGCAGTAACAGTAAAGCCTACTAAATTTCTTGGTTGAAGTACTTTCACCAGGGCCACCCCTAATTCCCCCTCCACCCAAGGAATAGTAAATCTTAAATAACAAAATATTATCTCCGCAGTATCTTAAAAAGGGACACAAGGTCATTGATTTTATCATTAATTTATAGTTAAGTTTATTCAAAATGATTCCATTTGAAAAAAATAAGTATGCTAACAGCTTCATAACTTTTATACTAAATATATAAGATTTTGGCTTTAAACTGACATATCCTACACTGCTGTAATATATTGTCATGATTGACGTATACATTATTACCTATAAGAGATAGATTATGACGAGCTAAAACATCTTTTTTTCCCTCCATCAATTTTAAGATTTTTCAGGATATATAGAATTTAAATATTTGGTAAATATTGTAAAATATATGGCTAAATTTAAGTTTAAACTTTGTGTCTGATCCATTTATTTTCCACTGTCAACCCAAAACACAAATATTAAGTAAGAACGTGAACACAAATGATAACTCAATTCACTGTCATTGGTCTTGGTCACCTTCAGGCATGTACCTCTGCTATTCTACTTTTTTAAAAATGTCTGCATTTCATAGGCTGCCTTCATTATTAGCACATTTTTCTCTGTATGTTAGATCATAATGTTTTCTTGTTCCTCTCTAATTAATGATTAATGGAGATGTCTCAAATTAGATGAGACTCCTGCCTCCCTCCCTAACTGGAGTTTCTTAGGAATATAGCAAAAACAGCTTAAGGAGGACTCAAATCAAACCTTGCTACTCCCATATAAGCAGTTTCCATTCAAACCCCCCAATTTGAAGAAGCATTGAGCACTAAAGTAAATGTAGGTACTGAGAAATCCTGTATGACCCTCATCTCTAATCCACATCACCCTCAGAATTGAACATTGACATTTTATGGCTTCCTTGGCTGTGCGTGAGACCTTCTACACCATACCATCTGTCTTTCCCAATGCTCTGTTGAATACTTCGCCTGAATATATTGTATAATGAAGCAAAATAGAAAATAACATACTCAAGTTTTTTTTCCTATTTTCTCGAAACTATGTACCATGCAGTAATTTCTGACTGCCCATTCATTCCCTCTCCTCACGGCTCCAGATTCTGCTAAAGACTTGCAAAATCTTCAGTGGAGAAAGCTTCAGAATCTTCAGAATCTCCACTGAAGATTCTGCAAGTCTTTAGTAGAATCTGTTTTTCTTTTGAAAGGTGGCATAACTTTTCCTCTACACACACATATATAATAGTTGTATATCTGTTATAATTAATATACCATATAGGACCTCTGAGCTTTTCAAAGATTTATAAAATGTGGTCAGAAAAATTCCAGGATCTGGGCCAATTCAAATTGTTCCCTATGACTTGCACAGCTTGCTTACTTTCTTTTGGTCGCTGCTTCTTATTCTTCGTGTGCTCATGGTTTATTCTGAGAAAGACATCTAACATGAAATTACAGGCAACTCTGTTTTTCTTCTAAGAATTCTTCTCATAACTATATCTGTATCTTGGTAACATTGGTAAATATTTCAGGAGTGTTCAGCATAGGAATGTTTTCATGCATCCATAGGTCTTTGTTATCTCTTCAGTGCTCTGACACTCAGATTCATCGTCTCCACAACCATCTTCACTGTTACGACCTTGTAGTCATGGCACAGTCCTTTGGCAATCTGGGTGCAAGTCTCCTCCCAAGGGCATAGTTGGTTGCCTGCCAAAAATCAATTTCCTAGTCCACGTTCGTTCACAGACCCTGATGGTGTTCAGGCATCCTCCTCTCTTCCTTGTAACCTTGAAATTGGTTCTGAGATGAGCATCCTTAAGCTCATTTAATGAAGGAGCAGATTGCTGAGAGCATCTGGGAAAGGAGCTGTCTGGCTCCCAACCAGGAGTCAAAAGAAATCAAATTTTGCTCAGTTGAGCATAAATTTCCCACCATAAGTAGATAGCAGAACCGTAAGACAAATAGGATCTAGCTTGAGGGAAATATGGAGGAAAATGACCAGCTAAATGTAAAGCTTAAACTACTTTTGGACTTCTTTTTTTTAAGAGCCATTTTTCCCCCTGATTTTTAAGCCCACTGGAATTTAGAAACCTAAACTACCCAATATGTCTGTCTGCCTTAAATATTTAGTATATATTAACTTATTTTTTCCAGAATTAATTTTGTCTTTTAATATTTTATGGAAAAAATATCAGGCTCACAGCTTTCATTATAATGTGCTTTATGAGCTTTTTAAATAAAATATGAGAATTACCCATCTTTCAAAAGTCCACACGAAAACTGCACACAGATGTGTGTAGAAACTGTATTAACAATTTCCCAAACATAAAAGTAAACCATTATGTCTTTCAATAGATAAGTGGCTAAATAAACTGTGATTCAGCCATTTGTTCAATATTGTTCAGCAACTTAAAAAAAAAAAAAAAGAATTCTCAAGCCATGAAAAGACATGGAGAACTCTTAAATGCATATTACTAAGTGAAAGAAGCCAGTCTGAAAAGGCCACATACTATAGAATTCCTAATATATGACATTCTGAAAAAGGAAAAGTTACAGAGACAGTAAAAAGGTCAGCAGTTGCCAGAGACTAGAGCATGGGAGGGATGAACAGGTGAAACACAGGGCATCTTTAGGATAGTAAAACTACCCTGTATGATATTACAATGCTGGATACATGTAATCATACAGTTGTCCACGCGCCAGATGATGTACAATAGCAAGAGTGAACTGTAATATAAACTATTGACTTCAGATCATTATTAAGTGTCAACGTGTGGAATATGTTGACAATGGAGAAGCTCTTAGTGAGTGGGAGCAGATGGTACGTGAGAAATGTGCACTTTCCTCTCAATTTTTCTGTGAACATAAAACTACTTCAAAAATAAAGCCTATTAAAAGAGAAAGTCGATACCCAAGCTTTATTTAACTAAGAAGAGATTTCTCTGTTTGCAAGGAAACTATTATTCAGCAATAAAAATATGCCATCATCAGGAGAAAATGATTTGGGAGAGACACTACATGGAAAACCATTGACAGATTTTGAAGTTGAGGAATTCATAAAGATAGAGAGTAGACTGGTGGTTACCAGAGGTCAGGAAAGATGAGGAGATGAAAGGATTAAAAGAAGATTGATTAATGGGTACAAATACACAGTTTGATATAAGAAATAAGACTCAGTGTTTCATACATTAGTAGGGTGGCTATAGTTTACATTAATCTGTTGTATGTTTCAAAACAGCTAGAAGGTATAGCTATAGTTTGTGTCTACCATAAGAAAAAGAAATTTATTTGAGGTGATTGGCTACCCCAATTATACTGATTTCATCTTTACAAATTATATCATTGTATTAAATTGTCATATATACCCTCAAAATATGTACATCTATTATTATGTATTAATGAAAAATTTAAAAGTTGAGAAATAATAGAAAATAAATCTTCTGCAGCAAACATATTTATTAAAAGATATAGTTGTTAATATTTTTAAAATTTTAGTTTATACAAATCTAAAATTTTATGCATTAGACATAGAGTAGAAAATCAGTCAGGTTAATAAAATTTAATATAGAAATTTTTGCATATATATTGCTGCTTTAGCTTATGTAAACTTTATGATGGCCACCAAAAGAGTAAGATGGATGAGACACATCAGATTTAATTGCTTTAACTGAAAATTGACAAATATTACTTCCACTCACGGTCCATTAGCCAAACCTAGTCACATGGCCAACATCACTGCAAAGAAAATTACAGGGTCAAAATCCCTTGGTCCACCAATGAGAGTAGAAAAGGTGGGTCTTTCCGAGAGACAAATGAGATGACATATTGAAACATTTAGTGACATCTGTTTTTATCTAATTATTACTGTTAATTGCACTTATTTTAGGTGTGTCTCTCTCAGTTCTTTTTACTGTTAGTATATCTGGAGTTGGAACGTGTGGCTTCTACAATATCCTAGTCATTTAAATAAAAATGATTGGAAAGAAAAACTATGGCATTATTTCAATTTTGTTCTTCTTTAGTAAGAAAGATCCCTTCTAACTCTACTCCCACACGTATGATATCTGAAATAGAGATTTTCTGTGCACTACCTGCCATGATATGTGTACTATCAATATGTTCACTTTCAGATGTAGCAAAAATAAAGTTAGGTAAGTTCCAAAAGCTGAGAGTTCCCTTTATTGGTAACAAATTAGCACCTATGGACATTTTGCAAACATGTATACTATTAAATTTCGCACAAGAAATTGTGCTTGGTATAGAAAGAGGACTATCCTCAAGGAAACCTTGAGTTATCCACAATTAATTCAGAATAAATATCAATGGATTGCAAAGCCCTTTGCTAAGGCTCTGAATTTGCACCTTTAAAGAAATCAGTCTTTCATATTTATTAGAGGTACAAACTGTTAATATACTTAATTTTTGCCTTTTATTAAATCAAGATGGTGGCAATACTAAAACGAATTCTGATAGAAAATAGGTTATAAAATACTGCATTCTGATGAAAAAAAATTCAAGTCAAAAACTACTAGCAAATTCTGCTAATAAACATTTTAGATAAAATATAGTTACACTTTTGTTTTGAGATCATCTGAATCAATTGTGTTAGAGTTCTGATTATTAGTTTTTCTCATTGCTATTTCATAATAAAAAGGCTATGCAAATGAGTTTCATTAATTATTAACTATAGTTTTAAATCATATTTACTTATTTACATCTGCAACACTCTTTTACAGCTTTCAATACATTTTTGAGCGTTTTTATAACCAGAATGGTCTTGAGGGGATTCCCATAGAATTATAGATAATTTGGTAAAGCAATATAAACATCATAAAATTATTCCTATTGTCATTTAATTGTGAAATACATAACATAATACAAATTGAGCAACTTATCTAGTTAATGTCAAAATCACATGTCTCAAAAGCACACTGTACTTTAAATATATTAAATTACTCATTAAAAATAGCATTACCTACTCCCCAAAATGAATTCTTTTAAATTATTTTTAATTCAACAGCAAATATTTAAACAGAAGTAAGAGCTTGACTGAATA
This sequence comes from Trachypithecus francoisi, assembly GCF_009764315.1. NCBI lineage: Eukaryota > Metazoa > Chordata > Mammalia > Primates > Cercopithecidae > Trachypithecus > Trachypithecus francoisi. The sequence continues at coordinate 21,589,118 of NW_022681465.1, forward strand.
TTATATTTTTGGATTACATCACAAATAAAAATATATTTTATGGAAATTTCTCTATTCATTGTTTAATGCAATATATCTTAGCTGAGTTACATTTATTAAATGAAGACAGTTAACTACTAAACATTAAAATAATTTTCACTTAAAAGGCTAATTTTCCTCTCTTTTCTGTCAGATGAAGACAACATTCCAGCACCAGAAATAATAAGGGTGTATTATATATATGTGTGTGTATATGTATATATATAAACATGGCAAATACTCTTGAAATCATACTTCAAGTTATTTATTAGTAATGATTACACATAATTATTTTTGAAATGTGTTGGTTCCATGTGTTTCTTCTGTGTTCCAAAAATGCATTGTAATACTCTCATTTAGATAAAAATCCCATAATCTTGTCTTTTCAAAAATTATTATAAATTATTAGTATCATGTGTGCATATACTAACATGTGCATACTTCCTCAGCTGTAAACATACTTCAATTATTTATGACTTCGGACTGCAAAAGAGACAATCATAAATATAACATATCTATTACGTTTTTTTCTAATATTAGCTACCCTTTTATAATTTAGACAGTATCAATGATGAGACTCTACTAAAACACCTGAGGAATAATTTCCACAATTATATATTTGTATAAATATAAATAAATATCTCAGCTTCCTTGGATGTGTTTCTTGATTTTTTTCTATCAAATAAATATAAAACATCACCATGAAATAAGTGCCCCAAAATGATAATAATCATGTATTGCTGAACTAAATTGTTGAATGCCATACAATTAGTGTAACTATATAAAGCAATTAGAAAATATCTAACATCTTCTATGTAAACTATTAGATGTTTTAAATTTAAATTCCTTATTATGTTAGCATATGCCCTTCCCATGTGGGGGATAATGAATACATAGGAAGATTACACTTTTCCAATATCAATATTGCTCACAACAAATCATTTTTTCATTCAATCAGAGTCACTGCTGTCAATGAACTGCATTTAATTTGCAAGGGCAACTGTTGCATTTGGCTTGTATTAAATTATTTCATGTTGCTGATTTTAGCTCATCGTTTTTCTTAGACGATAAACTCCCTGATGACAGTGACTGTGTGCTCACTATATTACCTCAAATGGAAGAAGTATATGAGGCATTAGTCTTCACTGAATGGAGCTCATAAAGAAATCTAAACTCTGACTCAAGGGGTGGAGAATTAATACTTTGGCATAGTTAATTGGGTAATTGCTTTAATTACTGAGGCCCATGAATAAAATAAATAATGTGAGTTTGTTCACATTTTATATTTAGTAAGAAAAACTTCTTAACTATCAACTGAAATTACCTTAAATGTCCTTTTCTGGTGATAAGAAACATAGTGAACTTATTCTAATTTTCTCAAGTCATTATTTACAGAGTGGAAAAAATTCTAACCAAAGAGTGTATTAAAAGTGGACCAGGATCCTCCTGAGCTTAATAGATGTGAATGCTTATAGCTACCTCGTTAAAATGAAGGAATTTTAAAGAAAATAATCCGTTTGCTTGAGAAACAATAATCTTTTATTTTTATTATTTATTGCTTGACTATCCATCGAACATTCAAATCCCTAGAATGAAAAATATATTCAGGCGTCAACAATAAAAGTATCATTGCCAAATTAAAATTTCAAATACAAGGCAAGCAACTCTATATCTCATCCATTGATTTCCATCTGTCTCTTGTTTCATTTATTTCCTCAGGATTAATTATTCTTTGTAGACTTACAACCATTAATACATATCCATACTTGTTATATGATAGTTGAAAAATAAGGTAAGTGGTTATTATTGTTAATAATAATTAAATGACAATGTAGACTTAGGTGTTATATCTATTTATATGTAAGGTAGTTCAAAAGCATAAATCTATTAGATAGCTCTTCTATCAATGAACAAACAAGTTTATTTTCTCAATATTTCCAATTTGGTAAAGTTGCCTATAAATGTGAGAAGTGAGCTTTATTTTTTATAAAGATATTCTTTTATATTCATAGAAAATATGTCAGGGAATGTCTGAAGACCTCATCCCAACGAAGTCTAAAAATTTTCATAAATTACCAAAATTAACTAAAATAAGCCATAAAATGTTACCATCTATGGCCAGTTTTCAAGTCAACTTTAAATAAATATATTTAGAATAACTTTTAGATGTTTATTACTCAAAATACAGTCTAGATAGAACATTAAATCTCCACATTTTAGAGTATTGTAAACATACCAGAAAGTACAGGAAATAGTTTATCAATGACCTACACCAAATTTGACACCAAATCATGGACATCAACGTCTCTCTTCTTTAGTATTGCTATTTTTTCTATGCTAAAGTCTTTCATATCTGGGGTAAATTTCTTTAAGGCCAAATTTATTTGTTTAGTTTTGTTTGTTGGTAGATTAGCAAGGTTGTTTAATATATTGCTATTATTGCCAAAATTTTCTTATATTTATTCTAGTCATATAAAACAATTTCAGATAAAACTTTATTGAAAAATATTTTACTATATAAATAAGAAATGTTTGCACAACTGTAAACAAAAAATAATCATTAATAACCATATATATTCACTCCATCAGTGAAGCTAAAATAATCTTTGGTCTTTTCCCACCATTTCTTATACAGTAAGAGCACATCTTGTGTTACATGTTAGTTAACTGACTTAAACTGTGATTACTGCATGTGATGATTAATATGATATGTCAAGTTGACTTGGCTAAAGGATGCCAATATAGCTGAAAAAAACATCATTTTTGTGTGTGTCTATGAGGGTTTCAAATATTAGACTGATTAAAGATATCTAAGTGGGCATCATTCAACCTGTTGAGAGCCTGAATAGAACAAAATAGTAGAAAACGGGTGAACTCACGCTCTCTGTTTGTCCTCAGATGTCAGAGCTCCTGGTTCTTGGGGCTTTGAACTTGGACTGTATCATACTATCAGTTTTCTGTTTCTCCAGACTGCAGTTGGCAGAGTGTTGAACTTTGTGGCCTAAACTATGAGCCAAGGGCTATGATCTCTGTTTCTGTTTCAGTATCAATATCCCATTGGTTCTGTTTCCGTAGGGAACTCTGACTAATACATTGGTTTATTTTTTCATGGAAATGTTAATAACATACTTGCATAGACTTGGCAGAAGATGTAGCATGCTGAAGTCTTGTTTACTCAAAGCAGATACTAACAAAAAATTTCCAATAAAATATAAGAAAACACTTTTAGACATTGATTAGCAGTATAATAGAAAAATAGAGATACAAGTTAACATTGTTTTAAAAATTATTTAAAAATTGAACTTTTTAGAAACCAGCATTAAAGTTATACTTTATACTTCATTTTGCTATTAAAATATAGTATTTGGTTAAATGTATAAGCACATTTAAATATAATAAAGTTCATAAATTCTATGTGTAATTCCATACCATTATGAGTGGACTATAAGTAGTGTTTATTTTGTCTTCCTTCTTATTTCTGTATATCACAGCGTCTGTGTGAAAAATCCAGCTACTTACTCATTGTTCTTGAAGAAATTGTAAGAACTACCATAAATCTATGTGTTGATATTAGATTACAAGTTAAATGTTCTGGTGATGTAATATGGCATGTTTATTCATAGAGCTCTTAGGGAATGGAGCTTCCTAAAGAACACTTGTGGTTTCATGACCCATTATCTTTTCTGGTGGCTGTTTGGGGAAAAGAGACTTAAAATGCTTGAGTTAGCACCCTCTTCTCTTCTCTTTTGGAAATCTGTTAGCTGCTAAGAGAGTATGTTCTGGTTTGCTCTTGGCCGTGCACTCTCTTAGTGGCATTGACTCTATCTACACTTTGGGTAATGTTGATTTGGCCTTTAATTTGCAAAAACTAAGCCATATTCTCCAATATTAATTTTATCAGTGAAATTAACTTTTTTTTTGTCTATTAGTGTGACTCTTACCATCTCTGACTCAGGCATACAGTATTTTTATCGGACCCTTAAAAAGGACCCAAAAGCTTATAGCCCTGGCTTCTTTTGTGTCTGTAAGTTGAGCAGTTTGCCTTAGATAGCTCTTACCTTAGCCTCACCTTTTGGGTCTTTCCTTAAACGTCATTTTTGTTTTTTCAGTGCAGTCTTAGCCACTCTACTTATATTCTGGAGTCTCCAACCTCATATTAGACATTTCTATTTCCTTCCCATGACTTTTTTAATGCAGTTATTGTCATCAAGTGTATTCTATTTTTTATTGTTTGAGACATTTATTCTCTGTTTACTTCACTGGAATTCAAGTTCCATGGAGGCAAACACATTTGCTGACATGACTGCATGGAGAACAGCAGTCCCTGGCACAGCGTAGATATTCAGCAAACGTGAATTTTGTTATTAAAAAAATCACTAAAACCAAAGCATACAAAGTTGACGCAATGTAGACAATAAGTACGTTTCTGCAAAGGAAATAGATTTTGAAAAAGTCAGTATTTTGAGAAATAGCCTCTCAGAGTTTCTATTCCTACATTGGCCATGAACAAAATTGAAGGAAAACAGTAATAAAATTAATAACTTACTATTAAAATAATTTAAAATACAGCATTCATAAACTTGTATGTGCATCTAACAGTATGAAAATCAACAAATCAGAACTTTTTAGAATGGTTAGAAAGCAAGCATACTCACAGTAAAAAAAATTATGATCTGATAGACCAAGAATCAATTGGTAATGAATAAGGAATATCTAAAAAAAAAAAAAAAAAAACGCATTAAAAGCTTAATTACATGGGTGTATAAACAGTCACACAGAAAAGATAAAAAATACACTATTTAATAAAGTAACTCTTTTACATTTTAAAAAATGCAAAAATTCTCATTTAATTTTGCAAGTAAATACTGTATAAATCATTCTGTAAGAAATAAAAATTAGTAAATTTATAAATTAATTTTTCAAATAGTGATAGAATCATTTTTAGGTCCTTTCAATAATCAAAATAATGGATTAAATACACATAGACTTATTAAAAATAATAGGCAAACAGATTATTATTTTTGTCATTTTGAAATGGAGTCTCACTCTGTCACCCAGGCTGGAGTGCAGTGGCACAATCTTGGCTCTCTGCAACCTCCACCTCCCGGGTTCAAGCTATTCTCCTGCCTCAGCCTCCTGAGTAGCTGGGACTACAGGCACAAGCCACCACACGTGGCTAATTTTTATATTCTTACTAACAATGAGGTTTCACCATGTTGGCCAGGCTGGTCTCGAACTCCTGACCTGAAGTGATCTGCCTGCCTCGGCCTCCCAAAGTGCTGGGATTACAGGGGTTAGCCACCACGCCTGGCCCAGACAGATTATTTTTATACAATATAAAGACAAACTAGAGCACATTATTGAATATATTTCATGTATAGTTGCTTTATTTCAGGAATTAAGTCTGAACAATAATACTGTGAGGTATAGTGCCATTTTTTTTGCCTCATTTAGAACACCTGCTGTATTTCAGAGACTTAATAACTGAAAAACAAAAACAGTATACTTAGTTTCCTCTTTAGTAATAATATTCTACTAGATTTTATTAATAAAATAATTTTTACTTTACTTAATTGAAAAGATAATATGTACCTTGTTAGAATTTATCTTCAAAAAATACACTATATCTCAGATTTATTTCAAACATTTGTAGAGAACTAAAGATCACAATTACTTGATATTTCATAGACTCATATAATAGGTATGCAAAAGGATAGATTTTAGCACAATGCCTTTTGAATACTTGAAGAAATGAAGATTGAATTTTTGCCCCTGGCTTTATTCCTGATCATCAGGTCAATCCCCTTTTCTTCAAAATAAATAGTTTCTTTCAGTCTGGAGCTTGTGAAAACATGTGAATTCTTAATTTCTCCTAAATATATGTCAAATATAGTGTTGTTTATTTTGAAGTGATTCTAGTGTTTCTAAATATAGATGCCCTTCAGTTCTTTAAATATTACAAAAAATAAATTTTCAACATAAAGACTATCAAATAATTTATCCAAGTTATTTTTATAACTCAAGTAGAAGTCACTAAGAGGTTACCAAAAGTAATTTTAGGAGTACAGACCAGTTACCATCAGTAAGGGAAACTGTGTGTGTAAGCTAGACTCCAATAAATCACCATGTAACGCCAATTGTCTTTACTTTTGAAACTTTTTTTTTTCCTTTCTAACAGATTCTACTACATCATGGATGCAAGATCTGGGAGTCTTTGGATAGGAAACTAGAGTCAATAAAATTGATCATTTTCCCCCTTGCAATCTTTCAACTCACAAAGGGAGGAAAATATTTTGTTTTATTTTTAATTCTATTTGTATGAACACCCAATTGCTCTTCTCTGCTCTTCCCAATGAAGATATCTTACAGCAGCAGCAAACTCTACAAGATTTGAACTTCAATAGTCTTACAAAAATGAGAAAACACATAGCATCCGGTTAGCAACAAACTTCATTATTTATCACTATTTTTTTCAAACTCTGCAGATTCATGTTGTTGACTCATGAGGATTTTTCTGGACTGCTAAGGTGAACTTTAGAAACAGAAGGTCTGCATGACTTCAAGGAATATTTTATACATAAAATAATATTAAACTACAGAATTTATTTGGTCAACATACATTTAGTTACATACATGATGTGTGTTTATTAATACATTTATTGAATGAATCAATAATTTAAAAACTGACATGTTAACAAATGACGTCAATGTTTTTTTATCAATTTCTATCAATAATCTTTTATATATATATTTAAAGGTTTTACAGAATTTGGTTGTTTTCAAGGTTAATAGTTCAGAAGATACATGTTTCTTTGGTTTAAATGTACCCCTACTGCGAAATTCAAGTGTTGGAAATTTAATCCCCAATGCAACAGTGTTGGGAGATGGGGCTTAATAAGAGGTTATTGAGTCATGAGGGCTCTGTCCTCATGAATGGATTAATGAATAATAGTTATTGCAGAAATAGTTTAGTTATCACAAAAGCACATTGTTATAAAAGAGAGCCTGGGACAGGCGCAATGGCTCAAGCCTGTAATCCCAGTACTTTGGGAGGCCAAGGTGGGCAGATCACCTGAGGTCAGGAATTCGAGACCAGTCTGACCAACATGGTGAAACCCCATCTCTACTAAAAAAAAAAAAATTACAAAATCAGCCAGGTGTGGTGGTGCATGACTGTAATCCCAGCTACTCAGGAGGTCGAGACAGGAGAATCGCTTAAACCCAGGAGGCAGACACTGCAGTGAGCCATAATCACACCATTGCACTCCATCCAGCCTGGGCAACAAGAGCGAAACTCCTTCTCAACAACAACAAAAAAAAAAAAAAAAAAAGGAGAGAGAGAGAGGGAAGCTGTCCTCTCTTGGTTTCTCTGTCAGTTGAGCTTGTTTCTGCCTTCTCTTTCACCTTTCAGCATGGCATGAAATTCACATCAGAGGCCAGCACCATGTTCTTAAAATTGGCAGCCTCCAGAACTGTGGGCCAAATAACCTTCTATTGTTTACAATGTTACACAGTTTGTGGTATTCTGTTATAGCAACAGAAAACAAACTAAGATATGTGTCTTCAGAGGCATAAAGGAGAAATAACCTTTTTCTTTTCCTTTTTCTTTTCTTTTCTTTTTTTTTCCTTTCTTTTCTTTTGTATTCTATCTTCTCTGACCAGGTTTGAGGTGAACTAATTGAAACTGATAGACTTCAAACTACAATTCCACTGGTAGTAATGAAAGTTGGGTCATATGAAAGCAAGAAAAACAAACAAACAAACAAACATATGTTTTTCTTTTTTAGAGGAACCAATTGTGTGCCTGCAACTGAAACCTTTCTAACTGATTTTCCCTCAGTCTACTTCTTCTAAAATATGTAACACTTAATATAGAGTGATACATGATACACTTACACATAATCTTGCTGGTCGAAAGTTGTTTCTTACTTTAGACATTATAACATAATAATATTGAGTGTTAATAGCTGATAGCAAAATTGACCCTTCCATATTGGACCATAAAGAAGAAAATCAATATATATTTATATATAAATACACATATGTACGTGTATATATACACATACACACAACACATTTATATACATATATTTATATATAAGCACAGAAATATCACTGAGGAGATTGTCATACCTGAGATATATGGAGATCCCTGGGAACAAAGAAGTGTGCAAGCCGACAGCCTCAGTCACACAATGGTGGCCACCACAGTCCCTAGAGCTCACCTCTATAGAAGACACTGCTTGCTTTCATCACTGAGACAACCATCTCCATCACAGAGTCCCCTGAGAAGGAAACAGTGCTGTGTTCTCTCCACTGAAAAAAGAACTGCTGTGGTGGCAACTCAGGGCAGAAACTAGTACCCCTCTCAACCTTGCATGAACCCCAGTCCCGGGGCTATATTCACCCCGTGAGGACCCACACCCCAGACACTTGTCTGTAGATGTTCTGTGCTTGCTTGCTTTCAAAACCACAGGTCTGTGGCCACCTTGCATGTACTCATACTTCAAATAAAGAAGCCACCACTGATAGGGCTAACACTTTCCCAGACCTTGGGGCCCCAGTTGCTCTGTGCACCCACACTGTGGAGAGCAGTTTTACAACCTTTCTGTGAGTGTCTGCACAGCTAACAATTGAGCTATCACCACAAGAAGCTAGTCCCTGGAGCCACTGTAGCTCCTCATGTGCCTGCACTGCATATACTGGCTCTAGAGATGGACTGTGAGCACCATACCTCAGATGCCAGAGTCATTGTTGCTATGGGCTAGTTCACCTTCCTGCTTTCAAGTCACTGTAACTTAGCACATGCCCACACTTTAGATTCTGGCTTCCCAGATGCTCCCCAAGCACTTGTGCTTCACACATTGTTACCAGTGTTGCAGCTAGGTTGTCTGTGTCACAAACACTAGTGTCACCACCAACCTGGACCTAGAAACTTGGTCTCTTCAGGCCTTTTAGGTCCTTTCAGACCTGTGCTTCAGGCCTCAGGTCTGTGGCCACTCCAAGGATGGTATGCATTAGACACTTTGCCAGTGCTACTGGGAACACAACCACAAGCTAGACCCAATGCCAAGAGAGACTTCTTTAGCCATGACTTCCCAGTGGAAGCAAAAAAGATTCCAAAAGTCCTTGTTATTGCTGCAGACAGCCACAGCCTTAGCTGTTAAAGATCCCTGGGGTTTTTGCTGACACCAACATTAGCTGATAAGCTTCACAGAGACTATGACATCTGTATTCTCACCAGAGCCAGAACTTCTGCACCCATCTTAGACAGTGCCATAACTTTTACCAGTAGGGAAAGTCTTTCCAGTGTAAAATCAATCCATAAAGTTGGCAAGGAGTGAAATGTACATACATTAATGAAAGGTAACAAGACCTATAGAAGACCAAGAAAACAACATCATAAAAAGAACACAATAATTTTCCTGTGATTTACACCAAAGAAATTAAGATATGTGAATTGTCAGACAAATAAATTCAAAATAATTGTTTTAAGGAGTTCAGCACACTACAAGTGAACACAAATTGACAATTAAACAACATCAGGAAAACGTTTAACAGAGAGATTGGCATCATAAAAAAAGAGCCAAACAGTAATTATGAAGCTGAAGAATACAATGAATAAAATGAAAAAGAGTCAGTCAGCAGCAGAATTGATTAAGTGGGAGAAAGAACCTGTTAGCTTAAAGACAGTTATTTAAAAGTATACAGTCAGAGGGAGAAAAGAATGGAAAGTGAAGAAAGTCTATGAGATTTATGGGACAGCAAGAGAGCTACCATTTACATTACAGAATTTTAAAAAGAAGGGTAGAATAGATGGAATGGATGGAATGCATATTTAAGGAGATATTGACTTAAAGCATTTCAGGTCTGTGGAAAGATATAACTACCTAGCCACAGGAGACTTAAATGTCTCAATCATGTACAATCCAAAGAATGCTATACCAAGACATATTATAGCCGAACCATCAAAAATCAAAGACAAAGATATAATATTGAAATCAGCAAGAAAAAAACAGTTATTCACATATAAGAGATCCTCTATAAAGCAACCAGTGGATTTCTCAGCAGAAACTTTGCAGGCTGGAAAAGAGTGGGATTATCTAATCGAAGTGATGAAAGGGAACAAGAATGTGGTTATTTTGCCAAGAAAGAATAACTCATAAAGATGTCCTTCTGAAATCAAGGAGAAAAAAGTATTTCCCAGACAAATAAAACTGAGGAAGGTCATTATCACTGCATATGCCTTTCAAGAAATGCTAGTGGGACTTTCTCAAAGTGAAAAAAATGGATGCTAATTAGTAACGTGAAAGTACAATATTCACTATTAAGAACAACAAAAGACATACAGTGACTGAACAGATATATAAAAAAGAAAAATAAGACCCAAATATATGCTGCTTACAAAACTCTCACTTTACCCATAAGGAACACATAGGTTGGACATGAAGGGATGGAAAAAGATATTTCATGCAAATGGAAGCCAAAATATTGTAGGGGAAATTATACTTACATCTGACAAAGTAGACTTTAGATTAAAAACTGTAAAGAAACAAGGAAAATAATTATGTAAAAATAAAGGGGTTAATTCATGAAGAGGATATAACAAATGTACATATGTATGTACCCAATATTGGAGCAACTAAATATATAAAACAAATATTAACAGATACAATGGAGAGAGAAGTTGAAATACAATTTTAGTAGGAATTTTCATACCCCATTTTAAAGAGAGATAGATCATCCAAACAGAAAATCAATAAGAAAGTAGTGAACTCAAATTGCGCTTTAGAACAAATAAACCTAACAGAGATATACAAAACATTCTACCCAAAAGCAGTAGAATATACATTCTTCTCAAATGTAATGGAATATTCTCCAGGATAGATTGAATATTAGACTACAGAATCAGTCAACAAATTTAAGAAGACTGAAATCATATCAAGTATTTTTTCTGACACAGATGTATGAAAGTAGAAATAAACAAAAGGAGATAATTTTAGAAAATTTACAAATATGTGGAAATTAAACTATAAATTCCTGAACAACCAGTAGGTCAAAGAAGAAAGTAAAAGAAAAAATTTTAAGTTTCTTGACGTCAACAAAAAAGGAAACGAACATATCGAAACATGGGATGCAGCAAAAGCCATTCTAAAGGGGAGGTTTATAACAATAAGCTGGATGCAGTGGCTCATGCCTGTAATCCCATTCATTACTTTGAGAGGCCAAGACAGGTAGATAACCTGAGGCCAGGAGTTCAAGACCAGCCTTGCCAACATGACAAAACACCATCTCTACTAAAAATACAAAAATTAGTCAGGCGTGGTGGTGAACAACTGTAGTCCTAGCTACTAGGGAGGCTGAGGCAGGAGAATCTCTTGAACCTCGGAGGTGGAGGTTGCAGTGAGATGAGATTATGCCACTGCACTCCAGCCTGGGTGGCCAAGTGAGACTCCATCTCAAAATAAATAAATAAGTAAATACCCAATAAATTAAATGCATACATTTAAAAAGTAGAGAGCTCTCAAACAACCTGGTGGTACAATTCAAGGAACTAGAAAAGGAAGAACAAAGTAAACACAGAGTTAGTAGAAGGAAAAAAATAACAATGATCAGAGCAAAAATAAGTGAAATAGAGGCTAGAAAGACAATAAAATAAAATTAAAAGTTGATTTTTTGAAAAAATAAACAATACTGGAAAACCTTCAGCTAGACTACTAAGAAATAGAAAGAGAAGACCCAAAGAAATAAAATCAGAAATGAAAGGGTGACACTACAATTGATACCACAGAAATATAAAGAACCATAAAAGACTTGTATGAACCATTATATACCAACAAATTGGATAATATAGAAGAAATGCATAAAGTTGTAGAAAGATAGAACTTCCAAGACTGAATCATTAAGAAATGAAAAAAAGATGAGCAGAGCAATAACAAGTAACTAGACTAAATCAGCAATAAAAATCTTCCATCAACGTAAAGTCTAGGACCCTGATGCCTTCACTACTGAATTCTATGAAACAATTAAGGAATAATTAATATCAGTCTTTCTCAAACTCTTCCAAAAAATTGAAGAGGAGGGAACACTTTCTAACTCATCTTATGAGATCAGACTTTCCCTAATATGAAAGCCAGACAAGGACATTACAAGAAAAAAAGCCAACTATTACAGGCCAATCAATATCCCTGATGAACACAGACCTAAAACTTGCCCACAAAATACTAACAAACTGAATTCAAAAGCAAATTTAAACATCTTTCAACATCAAGTGGGATTTATCGCTAGAATGCAAGGATGTTCCCATGTATGCAAATCAGTAAATTTGATACATCGCATTAAGAGAACAAAGAACAAAACCAAAATGATCATCTTACTACATGCAGAAAAAGCATTTGACAACACTTAGCATTTTTTCATGATAAAAAACTCTCACCAAACAAGGTATAGAAGTAATCTATCTCGACATAATAAAGACCGTATATCATAAACCCAAAGTTAACATCGCACTCAAAGGTGAAAAGTTGAAAGCTTTTTCTAAAATTAGAAACTAGATAAGAGTACTCGCTCATGCCACTTATACTCAGGGTATTACTGAATGCCCTAGCCAGCGCAATCAAGCAAGAAAAGGAAATAAAGGACATCCAGGTTGGAAACGAAGCAGTTAAATTGTCCTTGTTTGCAGATAACATGATCTTATATAGAAAACCCTAAAGACACCACCAAAAAACTGTTAGAACTAATAAATTCAGTAAAGTTAGAGGATATAAAATTAACATAAAAGTTTTAGTAGTGTTTCCATATACTAACAATGAACTATCTGAAAAGATATCAAGAAAGCAATCCCATTTATAGTAGTTTTAGAAGTCTTAGGAACAAATTTTAACCAAGGAGGTGAAAGATCTGTACACTGAAAACTACAAAACATTGATAGAAGAAAATGAAGAAAACACAAATAAATGGAAAGAGATCTAATGTTCATGAGTTGGAAAATTAATATTGTTAAAATGCCATAAATAATCTGCAGAATCAATGTAATCATTATTAAAATTCCATTTTTTCACAGAAATAGAAAAAACCTAAATTCTAAAATCGTATGAAATCACTAAACACTCTAAATAGCAAAATCACTGTTGAATAAATAGAAAAAAAGCTAAAGGCATCACACTACCTGATCTCAACATTTACTACAAAACTATAGTAATGTAAGTAGCATTATACTGGCAAAATGCAGATATATAGACCAATACGACAGAATAAGCCTTTTAAATAAATCCACTTTTTTATGGTGAAGTAGATCTTTGATAAAGTTACCAAAAATCTACAGTAGGGAAAGGACAGTCCCTTATCTCACACCATTTACAAAAATCAACCCCAAATGGACAAGACCTAAGACCTGAAACTGTGAAATCACTAATGGAATACAGGAAGACTTCCAGAAGGTTGGTCTGAGTAATATTTTGGGGGGAGACATGACCCAAAAAGCACAGGTAACAAAAACAAAATTAGTCCAATGGAATTAAATAAATCTTAAAACTCAAAAGCTCTGTACAGCAAAGGAAACAGCAGAGTGAAGAGACAATCTAGGGAACTGAAGAATGTATTTACAAGTCACACTCTAATAGCAAATAAAACTCCCAAATGCCCTGATTAAAAAATGGGCAAAGAATCGGAATAGACATTTCTCAAAAGAAAACACACAGATGGCCAACAGATATATAAAAATATATTTAGTATCATTATTTACCAGAGAAACTCAAATTAAAACCACAATGAGATATAACCACACACCTGTTAGAATAGCTATTATCAAAAAGATGAAAGAAAACAAGTATTGATGCAGAAGTGAAGAAAAGAGAAACCTTGTATACTGTTGGTGGGATTGCAAATTAGTACATAGAAAGCGGTATAAAACTTCTTCAAAACATTAAAACCGGAACTACAATATGATCCAGAAATCCTACTGCTGAGTATATGTTCAAAGGAAAATAAATCCATTTGCTGAAGAGATATCTTCATTTCCATGTTCACTGCAACATTATTCACAACAGCCAGTTTATAAAATCAACCTAAGTATCCATCAACAATTAAATGGAAAAAGAATATGTGATACACACAGATACACACACACACACACTCAATGGAATTAAAAGAGAAAGAAACCTTGTTATTTGCAGCAGCATGGAGAAACCTGAAGGACATTATGCTATATAAATAAGTCAGGCACAGAAAGATTAATACGGCCTGATCTCACTTATATGTGGAATATAAAAATGTTGAATTCATACAGGTGGCAGACACAATGGTGCTAAATGATGAAAATACATGGATACAGAATGGTGGTTGTTGGATTTGGGGAACGGGAGTGGAAATACAGAGATTTTGGTCAAAGGGTTAACATCTTCAGTCATATAGGAGGAATACGTTCTGCATATCTGTTGTATAGCATGGTGACTAGATTTAATAACAATGCATTGTATTCTTGAAAATTGGTAAGTAGATCTTGAATGTTCTCACAACAACAACAAAAAATATAAGATTATGGTTATGTTACTTAGCTTGATTTAATTTTTCATATGTATACATATACCAAATCATCACCCTGTACACCAAAAATGTATGGATTTTTACATTTATTAATTGTCTTAATAAAGGAAAAAAGTTAAACATGGATGTATAAAAAATAAGGAATACATAAGAGGGTTAAATTCCCAATAAGTACTAGGAGCTCTTATTAGGAAAAGCTTGATTCTTGAACTTACAGAATCAGAGATAAAATAAAAACAGAAGGTAAAGATTGAAATTAATGATTGCTCTCTGAGTTCTTGATATATCAAGACTTCTCATTTACAGCAGTATATTTCTCAGATTTCAATCTGTTAAATTTTCTTTGTCACCCTCCATGAAACATTTTACATTAAAGTAATACTGGACCATTTTAAACAGAAGAGAAGTTCCTTTTACGTTGCACCTGAATTGTGCCTATGAAAAAGAAAAAAATTATAGAAATAAGGATCCTTTCTTTTCAGTGTATAATATTAGAAAAAGTTGGCTTTTGAGCCAGAGTATCAGATATGTCTATAATAGACATCATTGTATCCCTAAGCCTTTTGGCCACACACAGTTGCAAATCTTTTGAGCAAACATTAGAAAATTTAGAATAAAATATTATCACCTGTGTTTATTTCTACCCTATCTTTTTTAAAAACAGAATGTATTCACGTTTAACAAAAATAGAAGCCTGTCACTTGTAGAAAGCTTACTGTTCTGACTGATGAGAACTGTCTCTCACCAAAGGACACCTGCAACTTACTTGAAAGAGTAAAACATTTTTGATAATCTCCTATCACACTTTATGTCATAACTTGAAGACTCAATCTTTTTGCCAACTTGTGACATAGCAATCCGTGGTCACTGTGTTCATCGTCTGCAATATATTGTTATTATTTTGCTCTTTTTAATTTCAGGTGTTCAAAATCAAGCTCACTGAAAAATTGCACATTATTTGCCACTTCACTTTTTTTCTCCAGACTTTTCTCTTGGATTTCCCCTTAATGTTCTGTCTTCTTTGCAGATGTTTCTTTCTGCATTTTAAATGTTGAGGTTTCCCAGAGCTAATTTTATCTTTTCCTGTCTTCCTGCTACTAAATGTGATCAGTATATCGAGGGGGCATTCACACAGAATTTGCATAAGATGGCCCTGAACTTGAAGTTCTGCCATTTACCACTCAACTTTGCAACTTTGGGAAACACACTTTGTATCCATGTCCATCTGAGAATTCATCCCTCAAATGGGAAAATAGAGTTTAACATCTGAATCCATTTGGAAGATTAAAAGAAATAATAATTATAAAATAATTAGCACAGCATGGTACCTGTAAAACAATATTAATGACCACCATAACTCCCAATTCTCTATCCCAAGCTTGACTTCCTACACACACATTTGTCAATTACAACCTGATGTCTCATAGAATCTCTAACTCAACAAGTTCAGAGCTAAATTCATAATAATTCATCTATTTCTAGCTCTTTCTCTTCCCTTCCTTCTACAATGATACAGGGTCTTCTCTAAACATTCTTAGTCATGGGTTATTTGAGTGGGTGAGTGAGAATACAATAAGCCCAGTTAAAGCAGCAAAAATGCAAGACATTCTAGACTCTTTCTCCCTAAAGCTATATCTAGTCATTACTGTAATATTAAAGGTGCTGCCTTCTTACAATGTTACATATTGAATCATCATTTTCTAGCCCCATTGTCCCAGTAGTGTCATAATTCAGGCTTATATTTTACCTGGTTTCAAAAATTACAATACATTCTTATCTATCTAGAGACTCATTCACACATGCACTAAGATAGAGAGATTTTTCTAACATACAAATAATTACATTTTCTAATTTCACTTATAGCAAAAATTTTACTTATACTTTCACTTATAGCAAAAATTTCCTGAATTTTGGTAGATTATAGTAATGTGAAATCTTACCAAATTTGGAAGAATTTTTTATATATCTTTACCATTTTTACATGATGTTAATTTTAAAGTCAGTATTTTATATGAGCATGTTACAAAATACTATTATATGGCTTCTTAATTCTACATTGTAATACTATTATGATATGTAATAACATTTAAATTTTTTTATTTTAGCATTTAATGTATACTATTTAATTTTCTTTAACGTTTTTAATGTAAGTAAAAGCAAACTTTTTATACTCAGTATGTAAACCAAATGCAAATAAAAATGGAGATCATATTTCAGATATATGACTCGGAAAAATAGATTATAAAACCCTGCTTTTCAGAACTGAAATTGAAAATTACAACTGTCACTTAAAATCAGTCTCTTTATTAAAATGATATGACAAAATATCTAAACAGATAAAGTTTCAGGCCATTCTTGGAAAGCATATTTCCCATAAACCACATCTAAAACTAATTATTTTGAAATGTTAATTATCCCAATAAATGAAAGTTAAATGGTTTATAATATCATTATATTCCTCTTACAAACATGTTATAAGCAATACGGAAAACAATGTACTACATGAGCTTTTTTTCAAAAACAGAATGTACATTTTGAATGTACAGAAGCATACAGAGGATAGTTTGAAAAAATATTTTAAATAATTATTTTAATTTGTCACTCAAATTTTCATTTTAAGATATATGGATTTAGAATTTATTTTATTTTACTTTTTAGCATTAATCGGTGCATTTTATGCATTTATGTATTTTTTAACCTTTAAGTTCAGGGTTGTATGTGCACGTTTGTTATATAGGTAAACTTGTGTAATGGGGGTTTGTTGCACAGATTATTTCATCACCCAGATATTAAACCTAGTACCCATTAGTTATTTTTCCTGACTCTCTCTGTCCTCCCAACCTCCACATTCCAACATTGTGTGTTGTTCCCCTCTATGTAACCATGTGTTTTCATTATTTAGCTCCCACTGATCAGTGAGAACATGTGGTATTTGGTTTTTGGTTCCTACATTAGTTTGCTAAGGATAATGGCCTCAATCTCCATCCATGTCCCTGCAAAGGACGTGATCTCATTGTTTTTTTATGACTGGATAGTATTTCATGGTTTATATGTATCCCATTTTCTTTATCTACTGGTCACTGATGAGCATTATGTTGATTCCCTGTCTTTGCTATTGTGATTAGGGCTGCAATGAACATACAAGTGCATGTGCCTTTATAATGGAATCATTTATACTCCTTTGGGTATATACCTAGTAATGGGACTGCTGGGTCAAATGGTATTTCTGCCTTTAGGTCTTTGAGGAATTGCCACAGTGTTTTCCACAATGGTTGACCTAATTTACACTCCCACCAAAAGTGTGTAAGTGGTCCTTTTTCTCCACAACCTCCACAGCATCTGTTATTTTTTGACTTTTTAATAATAGCCATTCTGACTGATGTGAGATTTGCATTCCTCTAATGATCAGTGATCTTGAGCTTTTTTTTTTTTTTATATGATTGTTGGCTGCATGCACGTCTTCTTTTGAAAAGTATCTGTTCATGTCCTCTGCCTACTTTTTAATGGAGTTGTTTGTCTTTTCTTGTAAATTTCTTTAAGTTCTTTGTAGATTCTGGATATTAGACCTTTGTTAGATGCATAGTTTGCAAAAATTTTTCCCCATTCTCTAGGTTGGCTCTGTTGATAGTTTCTTTTGCTATGCAGAACCTCTTTAATTAGATCCCATTTGTCAGTTTTTGATTTTGTTGCAATTGCTTTCTGCATCTCATAGAGAAATGTATTATATTTGCCAAATGGGTAATTAGAAATATAGTATTGGACTTTAGGACAAAGATTACTGGAGACAAAGTTCTGAGGTTTCTCTGCTAAGAGATAAGAAGGGAAGTCACAGGAAAATAAAACAAAGCAGTGTACTACACGAGGAAAGAGAAGACAATGGATGAGATCATTAATTAATTGTTTATTCTAGCCATGCATTCAGCAAATGTTTACTAAAAGCCTTGTTAGGTCTAAGAGAAATAACCATGAATAAAGCCATACAGTTGAGTTAAAATAATTTTAATTTACCAGCAAAAATTGTATATATTTATGATGTGTGACATGACGCCTTGACATATGTGTATATTATGGCGTGGTGAAATTAAGGTATTTAACATTTGTGCAACACCACACATGCTTATTTAAACTTTGAGAAGTAGCAGCAACCTGTCTGAAAATGAAGATCTAAATTATAATAGGAAAATCAACCAGATTATTTTATATATTTATTTAATATTAATACCTTTCCTAAAATGCCCCTATAAAGGCATGGGTCCCAGGCACTAAACCAACTATAGACCCATGGAAGACAATCAACTCTGTTGCCATCTTTGGTCCCTTGAAACTGTTTTTTTGATACCTGCAGAAACTTCTAAATTGGATTTTAAAGATACAGAATAGCAGTTCTTCATCCATGGGCAACCCACTCATGCATATTTTGGACTGTATCTGTGGATTGGACTGTTCATAAAAAGCTTTTGGCTTTCTCAGAGCATCAGGTGTTGATTTAATACGAAATTTCACCCACAAAATCTACATAGCAACCAAGAGTTTCAACTTTGTCACACATCTCAGCCAAGTGAACCTAGAAGGAGCTGTTCACAGAGATTTAGATTGATAATTCCAGTTTCTGAAAGGCCAATGACTAGAACAATAGGACCATCCATTGGCTACTGACTAGGGATATATTTCAATAATTTTAACACTTTAGGATGCCTATACATGCTATGAAAACTATTTTCAATTCTATGTTCCGCTACAAGGCTGATTCGTTATCTGCAAAGATCTGGTAAGTAATGCTAGTAAAGCAATCCATGAGCTTGGCAACATTTCTGAGGATGACTACAAAGTTCCTAGAATATCAAGAGGTAGCAATTAATGATCTCTGCAAGTGCTGTGCTGGGAGACTAGCCAATATCAAGAGAAGTAAGGGCAAGTTGTGGATGCACGCTTTGTCCTATCCTGTGTGTTCCGCATCTATTCATATTGAAGTTTTCATTTTCTGGTCACCCCATTCATTCCATTCCACTGTAGCCTTTCTGGCCACGGTGATATCTCCACTTAAATACCACTTGTAAGTGCAATCATTCCTGACAATTCTCTATTAGTAAGCAATATATCTTTCTTATTACACCCTAATTCTATACTTTGCTTTATTTTTATCTTTGGTGATCATTATCCTATGATATGTAATGCATTTATACTTTTAAAAATGTATTGTCTGTCTTCAACTAGAATATAATCTCCTTGAAGATACCTTTTTAATTTTTCATTATTATGATCCTTGTTTCTAGACCAGCTTTTGCATTAAGTAAGTGCTTTATACTTGTTGAATGCATGAATAAATGAATGCAAAAGTTGGGAGGCATCTTGTTACTTAAGATCCCACATAGCTCATACCTGAAATGATTTTGACACATTTTATTAATCTTATGAAAAGGCCTGTAATCCCAGCTCTTTGGGAGGTGAGAGGATCACTTGAGCCCAGGAGTTCGAGACTAGCCTTTGCAACATAGGAAGACCTCAACTCTATAAAAAATTTAAATTATTAGCCGGGCATGGTGGCATGTGCCTGTAGTCCCGGCAACTCAGGAGGCTGAGGTGGGAGGATCGCATAAGTCCAGGAGGTTGTGGCTTCAGTGAGCCATGACTACACCACTGTAGACCAGCCTGGGTGATGGAATGAGATCCTATCTCAAAAAATTTTTTAAAAATTTAAAGCAATCTTATTAAGAGACGTGATCATACTAGATGCGATAAATGCTGCTCCTAGAAATATATTAGAAAGTTTCTTTCTAAGTATTCGTTTTGGTATTTAGGGGGTTCAAGAATACTAGTTTCTGTCTAGTCTTGAGCATATTTGTCCCTGATAACTGGGATTATACTGTCTGGGAAGTCCTCTATATGATTTTCTGTGTAATAACACAAACTTTTTTGCAATAAAATCAATAAAAACAGAGCATCGCACACTTTTTTCACAATTACTGCAGTTAATATGGCACCAATGTGATGAGTAACTTTAGCATTTGAGTTAGGTTGAGGCCATCTGTTTAAGCTCATCTTAGTGGATTATGATATCATGCCAGATAATTTAAATATTCAGGTGGCTGGGAAAACAGTAAATCAAACTTCTGGCCCTAAAAGAGAAAAACAAATTGCTCTTGATATCCAGCATTAACAGTGACTCATAAGATCACACAAGCCAAATCAGTGGCTGCATACAAATCAGAGAAATTAAAAATCATCTTTCAGTGTAGAAATATGGTCACAGTTTCCATCTAATTGCTGTAACCTTTTTTAAAATCTATAAATAATTATATTTATATTCTACAAATAATTGCCAGAATCCATCTGACTTTTGTACCAACCAAACTGAGACCATAATTGCAATGATTATTGACATTGTATGTAACCTACCCCTCTAATTTCCATATTAGAATTAAAACATTACATATCTTCCTTAAAATATCACATTATAATTTCATGATTATGATTTATAATGAAGTTCCTAAACTGCTTCTTTTTGTCCTTTTAAGAATCCTTTCCCTAGAATTACAAAAAACAAATTATCAGTAGGAGTTGAAAGAATGGGGAAAACTTCATTGCCTTAGTTCTCTGTGTCTAACCTGGACACTTGGTAAAATTCTGCAGCTTCAACTTCGGTCTCCTCAAGATTCTTTATTATTTATATCATCACTACTTTCAAAAACTCCTCAGTTTTTGGTATATTAATGTTTCTTAGGATCATTTGGACTTGGACATAGAGTTACAGCTTCTGTGAACATATTTTTACGTGATTGTTCTGGAGGAATAGACATGAGGATAAATCAAAAGAAGGGAAATTTCATTTTTGTTGTTGTTGCTACTGTTCTTGTTCTGTAGGGTGTGTGTGTGTGTGTGTGGATTGGGGGCTGGGGATTGTAATTATTCTTGTTTATGTTGTACAGGCAGAGATTGACCTTTGTATTAAGTTCCCTAGGGCTGCTGTAACCAAGTACTACAAACTAGGTGGCTTAAAAAAAAAAATTATTGTCTAGCAGTTCAGGATACTAGAAGTCCGAAATCAAAGTATCTGCAGGGCTATGCTCACGCTGAAACATAAGGGAGTCTTCCTCGCTCTACCTGGCTTCTGGTAGTTGGCTGGCAATATTTGACATTCCACAATTTGTAAAGACATCACTCCAATCCTCAGTCTTCACAGACCCTGTGTGTCTCTGCCTTCTTTAAAGACACCAGGCTTCTAGGATTAGAACACTAGCCTACTTCAATATGACCTCCTTCTAATTTAACTCATTGCATCTGCAAAGATCTTATTTCCAAGTATGTTCGCATTTTGAGGTACTTAGGGTTAGGACTGGAACATATCTTTTTCTTAGGGACACAGTTAAACACATAGTAACCTCCTTTGTTTTCTTCCATCTGACCTTTTGCTTTTAGGAAGAGTAATTGCCAGTGTGGCTGTTGTGGTCCCTGCAGGCTACTCCACTATAGCTGCTGTTGTAAGCAGAAGTGATCACATGTGCCAATCAAGACCTGATGCCTGGAGCTCCTAAACTAATGAGTCCTGAGCAGACACTTATCTCCACCTAGACTATGTGACTGTCATGCTAGCTGAGCAAATTCTTCATTGCCCAATTCCTGTGAACTTTCCCAGCTTTAGCTTTGCCTTCTTTAAAAGGTGCCAGGAAGGTATATTTAAGAAAACAAATTTATTTCAATTTCAGTGAGAGGTGAATCATCTTGAGCATTTAATAATCGAATCAAGGTGATGAATATAGCATGGGGATTTCTTTCATTACCTTTCTAGAACTTTAAAGGTTTTCCATGGGTGTGGCATCATTACATTTACAAATTGGGGCATTGTGCTCTTGCTGTTTCACTACTCATTATAACCAGCCTTGGACATTTAATCTCTTAATGAGCTGTATTGCCATGGTGGGAGCATCCTTACTGAGGTCTTCCAAAGCCCCTAATTCAACCCTATTCAGTTTGTCTGTGTATCTTGTTTAATTTTATAACCAGCAGATTAGCATGCCACCTGTCATGCCTACAGGAAACTGGCAATATATTTTAACTAATTATTGGCGTACCAGGTGAGTAATAGAAATTACTGTAAGATCTTGGGTATTTAAATAAGACTTTTACACATTTCCTGCCTAAGACACATATTTCTTGAAGAAGAAAGAAGGGTGAGGGTCTGGTCTGTGAGAAGGCTGGTTGACTTGTTCCTGCCTACTCAGGTGTCTGAGAATAGGAATATCCACATTTACCCATGATTTCCAGGTTACTGTTTGAGTAATTTGTTTCTATTTCACAAAACACTTCAGTGTAATAACTTACTATTAATTATGATTCTTTGAGTTACCCAGGGTCAGTTTTGAAGTTCTGCTGGTCTCACTTGGAGTCTTCTACATAATTCCACTAGGCTGAAAGACCGTTTGGGAGGTGGTTTTTCACTCTCTGTCTCTCTCCATATAGTCTTTAATTGTTCGATAGTCTAGCCTGGCTTCCAAACGGCATGTCTTCTGGGTTCCATGACAGTGCACTCTTCTGTCACATTCCATCTATCAAATCTAGACATAATTTCTTCCAAAATAAAGGGTAATATAAATAAACTCATCTCTTATCTGAGGAAGGGCATGAGTGTACCAGAATGGAAGGAATTGTCGGCTGCCATATTTAGAAACTACTTACCTCAGTATCAAATACCTGCTGTCCAATATTGTTACTGATTCTAGTTCTTTCTTTCAATAAATTATGATGTTCCACTCTGTCAATAAAGGCCCTATCAGCAGAGTGAAACCATAAAATAGTTTGCACAGGGAGAATTTTATATTTAAAATTATATTAACTCTAACAGAGGATTGGAGTAACAAGGGATTGACTAGGTAAAAAAACAACCTTAAAAACTAGAACTAGCAGATAAGAAACATCTTATATCCTTAGAATTGAGTTAAGGTGCCCAATAAAAAGTCATCTGCCTCCCCGACCCAGTGAAGCAAAATATGATGACAGCTTCAAAGGAAAGAAGTATTCTATTTTTAATCACTTACACTGGGACAGACATTATGGACAGTGATGCTATATAATTATAACACATTTTCCTTATTCAAGTCACTGCGACTTTTTTGCTATAAAAACTAGAAACATCAAAGTATGAAGTATGATTACTCAGGTCAGAACAAAGATATTGTAAGAATGTCACCAAGATTTATAAATTTTCATTCACTCTGCCTTACTGAAACATGTACAAATTATCTCTCCAGGGTTGAATTGTCTAGAGATATTTGCAGCATCTTGTATCAGAAAAAAGAGTGACAAGTTTCATTCCATTTTTCCTAGAAGGAAGGATTATCACAGAGCCAGTGCCCCAAAGCCCTTTGGTTCAGGGACTGTATTTTCCAATCATGTTCTGAACAAGTTTTGAACATGTTAATTAATGTTTGTCTTGAAGAGCTGTTGAATAAAAACTAGTGGATAGCTTTCTCATATGAATTTAAAAGATTTTAAGATAGCATCTTCAACAAATCCAAAAACTATAAAATGTCTTTTGAGTCACACCTTTTGCTTCAAAATACTCCTACTGAAGCACGTAAATGGACAAACTCTATTGTTAGTAGAAAGTTTTGTGACTTCAGATCACAATTAATATTTTAGCATTCATATTTTCACCCAAAGGACATTTAGCCATCATGCTTTGACACTAACAATTTTATCTTTCTTCCGCTAGTAGTTGTATGACTCATTAAAACAAAGTATATGAAATAATCACATCTATACTGATGACTTAAATGGGCATTGAAATAAGTGAATTAAACAAATTCTATCTTATAAGAAAAATTTAAAATAGCTCTTATGTAATATTTAAGAAATAATAATTAACTTATTGAATTCATAGTGAAAAGTACTGCTGGACTACATCATCACAAATAGCATTATCCATTACTAAAATATAGACATAATAATAATAACTCTGACCATAATAAGCTACTTGAGGAAGCACATGTGGCTTGAAAATGTCAAAAAAGATATAATATAAATGCAACTGAGCAGTATAGGAAAGGAGTACTCTTAAAACTCAGCACATTGTGGTGGGTATATGGCAACGTGTTGAAGATAAAGGATGTAGTTGTCATCTGGTTATCTGAGAAAACAGAGATGTTCATATTCAAAGAATAAATACAAATGAAAAGGTTTAATATTGCATTTGGAATTTTTTTAGTATTCAAAACTAATGATAGAATAAAATAATTTTACAAAATATAAATCTGCAAATGTTTTTACCTGGGACAATGAGCCTTGACAGGATACCCTCTAGAAGAGCAAATCCACAATAACTTATGTAAAATTGTCAAAATGTTATATTGAGTAAAATTAATAGAAGAATCAAGTATTATATTTTTATTTTCAATATCCTGATGAAAATAATTATGTGTAAAATATAAATGAAATAGAGAAAGTAAATAAGAATGTTTTAAATATATATATATACCCAAAATGGAAAACTGACTTAACAGATTTTGATTTAAAAATACATTTTCTATGAAGATCCATCAATTCTACAGAAAGTGATAGACCTCTAATAGAAATATTTGGTTTTAAACACCGCATGTTCTCACTCATAGGTGGGAATTGAACATTGAGAACACTTGGACACAGGATGGGGAACATCATACTATGGGACCTGTTGGGGGATGGCGGTAGGGGGAGGGATAGCATTAGGAGAAATACCTAATGTAAATGAAAAGTTGATGGGTGCAGCAAACCAATATGGCACATGTATGCCTGTGTGTCAAACCTGCACGTTGTGCACATGTACCCTAGAACTTAAAGTATAATAAAAAAAAGAAATATTTGGTTTCATAAGGAAAGCATCAAAATAATCATAAAAAATTATTTAAATTAAACTATTCTTGCATGGCAGTGCTAGTCCGATGGAGCTGAAATGGCAGAGTCTACACTTCCTGGGTACAGCTAGAAAGGCACTGTTCAGGGAACAGTTAGATTGCAACCAGCTAAAGAGAAACCAGGATGTTAAATTTGGCTGTGCTAGCAAAGAAGCATTCAGGAAAATAAAGCAGCAATTATCTGTGAGCTGAGTTCCAGGCTTTTTTTTTTTTTTGTACAGTTTTTGTATTTGCATAATGAATGAATAGCATTGTCGAGAGCATTTTTAAGTGCCTTAGGATAGGACTGGCATTCTGCCAGGAAATCTTGCAAGTTCAATTCTGAGGGGAATAAAAAAGAAATACAGGAACCTAGAGTGGGAGTTGTATTTTGTATTTCCTTTGTCCCCTTTGCATAGTTTCAGAATGCATGACAAATCTGTTTCTGTAGCAATGGGATTCAGATTCTGGATTTTTTTTTAAAAGAACATAAGCTTCTGAGACTAGAGGTAGAGAATGACCTCCAGTGGCTGATGTCGAAAGAACAGAACAGCCAATAAATTATATTTGCCCTAGATCTGACAACTCATGTAGAATTACACTGGTACAGAACTAACCAGTACCCTGTTCATGTTGAAGATGTTTCTTATTCCCCAAATATGTGAACTTAATTATGACTGTATTATAATTTAGCAGATCTCACTAAGTACACTCCAATAGCTATATGCAGTCTTTGAACACACAAAGCACAACATTGTGTTGCTGATGGCATGAAAGATTGAAGAAACT
This sequence comes from Trachypithecus francoisi, assembly GCF_009764315.1. Classification (NCBI taxonomy): domain Eukaryota; kingdom Metazoa; phylum Chordata; class Mammalia; order Primates; family Cercopithecidae; genus Trachypithecus; species Trachypithecus francoisi. Next base: position 21,615,337 of record NW_022681465.1, read on the forward strand.
CCAAGACGACCAGAACTCAGAAGTCTGCAGTTATAGTAAGTGATATGACAAAATAAAGTAGGGAACGGTTAGATTTCTTGGGTCAAGGCTGAACGAAATACTGATGCAAGAAACAGAGAAGTTTCCTCCTAGAATTTGAGAGGATGCATTGATAGAAAAGGACTCCTCTGTAACAATGAGCAGATAGTGTTTGATATATGGCAATGATTTGACTGTATGATGGGTGCCTTGATCAGGTTCAGAGGTAATAATTTGCATGGAAACCTAATATATACCCTCAGGTAAAACTTCCTGAAATTTACATGAATAATACCGGATAGCACATGTGTCCTATTTTGATACATACCCTGGTCCTGCTGATATTGTGTCTTTGCTATGAAGCAAGGCCTCTTTGAAGTGCAGTATTGTACTTAGATAAGGCCTTGTATTCTAGAGAGAGAGACAAGCTGGGAAAAAGTATTTTGTCCACGCTCAATATGAATTTACTAAAAATATGAATTTTTGTCAAGGTCTAGAAAGAGGATTATAGTACATAAGAAATTGGAAGAAAAACATCCAAGGTCAAAGGTTCTTAAACAGTGGCAGCCAAATGTAACTTTCCATTTATACAGGAAAGATAACACATGACATCTTTATATACATTTCATTTTCAACCCATAAAGAAAAATCTGGTAGATTCTTCTGGCCAGAGAAATAAAATCAAATGAAGTAAATTATTTATTGTACCATGTAGCTAGTACAAGAAAGAGAAAAATAAGTAACACCTTCAAATATAGCAAAAACCCAAAGCAACAAGTATGTAGGGAAAAAAGGGCCATTCTGATAAGAAATAACTACAAAAGTGTTCGAAGAAAGGCAAAAACAGAACCTTAATTTAGATTAAAAATGGTAAATACAGTTGTATTAGTCCTTTTTCACGCTGCTATAAAGAACTGCCTGAGATTAGGTAATTTATAAAGGAAAGAGGTTTAATTGACTCAGAATTCAGCATGGCTGAGGAGGCCTCAGGAAAACATAATCATGGCAGAAGGCAAAGCCGGCACCTTCTTCACAAGGCAGCAGAAGTAATTTCTCCATCTCCTCTCAGTTACTCAATGTGGTTGATCCAGACATCTGCTTTATACAACTATCTGGTGGTAACTACTTCCCTATGGGTCAGCTATTCTCTCTTGTTTAAGAGAGAAGCTCTAGAGTTAAAACCATTAGATCCTGTGAGAGCTCACTCACTATCACAAGAACAGCATGGGAGAAACCACCCCCACGATTCAGTTATCACCACCTGGTCTCTCCCTGACACATGGGAATTATGGTGATTATAATTCAAGAAGAGCTTTGGATGGGGACACAAAACCTAACAATATCAACAGTGCATAAAGTTTGAACGGAAACGTCTTTTGATTCTGAAAGCAATTCAGAATATAAAAGAGGGACGGGATCTGGAGCAGTTTCTCTGTGTTGCCTGCCGAGAACCATTTCCTACAGTCCAAGCTTAAAAACAAGGTAAAATATTCAAAATAGTCCCGTCTTCTAAGGTCTGAAAGAGCTGCATGTGAAAATTGTCTTCTCTAGTGCTAAGTTTGAAGACACGACTTAGTTTGTGAACTAAATTGGTCTTTCTAACTCTTTATCTCTGCATTTGACAGTCTAGATTCTCAAAGAGTATTACCTGTTTCTGCTGACTCACTTATCCAGGTTGAAAGGTACGACTGCTAGAAGAAAGGAGGAACCCTGACTCAGATCATTTGATAGATTGGCTTTCTTGCTGTCTGCAGTCCACAGGAACTTCTTGGGCAGGAGTATAGAGTGAGACAAGTGCTCAGGGGTGTTTAGGAAAACTCTCTACTCATAGAAATGAAGGAAATGAAGGAAAAGGAATTCTTCTGTGATGAGTGCATAAAGTCGATTAAGCTGATTCAAAAAATAGGCTAAAAGGTATAATTTAGATAAGTCTGTTCAAATCTTTTGTAGCAGTCTAACCTAGGTATTAAATGTCTCATGTATTTGTATATTCATCTCATTTCTGCCATCCATGATTTTAAAATAGCATGTGTCTTTTTTAAGAGAGACGCTCTAGAGTCAGGCTGCCTTATGCTTTTCCATCACTAACTTGCTATGGGCTTTTAGGAAATAGTAAATAATCATATGAATTGTTTACTGTGGGAACTGAAATATTGCATAAATATAACATTCTATTGGAGGACATATACCAAGCACATTGCAATAATTGGTTATTATTACTTGATAATAATATCAAATGATAGAACATACCTTATATCTGTAGAACAACGAAAGATATAAGTAAAATGTTTACACAAATTAAAAGTGAAATTCAAGTTTCTTAACAGGAATCATTGTGATTCCCTATAATGTTATGTTGCCTCAGCATCTATTTTGAATATAGGTTTAACTTTCTCATAACAGAGACAGGGTTTAGTCATGCTTAACCCAGTTTCCCTTTCTCCATCTCCTTTCATTTGCTCAATGTGGTTGATCCAGACATCTACTTTATACAACTACCCCATGGTAACTACCTCCCTATGGGTCAGCTGCATAGAAGCTACTTGGCTCAGCCCATGACCCCTATACCTCAGGTAGACTGAACAGACATGCAGCAGTGCCCATCTCAGTCACAGAGCGGCTTCATGGAACTCACGCCAGCTTTCTCTAAACTCGCCATTTCAAGCTCCCTGAGGAAAACCTGCTGGGGTATCATGCTGGTCCCCAGTAAAGGCTTTGGCCCACAGTTCCTAAACTCTTTCTTGTTGCCCATCCACTGGATGCGTGTGTGGGTTTCGGACAGCTTCCTCCTTCCTGTTGTCCCTGTGAGGTTCTCTCGTCTCTGGGATCTGTAAGTAATACACTGCTTTTGTTATTTCATATGTTTTGTTGATTTGCCTCCTCTGTATCTCCCTTAGCCAATAAACCTGAATTTAACTTCTTTCTTGGTCAGGGCTCTTCTAGAGAGTGGCTATCTTGGCAGAAATTAAACTGGACAGAGGTCAGACAAGAGCTGCAAGAGCATCCACTAGTATCAACAGGTTTCCTGTGAGAGAGACATTCTGGTTACCAGTTGGTCAGTTGGGTATTAGGTCATCTACCAGGATAAAGAAATATCCCATGAAAGGAGAACTCTAAATATCCATGGCCATATCTCCTAAATCCCCATCAGGACAGGACTAGAGTTTATAGCTACTCTTTTAGATAGAGATCTCAAGATCAAATCAGAAAAAAATACTACAGTGTTATTTTAAATATTTGAGATTATCATTAATGTTTTAGCATATTTTTATCTGAGCTGTTCTCTGAATTTCTACATGCAACTACACATTTAACAAAATATATTAAATATTTATGAATGGAAAAGCAATTATTTATTAAGATGTAAAATATTAATATTCATAGCTGTTTTCAATTATATGAATTTTTTGTTTACATTGTATCAGTGTGAAATATAATTTTTATCAGACTTCAGCAAATATTTTAGAAATTATGTGTTTATCTGTGTTCCTGACATTTGGTTGAAAATTTTCTATGGGAAAAAAATGCTTCTTCACCTTAAACAAGTAACTAAAAATGCTATTAATATTTCTGTTAGGTAGCCCCCAGATTTAACATAATTAAATTTAGAAAACAAGATAAGGATCTCTCCAACCTATTGGTATTTAGTTTAAATCCAGTCAAGTGCATTTTGAAATAGTTCTCATTTCCACATTATGTTACACACATAGATTAATGCTTTGCTGATACTATGACATCTGTGTCACTATCTTCTGTCATTATTTAAAGAGAATTGATAAACATGAGAACCAAAAAAAAATGGTTCCTACAGATAACAATGGATGAATTTAGTTGACAAATTAGTTGCATAAACCAAGAGATTCCAAGTCCAATTTATTTATCTCAATATTTGGAAATGCCGTTATAAAAATGCCATTTTAGCTAAGCAAAGGAAGTCTTTCTCTCACATCTAACTTTGCAGTGAAGTAGAAGGAAAATGAGTCACTATATATCCATGTGCTGATGAACGTGAAATTGACTTTATGAACAGTGTGTGGCCCATGAATTGGATTCAGATTGCCGTTAATGAATATAAGTGGATGTCCGGAAAGTGGAAGCCTGTGGAGATTTTCTTTAGCATATTTTCCAGTGAATACACACCTGCAAAAAAAAAGACTCACTATTCTGATTTCTACCAACGTATAATAAATCCTTTGATGCCCGTGTCATGCTACTTCTCACAGCGATATAAAAGGGAGAGAAGATTGATTAATCCACTTCATCTCCAAGATTTTTAAAATTAGAAATAAAATATCCATATATATTAAGATTACCTAACTGAGATCCAGTTGCAAACTCCTATACCACTTGTTGCTGTTTATAAATAATTTGCCCACTATTCACAATTCTTACCAATTTTTTTGTTGTGGCTTGAAATACTCATTTAGATCCAAAATAACATAAATAGGCTGGGTGCTGTGGCTCACGCTTGTAATCCCAGCACTTTGGTAGGCCAAGGTGAGTGGATCACCTGAGGTGCGGAGTTCAAGACCAGCCTGGCCAACATGGGAAAACCCAGTCTCTACTAAAAATACAAAAATTAGCCAGGTGTGGTGGTGCGCGCCTGTAATCCCAGCTACTTGGGAGGCTGAAGCAGGAGAATTGCTTGAATCCAGGAAGCGGAGGTTGCAGTGAGCCAAGATTGAACTACTGCACTCCAGCCTGGGCAACAAGAGCGAGACTCTGTCTCAAAAATAAATAAATAAATAAATAAATAACATAGGCCAGGCATGGTGGCTTACACCTATAATCCCAGCATTTTGGGAGGCCAAGGAGGGCGGATCACCTGAGGTTGGGAGTTTGAGACTAGCCTAACCAACAGGGAGAAACCCCATCTCTACTAAAAATACAAAATTAGTTCATTGTGTTGGTGCATGCCTGTAATCCCAGCTGCCTAGGAGGCTGAGGCAGGAGAATCACTTAAACTGGGAAGGGGGAGATTGCAATGAGCCGAGATTATGCCATTGCATTCCTGCCTGGACAACAAGAGTGAAATTCTTAAATAAATAAATAAATAACATAAAGAAAACAGTAGCTTTCTATTGGTACCTCAACCTTCTCTTTGGAAGATCTTGCCCCTCAAAGTATGACCAAATAGTTCTTCAAATCCAAAGAAAAAATGTCCATTTTAGAGTATAAACTAGTTGCAATGTCTTCCAATTGTCAACCACCACCATATCCTTAGAAACCACGCTATTACCATGTTTCAGTGTACACCAAAATAAATCTAGAGTAGGAACTGGCTTCCTCCCTCACTTGTGCATTTGTCCATTGCACATTCTATCAAGTAGGTTTAACAGTGCTTTAGTAACTTACAGAAAAATTGTGGTAAAGCTGTCCTGTTATTTTTGTTAATCAAAACTTACAGCTTTCCCTCTAGGAGAGTCACGCATGAGCCCATGGGCCATGAATAGTAACAGATTTTGAGTTATAAGCATAATGCTAAACTAAAAATGATTCATCAGCTGTAGAACTAACCCATTTTGTGTAGAGAAAGTTTGCTTTGTTCAAACTATTGCTTTAGGGAAAGTTCTTAACAAGAACACGCCTTGCTTTTCCACAAGAAACATTTCTTGATGGGTCTGTTACACAAATTCAGATATGCAAGTTTTGTTTTGTTTTCTTTTTAAAAAATACAGTTCAAAATTATTGCTCAGGCTAAACCCTTGTTCCACATTTTTTATCTCATGCATTTTTAAAAGCTATTTTAAATGTCTGCCTCCAATCTTGTTTTATTTTATTTTTTCAACTGGGTAATTGTCTTTGTAATTTATGTTTCCTTTCAGATATTCTCACAGGGAAACTTCATCACTTCTCTATTAGGGTATTCTCAGTCATATTATGTATTTCTTTTTCTCTCATAATTTGCAGTACTATCACTGGATTAATTTTTTAAATCACCTTTACACAAGTATAATTTCCATGCAAGTTTGATAAAGTTCAATTTTTTTCTTTTATTTTTCATGTTTATAATAATTGTGTAAGAAATCTTTGCCTATTCAAAACTCACAAAAAATAATTTTTAGACATTTTACAGCTTAACACTTAATAGATATTTTTATGAATTAATTTAAGTAATTTTGTATATGTCATGACTTTAATTTTAAGGTTTCTTTTTTTCCACATCTACTTGTCCCATCACCATTTGTTGAAAAGATTTTATTTTCCCCCATCGAATTGACTTGACACCTTATTTGAAAGTCAGCTTAACAAATATCCATGGCCTGATTTCTGGAATCTCCATGCTGTTTCATTTATTTTTGTGTCTGCCCTCACATTAATACCACCCTGTACCTGTAACTTTATACTAATGCTTGAAATCACATGGCAAAAGACCTTAAAGTCTGTTCTTCCTGTGCAAGCATTTTGGCTCTCCTAGGTTATTTGAAAGTCTACGTGCATTTTAGAACTAGCTTGACAATCTACAAAAAAAGCCTCCCAGGACTCTGATTCAAATTTCATTTAATGTATAGTCTTGTGACATCTTACAATGAGTCTTACAGTCAATGAATATAGTATATCACTCCATTTTATGTTTTGTTTCATTTTTCTCAGATCTGTATTATAGTTTTTGGTTTAGAGCTTTCACAAATATTACATTAAATGTGTCCCAAGTATTTTCTGTATTGGATGCTACCGTAAATTGTAGTTTACTCTGTATTTTAATTGTAATTGTAAGACATGGAAAGACAGAGATTTTTGTATGATGATCAGATTTCCTATGAACCCACTACATTATTTAAATATTAATAACTTTTTTGTAGACTCCTTACAATTTCTACAAAATCAATAATATCAAATGCAAATAGTGTTTTGCAGTTTTACTCTTAATTTACATATTTCCCCCTTGCTCTAATGCACATGCTAGAATCTCTAGTATAATGGTGAATTACAACCATAAATGTTCCAATATTAAACCAACATTTCTTATTTCAATTAGCTAATATTTTGCTAAAGCTTTTCTAGTTCTATAATTTTGCATCTATGTATGCATCAACTTTTACATCTGTGTTCTCTTTTATAATTTTTTCTGATTGTGGTATTATGGTAACCATAATTAAATAAGTGAAATATTGCAGAATCAGGAGGACCAGAGAGAGACTTTGGGGTGTCAACATCCAAAGACTGGGTCCAGAACAAAGACAGCACTTGACTCTTATACACACTTCACAAAGCAGGGGGACTACCTTGAAGCAGGCTTACAGTTACAGTGGCGCGAAAGCAAGGATACAGAGGCAGAACAATTAATTAAATTGTGACAGGTTCATAACTCCAGATTACACGTGACAATTACCAAGCAACCCATTTGTCTGTTTTCCAGGTTTTACTCTAAAGAGTCTTGCACTGGTTTATCTCATAACCTTCTCTGTGGTGCCCAGACAGCTGTAGTCCAGGCCTGCTCAGGCTTCTCATGACCTTCGCTGTACTTCTTAGATAAAACAGAATACTTGAAGCTACTAGTTACAGAAAACAAGAATCTATAAACTAATACCATAAAGCAAAGGAAAATTTATTTTTCTTCTCCTATGTTGAGGGAGTACTGGGAGAGTCTCCAGAGCACATTCCTTTGTGTCCTAGCTTCTTAGATAGTGTTTACCAAGACTTCTCCTGGGTCTGAGCTGTGCCGGTTGCTGCTTCTGGGAGTTGTCAGCCTAATACAGGAAAGCTTATTTCTTTCCTTTTTAATTTTATTTTTATTTCTTTCTTTAATTTCCCACCTCAAAACACCTACTCTGTTTCATCAACTAAGATTTATATGATTCATCCATTAAATATGTATTTGAATTTCTAATTTTGGTATTATGGTAATCATAATTGAATAAGTAAACATTTCCTACTGTATTTTATCAACTAAGAGTTATATGCTTCATTCATTAAATATTTAATAAAATTTACCAGTACATTTACATAAGGCTGTTTCGTTTTTGTTTTTTTTTCTTTCTTTGTATAAAGGATTTTAATCATCAGTTATATATCTTTACCAGAAATAGGACTATTTAGCTTTTCTGTTACTTTTTAAATAAGTTTTGATAACTTGTGTTTTTCAAGATATTTGCCACTTTTATTTAAGTTTCCAGACTTGGTAGCATAAAGTTGTTAGATAATATTCTCTTAGCCATTGTGTGTTACAAATATAGTGCAAACTACTCTTTCATTACTTTTGTTTGAGAAATCTAGTTTTTTTAATTGATTTTAATAATTTATTTAAAATAATATTCGTTCATCATTAGTTTGTTTTTTCTTTCAGAAATGTCTTTTCTGTTTATTTATCTATTTTTTACTTTGACTTAATAAGCAAGCTCCTCTTTCCCTAGCTTCTTTTGGTAGGAGCTGAAATCATTAATTTATAAATTTTTTTTCTACTTTTTAAATATAAGCATCTGCAGTTGTAATTCTTCATCAAGCCACTCCTTTACCTTTACTTGACAAATGTCAAAGTTTTTATTTGCATTTAGTTAAATATTTTCCAGTGTTTCTTTGGAAGCCTGCATTAAGGGTCCTAGCCAATAAAACAATGGAGTGATAGCTATATATGTGTGTGTATATATATATTTAATTATATATATTTATTTATATACTTATATATTTAATTATATATTTAAATATAATATTGATTATATAGAATGAAATATATATAATCAATATATTTATTTCATCATATATATTTAAATAGGAAATATATAATTAAATAGGAAATAGAACTTGAGAACTGTGACTGTTTATAAATAAATGACTACATATGTAGAAAATTCAAAATTAAGCATAACTTATGATTATTATTGAGTAAATTACTGGCTAAAAGGTCAAGATAAAACTAAATTTTGGAAGGCTTCTGGATACAATTCCAGCATGTAAGTTTTTGTATGTCATACCTCTCATCATCACAGCAAGAAACAGATGGAAAAACTGAGTATCATTAACTTTTGTTGGTCTATCAGAAACAGATTTCAAAGCATACCAACTGCTCTGCAATTTGGATACAGTGTATCCAGAGAAATACAGAACTGAAGTCTCCTTACCTAGAACAGAAGCTGCCAGTCCCACCATGAATTTGTAGGACCTCTTAAATAAGTTTAAGAGTGAACTACTCCAGGAGACTGGAAACCTAGGTGAAGGGACACACACGTTCATTGACTTTACATACAATATTCTCATTAGATTCATAAAGGACCTGAAGAAGGTTCTCTGATTACTCTGGCAGGAAGAAGGCAAGAGTAATATTTGTGAAGTACACCTAGAGCTTTCTCCAAAGTAAAGACCTATTCTCTAGGGGTAATGACTTTGCCAGAGTCATATCCAGCTGAATAAGTCATATCCACAAAATTTAATGTGTTATTTAATGTGTTTTCCCTCTCTGGTCCTTCCTAGCTTTCTTGTCTATCATAAAAGAGAAAAGTCTATAAGAAGACATCATTACCAAGTGTCAGAGTTTCAAGGAAATAGATCAGGAGCATAGCAACAAGAACAGAGAGAGTAGGAGGTGGGGGAATAAAAATGCTAGACCACTAATATTAGTGAAAATCGCAGAAGTGAGATACAGGCTCACTGAAACATTGAGATTTAATCTGAAGATAATAGAATACTCCCCTTTTATTACACCTTACCACCACACCAATAGAGCTTCAGTATAATAAGAATGAATTACATTTAAAGAGCTGCAAGATACAGGTTCTCTCTAAGGGAAAGTAGGGAAGCATAAAGTCAACAAGGAGGAGGAAATCAAGGACAATAGAGAAATCTGAAGACTCCAGAACAAGGTTGTACAATCTTTTGGCATCCCTGGGACACACCGGAAGAACCGTCTCGGGCCACACATAAAATACACCAACAACAATGATAGCTGATGACAGCTTATATATATATATATGTATATATATATCCTAATGTTTTAAGAAAATTTACAAATTTGTGTTGGGCCGCATTCAAAGCCATCCTGGGCCACATGTGGCCCACAGGCCATGAGTTGAACAAGCTTGCTCTAGAATCTTACACAAGATCAAATAATAAACACAGGTCCACTGAAATCTTCACACTAAAGCTCAATTAACTTCTGTCTCTATTACCCAATGCAACATGTTACAGCTTCAACAACGACAACAACAAAAAGAAATTATGCCAGAATGCAATAAAATACTTAATCTGAAGAGACAAAACAAGAATCAGAACCATACCTAGATACAACACAACTGTTAGGATCATCATTCAGAGAAATTAAAATAATTGTGATTACTAAGTGAGCCCTTAACAGAAAAAAAAAATAGAAATGTGTAATATAAACAGGGAATTAAAAAAAAAAAAAGCCTAAGAACCAAAAGAAAATGCTAAAGGAGAAAAAAGAAGAGGCCCATTGATGCATTTATTAATCAACTTCCATGACTGAAGAAAGAATGAGTGAGCTGTAGGTAAGCCCATAGAAAATTTCCAAATTGAAATGTGAAGAGAGAAAAAAAATGAAAAGAACAAAACAAAAGAGAACATTAAAGAGCTATAAGACAATTTCAAGAAATGTATCATACTTCAAATTGGCTTAATAGAAGAAAAAAAATGTGGCAAAAAAATTAACATTTGCAGTAATCATGGCTAAGATTCACAATATGAGAGACCTCTACTTCATCACAAGCTTTCAGCATTCACAGACTAGTTATAGGTAAGCAGAAGAACAAGTTGCCTAAGTGGACGTGGATATATGATCATGTCTTAACAAGGCAACTAGTTCCCTCAAAGGGCAAACCCAGCTTGTCCTCATATTTGGTGGATAATTAACACATTCTAGTATTTTTTAAAATAATCATTATCACAGTAACTAGCTTCACTCGATTATCTAGCATCATCGAATCTCTATCATCTACCATCACGGACAGGCAAGGCTCAGTTTAGCCAACCAAGCACTCTACTTCTAAGATTTTGACTTGTGATTAATCCAGTTATTTCCTCTGCTATAAGGAGAAAAGATTATATTGGATAGTTTTGTTTCCTGCAGCAAAGTAATTTTCTGCATGACCAGCAATAATGCAATGTGGGAGATTTTAATAAGAAGCAATTATTTTTAAATTTAAAACTTAAACAGAATGCAGATTGTAATAATATAGCAGAGATGTGCACAAAATTATGAGTCACTTTAAAAACCGTTAACCCTGTAATGTGTTCAGTGTGTTCTTGTATGGAACAGGGCAATAAAAGAAACATAACTAAAGCAGAAATATTTCTCAGTCTCCTGGAAACATATATGTAATGTTGAAACTGACAAGATAATACTCCCTTTTTATGGCATTCCATAATTTAATGTGTTACCTTGTTTTCATCTCTGAAATTAATAGTTTTTTTTTTTACTGAAATAAACATTTATGAAAAGAACACATGATTTTTTATGTATATGTGTGTGTGTGTATGGTTTTTTTTTTTTTTTTTTTTGGCCAAAGAGAAAAAGTTAACATCTGATGTTGGAAAATAGTCAATGATTAGAGATGAGATTTTGCAAAATAAAGTCATTGAATATGTGATGGAAAATACAGCCTCTGGCCCTCATTATCACAGTGTGTAAACTGAGGAGTTAAACAGTTGAGATCTCTGTGATCTAGTACCCCCATCTCTGCCTTTTATTTCCAACTCTGAAGATGGAATGCTATCACTAGATGGATGCAGTATATCTGTATCTGTATCTGCCAATATTATCTATATCTATGTCTCTATCATTTTTTGGTAGCTACTGAATCCTCTATTGAAACTAGATTTCATATTGAGAGAGGATTGTTCCCCTGACCTCCCTTAATGGGCGGGACCTGGAGTGGCTTGTTTTACTTAGCCTGCTGCTGGCCACTCCTTGTAAGAGGGAGTGTGTGAGCAAGCAAGTGCAAGAACCAGAAGAAAGGAACACTGGAATCAGCTAGCTGCTTTGCTCTGGTAGCAGTAGGCTCTATGCGTTCCACGGTAGCATCCAAGCCCCTTCCCTCTTGGCACCCAGAAAGAATCAGGTCACTAACATGAATTGAAGAGTATTGTATGCAGAGGATTTTATTGGGCAATGGATGTGGCTCTCAGTGGAATGGGGAGCTGGATAGGAGATAGTGCAAGGAGGTGATCTTTCCCTGAAGCCACACCTTCTGACGTTAGCTGCGTCTATCTGTAGCCTCAGATGCTCAGCCACTTGTATCCTCAACACTCAGCTCCTTGTGTCTCCAACACTCAGCAGCCTGCATCCCCAACCTGTTGCACCAGCTGCTTCTATTGTGCTGCCAGCTGAAGTCTTTTTATACTCACAGGATAGGGGGTGGGACAGGCTGAAAAGCCAATCATTTGGGCAGAAAAATGGGGTCAGCTGTTTTCACTTAGGGGTGAGGTTCTAGGCTAGAGGGTAGAGGTTAGCTGAGAGTCCAGCCATTCTGTATCAATATTTGATGATACTGAAGGTGAAATTGAGAGGTGACAGTGTGCTAGCAGACCTCACCCTCAGTGCCTCCTCGGCCCCCAGCCTCGATGTCCACTCTGGCTGAGCTTGAGGAGCCCTTCAGCCCACCAGGGCACCGTGGGAGCCCCTCTCTGGGCTGGCTGAGGCCGGAGCCTCCTCCCTCTGCTTGCCGGGAGGTGTGGAGGGAGAGGAGTGGGTGGGAACTAGGGCTACACAGGGTGTTTGTGGGCCAGTGTGAGTTCCCGCCGACGCAGGCAAGGGCAGGCTCCCCAGGCCCCGCACACAGAGCAGCCGGCTGGCAGCGGGGTCCCAGGGCAGTGAGGGGCTTAGCACCCGGGCCAGCAGCTGCGGAGGTTGCACGGAGTTCCCCAGCAGCGCAGGCCCACCGGGGCTGCACTCACATTCTCATGGGATTTAGCTGCCTCCTGGCGGGGCAGGGCTTGGGACCTGCAGCCTGCCACGTCTGAGCACCTCCCCCTGCAGTGGGCTCCCGCGTGGCCTGAGCCTCCCCTACCGTTGCTGCCCCCTGCTCCATAGCGTGGGGTCCCATAGACAGACCAAGGACTGAGGAGTGCAGGTGGGGCTCAAGACTGGCGGGCAGCTCCGCCTGCAGCCCTGGTGCAGGATCCACGGGGTGAAGCCAGCTGGGCTCCTTAACTGGATGGGAACTTGGAGAACTTTTATATCTAGCAGGAAGATCGTATGTGCACCAATCAACACTCTGTATCTGGCTAACCTAGTGGAGACTTGGAGGACTAGCACTCTGTGACTCTGTGTCTAGCTCAAGGATTGTAAATACACCAATCAACACTCTGTATCTAGCTCAAGGTTTGTGAATACACGAATCGGTACTCTGTAGCTAGCTAACCTACTGGAGACTTGGAGGACTAGCACTCTGTGACTCTGTGTCTAGCCTGAGGATTGTAAATGCACCAATCAGCACTCTGTATCTAGCTAACTCTGTATCTAGCTAACTAGCAGCTGTGACTCTGCATCTAGCCCAAGGATTGTAAACGCACCAATCAGCACTCTATCAAAACGGACCAATCAGCTCTCTGTAAAGTGGACCAATCAGCAGGATGTGGGTGGGGCCAGATAAGAGAATAAAAGCAGGCTGCTGGAGTCAGCCAGCAGCAACCCACTCTGGTCGCCTTCCACAGCGTGGAAGCGTTGTTCTTCAGCTCTTACCATTGAGTCTTGCTGCTGCGTACTCTTTTGGTTCAGGATGGCTTTATGAGCTGCCTTTATGAGCTGTGACACTCACCGTGAAGGTCTGCAGCTTCACTCCTGAAGCCAGCGAGACCATGAGGCCACTGGGAAGAATGAACAACTCCAGACGTGCTGCCTTTAAGAGCTGTAACACTCACCACTAAGGTTTGCAGTTTCACTGCTGACAGAGAGACCACCAGCCCACCAGACGGAATAAGCTCGGGACACATGTGAAGGTCTAAAGGAACAAACTCTGGACACACCATCTTTAAGAGCTGTAACACTCACCACGAGGGTCTGGGCCTTCATTCTTGAAGTCAGTGAGACCAAAAACCCACCAATTCCAGACATAAAATTATGAAAACAGACCAGAATAACACTTAGAGTTGAGAGGGAGGTAGAACAGGGCAAGTTTTTGGTCTGAGAGCAGACCTTATCTGGTTACAGGTGAACTCTTTCCAGTAAGTCCATTGGTTTAGCTTATTCCCTTTCTGTTCTATCCTACAATTTCTTCCTTACTTATATTGTTTTCAAAGAGCCCTTCAAAGGAGTTAAAATAAATAAAAGTAATTTTTTTTAAATGCTACATTTTTAACCTGGAAATACACACACTACAATTTGAAAACTTCCTTAAATGATTTTAGAATTGAATAATACCTTAAATAGTTACAAGACATTAACACTTACTGAATTCTTATAAAATGGCAGGACTTCTGCTGAGTGTTGTGTATGAAGGACCAGAGTGGCCTTTATGTATTTTATATTTCATATAAAATAAATCCCAGCCAACCTATCTGAAATTGCTACCTTCCACTTAGATGAGACTTCAAATTTTCTTACCCAGCCCTTTTTTCCCATAGCCCGTGCTGACATTTCTGATCATTTGATTTAAAAATGTCTAAAGGATCAATAAAGATTTATGTTAATGTTAAGAGAATATCACTGATCACATAAATTGGTAAAGACTTCACTACCAACCATTTGATTTTAATTTTTAGTCCCTATTAGTATTTATTTAGGAAGAAAGAAAAGTTTTGAAGGATCATGGTTTCTAAACACAATGGTCATATTTGTTTCCTACCATAGTTTTATGATCATTAAAATGATCAGAGTGACCATGAGTTCTACGACAGGAGACTCACTAGCATGTTGCTTCTAAATTTACTTAACATTTATACATTCAGTTCTAGACCAGGTTATACCAGCACAACTGCAGCAGCCATCTATCTTCTTCCTCCCCTGATACAATTATTTTGTCCCATAAAACAATAAAAGAAAATGAAAATCTGTGTCTCACCTCAACACAGAGGTTTATAATTTAACTTTCTACAGTATCAGTGAGTTTTGCATTTGGGGCATAATTTTTTCAAGGAAACTTTGTTTCTCACTAGTTTGACTAAAGAGTTTTATGCAAAGCAGATGTGGATAAGAAAGAGGAAGGAGATGAAGTTGAAGATGAATAGTTAAAAAAAGACAGAAAAGAGAAGGAAGAAGGGAGTGAGGGAGGAGGAGAAGGCCTGGCATAGAAGCACTGTCATTCCTGGCCCCAGGGCCTGAAGTTCATAACTAATCTAGAGAAAGATTGAGCCTCAAAGTTGAAAAACTTTTTATGTAGGCTATGTGACACTTGTTATGTGCAGTTTATTTAAATAGACTGTAGAGTATGTTCGATGTCGATAGGTGCTATGGGGTAAATTTTTCTTTTAAATCGGAATGTGATGAGCAGCTAAGGGAAAGTTTACTATTTTAAATTGTGTTAAACTTTGTTATCTGTTCCCAAGTTTTTCTGTCTTTGCTAATCATTTACTTCTTAAAATAACTATGTTTTACTATAGCTTTTATTTGTACCTATTTTATTAGGAATGATCATAAGTATCATTTTTTATTTACTAAAGGCCCACTTATTTTTTTCCTTTCACCAATTCTGTAATTGGCAAATTTATTCTTTTTCTCAGTAATGTATAACATTTTTAAAAATCTGTGTTATGGAAAGTTGCCCTTTGGTCTCTGAGATAATTGCAAATATTTTTCCAGACTATCATTTATACTTTATTCTAATTATTTATAATTTTTTCCAAATGAGGGATTTAAAAATGTTATATAGACAGAATTACGAATCTTCATGACTTCTGTGATTTTCTAATATTGAAAAATAATTTTCCTGTTTCAACGTTATTTAAAATCACCCATAACGTATTCTATTATTATACTTCTATTTTACTATAGTATTTCTATAAAACTTCTATTTTAAGAAGTATATTTTTATGTTTTATATCAGACACAATAGAGATTCTTAAATAATATTTACCTAAGTCAGTGTCTTCAAATAGTTGGGAATATAATTGGAGGACTACAAAGAGGAAAAATTAAAAAATAATTTATAATTTCAGAGGCAAACTCTATTATTTGGCACTACAAGTAAGGTGAAAATAAGGCCTAGAGTCATGGGTGAAGTCAGGCATCAAATATTTCTTTAAAGGTGTGTATGATTTATAAAGAGAAAAGAAGAAGTAACATGACTGAAGTATTAATCTATAGCATTTCTCTTAAAAAGAATGTTTTTAGGCCAGGCACGATGACTCACATCTGTAATCCCAGTACTTTGGGAGGCCAAGGCAGCACTTGAGTTTAGGAGTTGCAGACCAGCTTGGCCAACATGGTGAAACCCTGTCTCTACTAAAACTACAAAAACTAGCCAAGCGGGTGCCTGTAGCGCCAGCTACTCAGGAAGCTAGGGAAGGATAATTGCTTGAACACTGGGAGGTGGAGTGTTGGGAGCAAGCCCCCCAAAATCTGGCCATAAACTGGCCCCAAAACTGGCCATAAACAAAATCTCTGCAGCGCTATAACATGTTCTTAATGGCCCTAACACCCAAGCTTTACCGGAATGAGGGCAAGGAACACCTGGCCCGCCCAGGGAGGAAAACCACCTAGAGGCATTCTTAAGCCATAAACAATTAGCATGAGCGATCTATGTCTTTTTTTTTTTTTTTTTTTTTTTTTTTTTTTTTTTTTTTTTGTTAAGACGGAGTCTCGCTCTGTCGCCCAGGCTGGAGTGCAGTGGCCGGATCTCAGCTCACTGCAAGCTCCACCTCCCGGGTTTACGCCATTCTCTCGCCTCAGCCTCCCGAGTAGCTGGGACTACAGGCGCCCGCCATCTCGCCCGGCTAATTTTTTGTATTTTTTTTTTTTTAGTAGAGACGGGGTTTCACGGTGTTAGCCAGGATGGTCTCGATCTCCTGACCTCGTGATCCGCCCGTCTGGCCTCCCAAAGTGCTGGGATTACAGGCTTGAGCCACCGCGCCCGGCCGAGCGATCTATGTCTTAAGGGTGTGTTCCTGCTGCAATGAATTCGGCCCATCCCTTCCTTTCCCATAAGGGATACTTTTAGTTAATGTAATATCTATAAAAACAATGCTAATGACTGGTTTGCTGTTAATAAATATGTAGGTAAATCTCTATTCAGGGCTCTCAGCTCTGAAGGTTGTGAGACCCCTGATTCCCCACTTCACACCTCTGTATTTCTGTGTGTGTGTCTTTAATTCCTCTAGCGCCACTGGGTTAGGGTCTCCCTGACCGAGCTGGTCTCAGAAGTGGAGGTTGCAGTGAGCCGAGACTGCACCACTGCACTCCAGCCTGGGCAACAGAGGGAGACTCCATCTCAGATAAAAGGGCCTTTTAGCCTTTTTAGTCTTTTTTTTCTAATTTTGAAACACAACTGAAACATCATACTGACACCTATTGTGGAAGGTATAATTTAGCTGACAAACCCTTAGACAGGTATAGCTTTTACAAGTTTTTGGTTTTAATTTTCATCAAGTATTTCACCTTAATGTGTTATTTACAGGGTTAATTAAGGAAAACATGAAATTTATGACAAATGGCAATACTTAAGGACATATGGGAATTGAACAAAAAATAAAATTAGTTTTCTTCCTTTAAAGCTATACACTAGTTTGATTTATTATTACTTTTAATTTAGTTTGTGACTAAAATGTTCAGGAGTGTAGTAGCTAAATGAAATACGTGTGATATTTTAAATGAGGAATTTAACAGATTTTTATCAGTGTGTTTTACAAGATGGATTAAAGTAAGTTTCATTAACCACATCCTGTTTAATTCCTCAATCTTTTAAGAAGAAAATGCATTAATAGAGATATATTTAGTGAGATTTTATTATGGATATAGTCAGGCTAAAAAGAGAGACATTCATTACTCAAACATACTCCTGAAATTACTTTTAGCAGTTGGAATAACTTTATATATGCAATCATCAATTCAGCTTCAATATATTCTTTCCTGGACTTGATTTCGTCTCCAGCAAGCGGAAAGAAAATGAATATACATGCAGACATAATTGTATTTTATTTACTATGGAAACATTTTTATGTTATAAATGAGAGATTACACCAATATCAATCTTAAATTGGGTTCATAATACAGTTTCTCAAGGATATGTTCTTGGTCATCATCTTGCCAATCATTATACTCTCTCCCTCTTGCACTCAACTAACAGAACGCTACTGGTGCTATGGAATATTGAGGTTTTCACTCATGGGCCTGGGGAAAATGTGGGAAACAAAACAGAATACTCATGGCTGTAGCTGCTGTTTCTCAAGAAGGCAAAATCTGTGTGCTCAGCCCCATTGTTCCTCTAGTTTTAAACTTTTATTTCTATTGGTATTGTCTCAGTATTGGCTCTGGAAGGAACTTGATGCGAAGTTTGGCATCCAGGGAAAGGCGTGGTTGATCACGCTTGAGTCAGGCATGATCTGCCACAGGTGAGGCACTGCCCTGTCCTCTGTGGTCACAGAAATGAGGAATGACAGTTAGGAGAAGACCATGTGCAATGGCAAAAGGGCCATTTCTCAAACAGAAAATAGAGTTATTCAAATTAGAAAAGAGATAGTGAAGCCTGCAAACAAATGATAACTGCAGTCTAGCAGAATGACAGTGTAACAGAAATTACAAAGGAGTTCACGGTGCTTCAAATTCCTGACAGATACTAATTTTCAGGATTCATGGAGGAGATATCAGAATTCCCAAATTATCAGAGAATCACAAAATCATCAATTATTCTTAAATATTTTCAATGTTCTTTATATTGTACTCATTAATATGGATATCAATAATGCTTAATAAATTATATTTAATAGTAGCTACAAAAAATTATAGTCTAGAGGTAATACCCAAATTTTTGAAAGTACCAGGAAACACTCAAGATAGTGTTTGATTATTGTAACATTGGCATCACTTAGCAGCATTAGCCTCCTACACATGCTAATATGCAGAATTGCCTAATTAAGGACATATTTTGCTTCCAAAAGTTTTTTTTTTTTTCTATTTTTTGGAGACGGAGTCTTGCTCTGTCGCCCAGGCTGGAGTGCAGTGGCCGGATCTAAGCTCACTGCAAGCTCCGCCTCCCGGGTTTACGCCATTCTCCTGCCTCAGCCTCCGGAGTAGCTGGGAATACAGGCGCCCGCCACCTTGCCCGGCTAGTTTTTTGTATTTTTTAGTAGAGACGGGGTTTCACCATATTAGCCAGGATGGTCTCGATCTCCTGACCTCGTGATCCGCCCGTCTTGGCCTCCCAAAGTGCTGGGATTAGAGGCTTGAGCCACCGCGCCCAGCACCAAAACTTATTTCTTGGAACACCACTCATAGGTTTTTATAAAGAACGTTACATGCACAAATCTATTACTCTTGGTTTTATTCACAAAAAAATGACTCACTTTTAGCAGTAAAGTAGACCTGGAACACACTCTTGTAACAGTGCAAAGGCTGCAGGCAAAACTGACTGGATTCTGACTGCTTCTCCATTATGTGATCCTTTCCAGCTTCCCAGAAATGGTGAGCTTAGCCTGTTAGTCCTGCCTGTTAGATTTCCTGTTTTTGCTTTTTATTTGATGTCAGTGAATTTCTTGGACCATCAACCTCTCTATATTGACAGCTAAGCTTACAATAATTTTTCATACTTTTCAAATTTCTGGACTCATATTTTCAGGATTAAAGATTTGGAAGAAGATTCATTTCCTCGTAAATGCCAGAGAGGGCTTTCGTCATGGAAGCACTATATGAAGTTCTAAGATTTCATGGAATTTAATAGTAACGGAACTTTTTAAGAAACTGTTTGGAGGCAGCATGTTGGGGACATAGAATCAAAAATCACACATTGAACCACAAGTACAAATGATGGTAAAAGGCAGGCACATGTATATGTTGGTCCCTATGAGTTCTGCTAGCTACTATAGCATTCGTCACAGATTGGATATGCAATAAATGCTTAACTCGAAAGAAATTTAAGTTCTATCTGCCAATAATCTCACTGTTTATAACATACCTTTATATTCTAAAGAACCACAGAAAACTGTCAATTTGCATTTACATATATTGAGAAATTAATTTTTATTTCTTACTGGGTAAAGAATAATTAAATTGTATATTAAACATTGTTTTTATCACTGTTTTCTTTGTTTTACATCACATCAGCAAAAATCTAGTTAAATAATTCAGTCTCCATTTGTTCATATAAAAATTCATTTTTTTCAATCTGTGTTACATCTGCCTTTAATATTTGCCAACTGAATAATCAAGACCATTTGTTTAATATTCTCCTTTTATTTGAGGTCAGACCTATGAAATATCACAAGAAACAGGGCATCGTGATGGATAAAAGTTATAAAATAGAAATAAATTTCAAAAAGCCCAAAGTCAGGCAAGTCAAGTTCCTTTTACAGCCTCCTAATAGCATGTGAAGGTTATTTCATTAATTGTTAAAATGATTGTATAATACGGCAGATTTAAAGAACAATGAAGAAATCTGTGCAGAGACTGCCAGCTGTCTTCCCTATGGAATTTTCCTCCAAGCAACACTACTAATTTCTAATCGATGTCATGGCCAACTGAAATGAAAGATACATTTCTCATCTTTGCATTGAATAGTGGCATGTGACTTAAAGGATGAAAGTAGAACTATTACATAACAATTCTTCCTGAAAAGTTTTCTACAGGGCTCCTGAAGTGTATTGCTGCATCATCTACACTGCTGTTTGCAATTAGCCAATGTGATGGCCGGAGTTTCATGTTGGATCCTGAGGGTGAGATCTCTGATGGCCACGATAGAGAAGGCAGTGGGAAGTAACTAGATTCATGACTGACTTGATTGCTTACATGTGAATATTACTGTAAGAGTGAAATAAACTTCTAGATTTTAAGCCACTATTATTGTGTTTCTGTTATTCACAGCCAAATATAACACATACAATTGTAGAATATGGTACCAGTAGAACTATTTTTCAAGAAAACTAAGCTACGTAATTGGCTTGTGTAATTAGTAGGGTGGTGAGAGGTGGGAGCATATATACCCCAGATAGGAAAGCAGGTGACCCTTGTCAGGTTTTATTGAATAAGCTATCTTTTTACTTTGGAAGACAAATTACTTATATTAACTTAGGGGATACTATTAGGAAAAATAATTGCTTATTTTTGAAATTTTATTGGTGCTATTCCTTGAACCTTTAGAAAAATCCTACAAATGATTGAGTGATTGATGCCTAGGTTAGATGGAATACAAAGAGAGAAAGAAAACAGAGCTTTGCTAAAGGACCCTTTCTCTGCCTGAAATCTACAATAGGAGATTTTTAAACTTTCAGGGTTGAAATATCTAACTTCACTGTTATCTCAAATTGTAACCAAAGACAGAGTGTCTGCATAGCCACAAACTTAGTAGACTTGCATTCCCCTCTGTAAAGATTATGAGCTTGGTAATAAAGATGGCAACCACATTACAAGGAGGACCTGCAGAGCCAAGAGGCTAAAAGAAGCATTAAGGAGGATTTCACACTTTAAAAAAATCTGTTTAGACAAAGACTTTGATTGTGATTATTTACATATATAATTGACTAGAAGCAAATAGAAATTTATTACATTTTTCAAGAAATTTTATTGAAAAATAAATCTGAACTGGACCCAATTATTGGACCCAATATTAAAAGCCTTAAGGAATCCCCATGGCAGTATAACCATATTATAGCATGTCCAAATTTCATCAACATAAAATGGGCTATGAGATCTCTATGACCCTCAAGAATGTGCCCCCAAAGGCAAATGGACAACGCATGATGAAGAGGTCACAGTGTACAATGGAGAAAGGATATCCTCCCAAAGAGAAGAATCAAAACCTTAGAGTGCAGTCCAGACAGAAAACTTGCTCTACTGCCAAAATAGAGTCTCTATTTTTTATGCTGAACATTATTTGCTAATTCCAACTGGCTATCAGCTAATGTGTTTCCCAGGTTCTCTCAATGAAATTTGTATTCTTATATCATCATTTTATTAGGTTTGTATGATGCAAGTAACTAGTGTCTCACTCTGCAGGTTTCAGGATACTGTAATCTCTTATCTGCATCTTGTTTCAGTATACTGCAATCTCTTATCTGCATCTAGTAGAAAACTGCATGTTACTCAGTGATTGTGACATTTTGCTGCAAATAGATATGACTAATGGATGACATACTATTCTCCTTGGGGAGTGGACAAATGTGTTCTATATACAGGAAAATGGATATCCATTGATATATTGGTAACCAAAGGAGCAGACTATGGGTAAAGGCTGCTGTTTGCCTATCCCAATGCCAATCCCCCTACATTTGGACATTGATTTCTTCCTAGGTACATGGGCACATGTAATGATGACAATGACAAATAATAGGATTTCTTTACAACTAGATGTATTTATGTGTCCACATAATGGCAAGTCAGATGTGAACAGTGGCATTATGGGAAGACTTTTGGAAAATGTCCTGAAGTGATAACATTTACATCCTCTTTACCTTTACCTTCTTTACCTATTCTTCCTTTATTGATGACGAGAGTAACAATGAGTTGGCTTTAAGTCTATTTGTCTGATGATGAAGAGATGCACATCCTAGGGACAGAAAATTGAATTCCAGAAAAAGAGTTATCTTAATTTTGTAAATGACCATAAACGGGTAACAATACTTTCAAAATGTAAGGCCTCTCACTAGCAAAATGTACAAAAAAAACTCCAGGTAAATCATGCTAGAAGCTGCTTTGCAACATTATAGAAGAGTCCCTGGCATAAAGAAAACACAATTCTAACACTGATCCAGAATCAATTTTCATCTAATTCTAGGAGCACAAGTCAATTTACTTCCTGAATATATTTTCTGATTGAGTGTGGTTGTGTAGAGCTCCTTTTCCCTCTTTTTTCTAAATTTTGAGAAGTATTGATTTTTTAAAAATGAAGTACGAATTTTGTTCCTGTGATGGTTTTTAATGAATTTATAAATATGAGTTTACACAGATTACTTTTCACAAACTATTTATTGTATTTTAGCAGTTGGTTTTCCTTTGAGATTCAAAAGCAATATGTGAATAGAGATACTTCTCATTTATATTTTCCATTTTAAGTGAGTAATTCAGCGGCATTTGGTACATTTACAGTGTTGTGCAACCACCTCCTCTATCTAGTTCCAAAACAGTTTCATCATGTCAAATTTTAAAACAACCATTAAGCAGTTTCTCTTCCTTCTGCTCCTACTCACTCCTTGACAGCCACCAATCTGAATACTTTCTCTTGGATTTTAGGATATGTTATGTAAATATATTCACATATGTCCTTTTTTCTGTAGTTGCTTTTAATTAACATAATATTTTGGCAGTACATCCATGTTATAGCATGTCTCAGTACTTCATTTCTTTTCCGTGGGTGAATAATATCCCAAATACGATTCCATTTTATGTGTATATCACATTTTGTCCATCTCTTTAACCATTGATGAGCATTTGGGTTGTTTTCACCATTGGCTATTGTGAATAGCACTATTGTGAATATGACTGTGCACATAGTTTTCTATTCTAGGAGTGGAATTGTGAGGGTCTTATGGTTACTTCTATGTTTATCTTTTTGTGGAATTTCAAACTGATTTTCACAGATACTGAATGATTTACACTACCACCAGCGATTAAGGAGGGCTCCAATTTCTTCAGATCTACATCAATAATTATTTTCCATGTTTTTAGTTATAGCCACTTTTGCAGGTTTGATAGTAGTAACTTTATGTGGTTTTGATTGGCATTTGCCTAATAAGTAATGACACATCTTTTCATGTGTTTATTGGCCATTTATATGTCTTTGGAGAAATGTCTACCCACGTCCATGATTTATTTATTTAAATTGGGTTGTTTGTCTTTTTGTTGTTGATTGTATGTATTCTTTGTATATTATGGGTATGAGGCATTTATTAGATGTATGATTTGCAAACATTTTGTCCTCTTCTGTAGGTTATTTTTTTCTTGATAATGTGAAATGTGTTACTCCATATGTGTATGTTGAAACCCTAACCCACAATGTTACTGTATTTGAAGTTAGGGAATTTAAGGTTAAATGAGATCATACCTGTGGGATCTTTAATAGGAATGGTGTCCTTTTAAGAAGAGAAAAAAGAGCCATGGATGTACTCATAGGGGAATACCTATGTAAAGACAATGAGAAGGTGACTATCTGCAAGCCCGAAAGAGAGGCCACAGGAGAAACTAAACCTGCAGACACCTTGTCCTTGGACTTCCTGCCTCCAAAAGTATAAGAAAATAATTTATATTGTTTAAGCTACCCAGTCTGTAGTATTTTGTCTTAGGAAACCTAGAAAAACAATATATGTTTTTTTTTAAATGCCCAATGGGTTTTAATTTTGATGAAATACAATTTGTTTTTTTTTTCTTTTATTTCTTAATTTTTTTGTCTTATAGCTAAAGAATTCATTGACAAATCTAAGGTCACTTGAATTTAATCATGTTTTCTTCTATGGCTTTCATGGTTTTAGTGCTTATATTTATGCCAATGATCCATGTTCAGTTAATTTTTTATATGGTGTGAAGTAGGAGTCCAGTTTTATTCTTTTCATGTAGATATTCAGTTGTCTAAACATTGTTTTTGAAGAGATTTTCCTTTTCCCATTTAGTCATTTGGCCCTCTTGTTAAAAATCAACTGACCATAAATATATGGAATTATTCCTGGACTCCCAATTCTATTACATTGGTATATCTGTCCTTAGGCCAGCACTACATTGCTTTGATTACTATAGCTTTATAGTAAGTTTTGATACAGGGAAGTGTGAGTCCTCTATGTTTTTAAAGAACATTTTGTTTATCTTGTGCCTCTTGTAATTCCATATGAATTTGATATTTGATTTTTACATTTTCCAAAAATAAGCCACTGGAATTGTGATAGAGATTACATTGCCTCTGTAGATCCCTTTTGGTTGTAATGGCATCTTAATAAAATATGAAGTCTCACCTCCATGAACCCAAGATTTTTTTCCTACTTATTTTGATTTTCTTTGATTTCTTTTAGCAATTAAAAAAATTCAGTATACAATTCTTTAATCACCACCATCACACACTCCACTAAACATAACCAAATTTATTTCTATTTATTTCATTGCTTTGGATACTACTATCATAGTTTATTTTTAATTTTAAATTTAAATTTTTAATTTCTGGTGTATTTAGAAACCCTACTGATTTTTGCTTGCTGATCTTTTGTGTCGTTTTTTAGATTTCCTGTATTTAGGATCATGTCATCTGCCAGTAGAAAAAATTGTACTATATTCTTCCCAATTTGAATGACATTTATTTCTTTTTCTTTTAAAATTTCCCTAGATAGAAATTCTAGTACAGTGGTGAAAGTGTGCATCCCTGTCTTTTTCCTGATCTTAGGGGAAAGCTTTCAGACTTTCACCACAACAATTGTATTAGCTGTGGATTTTTAAAATATGGGCCTGATCATGATGAGGAAGTTACTTTCTATTTCTGCTTATTGAATGTTTTTATTATGGAAGTGTATAGGATTTTTTGTTCAGGATAAGTTGAGATAATCAATTGTTGTTTTTACTATTCTATGAATGTGGTGTATTACACAGATTGGTTTTCTCATGTTGAATCAAATTTGCATTCTTGAGATAAATCCCAATTGGCTGCAGTATATAATCTATATAATATGCTGTTATATTTGGTTTACTAGTATTTGAGAATGTTTATATCTATATTCATAAGTGATGCTGACCTGTTAGTTTTCCTTTCTTATGAAGTCTTCCATCTGGTCCTGAACCTTTATTTGTTAGGATGTTTCCTAACATTGATTCAATCTCGTTGCTTATTCTAAATGTGTTCAGATTTTCCACTTTTTCTTGAGTCAATTTGGTAATTTATTTGTTTCTAGGAATTTGTCCATTTCATCTAGCTTATCTAATTTTTGACATATAAAATTATATATAGAATTATTTCTAAAATCTTTAAAAATTTCTGTAATGTCCTTTCTCTTTGTCAATCTAGCTAAAAATTTGTCAATTGTGTTGATCTCTTCAAAAAACTATACTTTTGTTTTCATTGATTTTCCGTATTGTTTTTCCATTCTATATTTCATTTGAATACATTTTTAAACTTTATCTTTATTATTTCATTCCTTCTGGGAGCTTTGGGTCTCATTTTTTTTTTCCTGATAATCTAGTTTTTTATTGTATAAGATTAAGTATTTGTTTGAAATCTGTATGTTCTTTAGTGTAGGCATTCACTACTATAAATTTACTTCTGAGGAGAATCTCTGCTGCATTCCATGTTTTAGTATGTTGTGTTTTCATTTGTATTCATAACTAGAGGGAAACACAGGTGATGGAGAAAAAGACATAGAAATATCATCCACTTGCAAAGTATAGATTTGTTTGTATTATAACATGAATAAATAAGTTAAATTATGAGACAGATAAGAAAATTTGAACACTGACCATTGATGCAGTTATAGTTAATTTTAAAATTAAGTTTAATAACATTTTAGTTATTTTAAAGAGTTATAGTAATTTAGAGATGTATTCTGAAATATTTTATTTTATTTTTTTTTTTTTTTTTTTTTTTTTTTTTTTTTTTTCTGAGACGGAGTCTTGCTCTGCCGCCCAGGCTGGAGTGCAGTGGCCGGGTCTCAGCTCACTGCAAGCTCCGCCTCCTGGGTTTACGCCATTCTCCTGCCTCAGCTCCCAAGCAGCTGGGACTACAGGCGCCCGCCATGTCGCCCGGCTAGTTTTTTTTTGTATTTTTAGTAGAGACGGGGTTTCACCATGTAGCCAGGATGGTCTCGATCTCCTGACCTCGTGATCCGCCCGTCTCGGCCTCCCAAAGTGCTGGGATTACAGGCTTGAGCCACCGCGCCCGGCCTTGAAATATTTTAAAATGAAAAGGTAGGCCTGGGATTTCTTTCAAAATGAATCTTGTAGGTTGGGAAGAAAACAAGACTGACAATGAGTTGTTGAGGTTGGGCAATATGTACACTAAACCTTACTTTATCTTATGGTATATACTGTTAAAACTTGCATTATTTTCATAAATGCATTTGCTAAATGCAACTGTTATCAAATAAAGTCGATTGTGCTCCATTCATGCATTATTTTATTTGAATATTAGGTTTCCAGTTAAATATGTGTGTGTGCATGTACATGTATGCATAGATCAGAGATTTTGTTAAACTTGCTTATTGGTAGATATATCTTCATAGCCATGAGGCAGGTTGAGTGTACTCTGCTAGTTCCAACTTTTTTCTAGTCTCTTTTTCCTGCGTAGCAGCTTCTTAAGTAAAGGAAGAGATAAAGTTAGTCCCTAATGTGTTTAACCACTGCTAAGAAATTTCAGGTTCTTAATTCCTATTTTAGAACAGCAAGCAATCATTAATGACACAAGCAGTAATTACTGGCTTTTCCCATTGCAAAGACCACTTGAGTAGATAGAATTGTATAATGGGGTTATAAAAATGCCTAGAAAATTATAGTACTTCAATTCTGTGCCTATAAACTATTAGGTTGCGGACAGGCAAAGAAATATGACCATAATACTATTTTATAAAGTAAATGGAAAAAGACAACAAAAATATACATTTCTTTTATTTTGTTTGGTTACAAGAGAGGCAAGAAAAAGAAACTCAAAAGTTTGTTCAGTTTAGGGCATAGATAGATACAGATATGTAGATAAAAATATAGATATCTCAGATAGAAATGTAAATGTCAAATAAAAATTCTGATGAAATTTATCTCACTTTTTATATATTACCAGAGAAAAACTGTTTCATAATAATTTTTGTTTAAAACTAAAACACGGGGGGCGGAGCAAGATGGCCGAATAGGAACAGCTCCAGTCTCCAACTCCCAGCGCGAGTAACACAGAAGACCGTGATTTCTGCATTTTCAACTGAGGTACTGGGGTATCTCTCTAGGGAGTGCCGGACAATCGGTGCTGGTCAGCTGCTGCAGCCTGACCAGCGTGAGCTGAAGCAGGGCGAGGCATCGCCTCACCTGGAAGCGCAAGGGGGAAGGAAATCCGTTTTCCTACCAGGGGAACTGAGACACATAACACCTGGAAAATCGCGTAACTCCCACCCCAATACTGCGCTTTAAGGAAACAGGCACACCAGGGAATATATCCCACACCTGGCGGGAGGGTCCCACGCCCACGGAGCCTCCCTCACTGCTAACACAGCCGTCTGCCGCGATCTATACGCAAGGCAGCAGCGAGGCTGGGGGGGGCGCCCGCCATTGCTGAGGCTTAAGTAGGTAAACAAAGCCGCTGGGAAGCTCGAACTGGGTGGAGCTCACAGCAGCTCAAGGAAACCTGCCTGTCTCTGTAGACTCACCTCTGGGGACAGCCCACAGCTGAGGTCCAATAGGGAAGCAGCGGGGCGGTGCAGAGGCGAACGACTCTGTCTGACAGCTTTGGGGAGAGCCGTGGATCTCCCAACGCGGAGGTTGAGATCCGAGAACGGACAGACTGCCTGCTCAGGTGGGTCCCTGACCCCTGAGTAGCCTAGCTGGGAGACATCCCCCACTAGGGGCAGTCTGACACCCCACACCTCACAGGGTGGAGTCATCCTGAGAGGAAACTTCCAAGAAGAATCAGACAGGTACACTCGCTGCTCAGCAATATTCTGTCTTTGGCAACCTCTGCTGCTGATACCCAGGCAAACAGGGTCGGGAGTGGACCTCAAGCAATCTCCAACAGACCAACAGCAGTCCTTCTGACTGTCAGACGGAAAACTATCAAACAGGAAGGACACCTATACCAAAACCCCATCAGAACGTCACCATCATCAAAGACCAGAGACAGAGATAAAACCACAAAGATGGGGAAAAAGCAGGGCAGAAAAGCTGGAAATTCAAAAAATAAGAGCGCATCTCCCCCTGCAAAGGAGCGCAGCCCATCGCCAGCAACGGATCAAAGCTGGTCAGAGAATGACTTTGACGAGATGAGAGAAGAAGGCTTCAGTCCATCAAACTTCTCAGAGCTAAAGGAGGAATACGTACCCAGCGCAAAGAAACTAAAAATCTTGAAAAAAAAGTGGAAAAAATTGACAGCTAGACTAATTAATGCAGAGAAGATCATAAACGAAATGACAGAGATGAAAACCATGACACGAGAAATACGTGACAAATGCACAAGCTCAGTAACCGACTCGATCAACTGGAAGAAAGAGTATCAGCGATTGAGGATCAAATGAATGAAATGAAGCGAGAAGAGAAACAAAAGAAAAAAGAAGAGAAAAAGAAATGAACAAAGCCTGCAAGAAGTATGGGATTATGTAAAAAGACCAAATCTACGTCTGATTGGGGTGCCTGAAAGTGAGGGGGAAAATGGAACCAAGTTGGAAAACACTTCAGGATATCATCCAGGAGAACTTCCCCAACCTAGTAGGGCAGGCCAACATCAAATTCAGGAAATACAGAGAACGCCACAAAGATACTCCTCCAGAAGAGCAACTCCAAGACACATAATTGCCAGATTCACAAAGTTGAAATGAAGGAAAAAATCTTAAGGGCAGCCAGAGAGAAGGTCGGGTACCCACAAAGGGAAGCCCATCAGACTAACAGCAGATCTCTCGGCAGAAACTCTACAAGCCAGAAGAGAGTGGGGGCCAATATTCAACGTTCTTAAAGAAAAGAATTTTCAACCCAGAATTTCATATCCAGCCAAACTAAGTTTCATCAGTGAAGGAGAATAAAATCCTTTACAGATAAGCAAATGCTTAGAGATTTTGTCACCACCAGGCCTGCCTTACAAGAGACCTGAAGGAAGCCCTAAACATGGAAAGGAACAACGGTACCAGCCATTGCAAAAACATGCCAAAATGTAAAGACCATCGAGGCTAGGAAGAAACTGCATCAACTAACGAGCAAAATAACCAGTTAATATCATAATGACAGGATCAAGTTCACACATAACAATATTAACCTTAAATGTAATGGACTAAATGCTCCAATTAAAGACACAGACTGGCAACCTGGATAAAGAGTCAAGACCATCAGTCTGCTGTATTCAGGAGGACCCATCTCATGCAGAGACATACATAGGCTCAAAATAAAGGGATGGAGAAAGATCTACAAGCAAATGGAGAACAAAAAAAAGCAGGGGTTGCAATCCTAGTCTCTGATAAAACAGACTTTAAACCATCAAAGATCAAAAGAGACAAAGAAGGCCATTACATAATGGTAAAGGGATCAATTCAACAGGAAGAGCTAACTCTCCTAAATATATATGCACCCAATACAGGAGCACCCAGATTCATAAAGCAAGTCCTTAGAGACCTACAAAGAGACTTAGACTCCCATACAATAATAATGGGAGCTTTCAACACTCCACTGTCAACATTAGACAGATCAACGAGACAGAAAGTTAACAAGGATATCCAGGAATTGAACTCATCTCTGCACCAAGCGGACCTAATAGACATCTATAGAACTCTCCACCCCAAATCAACAGAATATACATTCTTCTCAGCACCACATCGCACTTATTCAAAATTGACCACATAATTGGAAGTAAAGCACTCCTCAGCAAATGTACAAGAACAGAAATTATAACAAACTGTCTCTCAGACCACAGTGCAATCAAACTAGAACTCAGGACTAAGAAACTCAATCAAAACCGCTCAACTACATGAAAACTAACCTGCTCCTGAATGACTACTGGGTACATAACGAAATGAAAGCAGAAATAAAGATGTTCTTTGAAACCAATGAGAACAAAGATACAACATACCAGAATCTCTGGGACACATTTAAAGCAGTGTAGAGGGAAATTTATAGCACTAAATCCACAAGAGAAAGCAGGAAAGATCTAAAATTGACACTTTAACATCACAATTAAAAGAACTAGAGAGGCAAGAGCAAACACATTCAAAAGCTAGCAGAAGGCAAGAAATAACTAAGATCAGAGCAGAACTGAAGGAGATAGAGTCACAAAAAACCCTCCAAAAAATCAATGAATCCAGGAGTTGGTTTTTTGAAAAGATCAACAAAATTGACAGACCACTAGCAAGACTAATAAAGAAGAAAAGAGAGAGAATCAAATAGACGCAATAAAAATGATAAAGGGGATATCACCACCGACCCCACAGAAATACAAACAACCATCAGAGAATACTATAAATGCTCTACGCAAATCGACTAGAAAATCTAGAAGAAATGGATAATTTCCTGGACACTTACACTCTCCAAGACTGAACAGGAAGAAGAAGTTGAATCCCTGAATAGACCAATAACAGGCTCTGAAATTGAGGCAACAATTAATAGCCTACCCACGAAAAAAAGTCCAGGACCAGATGGATTCACAGCTGAATTCTACCAGAGGTACAAGGAGGAGCTGGTACCATTCCTTCTGAAACTATTCCAATCAATAGAAAAAGAGGGAATCCTCCCTAACTCATTTTATGAGGCCAACATCATCCTGATACCAAAGCCTGGCAGAGACACAACAAAAAAAGAGAATTTTAGACCATATCCCTGATGAACATCGATGCAAAAATTCTCAATAAAATACTGGCAAACCGGATTCAGCAGCACATCAAAAAGCTTATCCACCATGATCAAGTGGGCTTCATCCCTGGGATG
This sequence comes from Trachypithecus francoisi, assembly GCF_009764315.1. Taxonomy (NCBI): domain Eukaryota; kingdom Metazoa; phylum Chordata; class Mammalia; order Primates; family Cercopithecidae; genus Trachypithecus; species Trachypithecus francoisi. The sequence goes on from NW_022681465.1 coordinate 21,646,952, forward strand.
CAAGGCTGGTTCAACATTCGCAAATCAATAAACGTAATCCAGCATATAAACAGAACCAAAGACAAGAACCACATGATTATCTCAATAGATGCAGAAAAGGCTTTTGACAAAATTCAACAGCCCTTTATGCTAAAAACGCTCAATAAATTCGGTATTGATGGAACGTACCTCAAAATAATAAGAGCTATTTACGACAAACCCACAGCTAATATCATACTGAATGGGCAAAAACTGGAAAAATCCCTTTGAAAACTGGCACAAGACAGGGATGCCCTCTCTCACCACTCCTATTCAACATAGTGTTGGAAGTTCTGGCTAGGGCAATCAGGCAAGAGAAAGAAATCAAGGGTACAGTTAGGAAAAGAAGAAGTCAAATTGTCCCTGTTTGCAGATGACATGATTGTATATTTAGAAAAACCATGTCTCAGCCCAAAATCTCCTTAAGCTGATAAGCAACTTCAGCAAAGTCTCAGGATACAAAATTAATGTGCAAAAATCACAAGCATTCTTATACACCAGTAACAGACAAGCAGAGAGCCAAATCAGGAATGAACTTCCATTCACAATTGCTTCAAAGAGAATAAAATACCTAGGAATCCAGCTTACAAGGGATGTAAAGGACCTCTTCAAGGAGAACTACAAACCACTGCTCAGTGAAATCAAAGAGGACACAAACAAATGGAAGAACATACCATGCTCATGGATAGGAAGAATCAATATCGTGAAAATGGCCATACTGCCCAAGGTTATTTATAGATTCAATGCCATCCCCATCAAGCTACCAATGACTTTCTTCACAGAATTGGAAAAAACTGCTTTAAAGTTCATATGGAACCAAAAAAGAGCCCGCATTGCCAAGACAATCCTAAGTCAAAAGGACAAAGCTGGAGGCGTCACGCTACCTGACTTCAAACTATACTACAAGGCTACAGTAACCAAAACAGCATGGTACTGGTACCAACAGAGAAATAGACCAATGGAACAGAACAGAGTCCTCAGAAATAATACCACACATCTACAGCCATCTGATCTTTGACAACCTGACAAAAACAAGAAATGGGGAAAGGATTCCCTATTTAATAAATGGTGCTGGGAAAATTGGCTAGCCACAAGTAGAAAGCTGAAACTGGATCCTTCCTTACCCTTATACGAAAATTAATTCAAGATGGATTAGAGACTTAAATGTTAGACCTAATACCATAAAAACCCTAGAAGAAAATCTAGGTAGTACCATTCAGGACATAGGCATGGGCAAGGACTTCATGTCTAAAACACCAAAAGCAACGGCAGCAAAAGCCAAAATTGACAAATGGGATCTCATTAAACTAAAGAGCTTTTGCACAGCAAAAGAAACTACCATCAGAGTGAACAGGCAACCTACAGAATGGGAGAAAATTTTTGCAACCTACTCATCTGACAAAGGGCTAATATCCAGAATCTACAAAGAACTCAAACAAATATACAAGAAAAAAACAAACAACCCCATCAAAAAGTGGGGAAAGGATATGAACAGACATTTCTCAAAAGAAGACATCCATACAGCCAACAGACACATGAAAAAATGCTCATCATCACTCGCCATCAGAGAAATGCAAATCAAAACCACAATGAGATACCATCTCACACCAGTTAGAATGGCAATCATTAAGAAGTCAGGAAACAATAGATGTTGGAGAGGATGTGGAGAAATAGGAACACTTTTACACTGTTGGTGGGATTGTAAACTAGTTCAACCATTATGGAAAACAGTATGGCGATTCCTCAAGGATCTAGAACTAGATGTACCATATGACCCAGCCATCCCACTACTGGGTATATACCCAAAGGATTATAAATTACTTACTACAAAGACACATGCACACGTATGTTTATTGCGGCACTATTCACAATAGCAAAGACTTGGAATCAACCCAAATGTCCATCTGTGACAGACTGGATTAAGAAAATGTGGCACATATACACCATGGAATACTATGCAGCCATCAAAAAGGATGAGTTTGCGTCCTTTGTAGGGACATGGATGCAGCTGGAAACCATCATTCTTAGCAAACTATCACAAGAAGAGAAAACCAAACACCGCATGTCTCACTCATAGGTGGGAACTGAACAATGAGATCACTTGGACTCGGGAAGGGGAACATCACACACTGGGGCCTATCATGGGGAGGGGGGAGGAGGGAGGGATTGCATTGGGGAGTATACATGATATAAACGTTATGCACATGTACCCTAGAACTTAAAGTATAATAAAAAATAAAAAAATAAAAAAAAAAATAAAAAAAAAAAAATAAAAAAAAAAAAAAACTAAAACACAAGTTTCAATTTAATTTACAAAGATTTTTATATTATATTAAAGTGACCAAAAAGCAGAACTTTAAAAATTAAATTTAATTGCCTGGAAATACAAGAGAATTAAAAGTGTAATTAGACTGACACTGAAATTACCCTTCAAAATTTAATATCTTTTAGGAACTTATATAATACAATTCATATCATTAAGACTTAATCTTCCGAAACACTAGTAGATAAAGATGAAGTTTTTAGATAACAACATCAGAGACCACTGGAAGTCCTCAGCAATTGTAAATCCATGAGCTTACAGTACAATTTGGCCAAGGCAAATTATAGTCATTCTGAAGAAATTCTTGGGGGAAAAAATGACCTTTTCCAGAACTGAAAGCCCTCAACCTCAAGGACCTTTTGGTAAATGGGCCTAATGTGTTGCCCTCAATAGAGAGAACAGCAGAAATAATTTTATGACCATTTTAGATAATGCACAGTATTGGTTTGCCTCGATTTTTCATATGTGCAGGAATGTTTACCACCAGCACAAAAGTTCTGTTCAGAGATACTCGGTAATGTTGCAGCATCTTCACCGGCCCTATCATCTTCTGATTTAGATTGCTGCCTACAAATCATGGACTACTGGTATAGGAATACATAGTAGATTCCTTTCTAGACACAGGTATACCCCATTTTATTGTGTTTCACTTTACTGCACTTTGCAGATATGTTTTATTTCTTTTTCATTTTCTTACAAATGAAACATCTGTAGTATCCTTGCATCAAACAAGTCTATCAGGGACATTTTCCCAATAATATGTACCTACCTTGTGTCTTTTTGTCACATTTTGGTAATTCTCACAATATTTCGAACTTTTGCATTATTATTATATTGGTTTGGGTGATATTTCATCAGTGATCTTTGTTATTTCTATTGTAATTATTTTGAGGCATCAGAAACCACACCCATATAATATAGTGAACGTATCGATAAAAGTTGTCTGGGTTTTGACTACTCCACTAACCAGCTCATTCCCTGTCTCTTTCCCTCTCATCGAGCCCTCCTATTCCCTAAGACACAACAATATTGAAATTAGGCCAATAAATAGGCTTACAATGGCCTCTAAATATTCAAATAAAAGGAAGTCATATCTTTCTCACTTTAAATCAAAAGCTAGGAATGATTAAGTTTGGTGAGTATGCCTTGTTGAAAACCAAGATAAACTGCAAGCTAGGCCTCTTGCACAAAACAGTTAACTAAAATGTAAATGCAAAGGATAAGTTCTTGAAAAAATTGAAACTACTACTGCGGTGAACACATCAATGATAAGAAAGGTATGGAGACAGTTTCAGTAGTCTGGGAAAAAAGCAAGCCACCACAATATTCTTTTAAGACAAAGACTAAACCAGAGCAAGGCCCAAACTCTCTCCTATTCTGTGAGGGCTGAGAGAGGTAAGGAACCTGCAGAAGACATGTTGGAAGCTGGCAGAGATTGGTTTATGAAGTTTAAGGCAAGAAGTCACATCCGTAACATAAAAATGCAAGAGGTTTAAGGCAAGAAGTCACATCCGTAACATAAAAATGCAAGAGGAAGCAGCAAGGGCTAATGTAGAGCCTGCAGCAGGATATTCAGATGTTCTAGCTAAGATCATTGATGAAGATGGCTAACCTAATAGATTCTCAATGTAAAGAAAACAGCCTTCTGTTGGTTTATGATGCCGTCTACATGGCTACCTTCGTAACTACAGAATATGATGCCATCTACATGGTTACCTTCATAGCTACAGGATCAATGTCTGGCTTCAAAGCTTCAAAAGACAGGCTGACTTTCCTGTTAGAGGCTGATGCAGCTGGTAACTTGAAGTTGAAGCCAATGCTCACTAGGTGTTCTGAAAATTTTAGGTTCCTTAAGAATTATGTTAAATCTACTCTGCCTGTGCACAACAAATTGTACTACAAAGTTTACATGAGAGTCCATCCGTTTACAACATGGTTAACTGGATATTTTAAACCCACTCTTAAGATCTACTGCTCAGGAAAAAATAAGATTCCTTCAAAATATTACCGCTCATTGACAATGCACCTGGTCACCCAAGAGCTCTCATGGAGGTCTATAAAGAGATTAAGGTCGTTTATGCCTGCTAACATAACATCCATTCTGCAGCTCATGGATCAAAGAGTAATTTTGACTTTTGAGTCTTATTACTTAAAAATACATTTTGTAAGGCTATAGCTTCCACAAATAGTGCTTCTTTTATTGGATGTGGGCAAAGCAAACTGAAAACCTTCTGGAAAGGATTTACCATTTTGGATGCCATTAAGAACATTCCTGACTCATGGGAAGAGGTCAAAATACAAATATTAACAAGAGTTTGGAAGAGGTACATTCCAACCCTTTTGAATGACTTTGAGTGGTTCAGGACTTCAATGGAGAAAGTAATTGCAGATGTGGTAGAAATAGCAAGAGAATGCTAGTTAGAGGTAAAGCCTGAAGATATGACTGAATTCCTTCAATCTCCTAATAAAACTAAAGGATGAAAAATTTGTTTCTTACAGATGGCAAAGAATGCAGTTTCTTGCATTGAAATCTACCTCTGGTGAAGATTCTGTGAACATTGTTGAAATTACAAAAGCAATTTAGGATATTACATAAACTTAGTTAATGAAGCAGTGGTAGAGTTTGAGAAGATTGGCCTCGCTTTTGAAAGAAGTTCGATTGTGGATAAAAATGCGATCAAACAGCATCAGAAGCTACAGAGAAATATTTCCTGAAAGAAAGATTCAGTTGATGTGGCATACTTCCTTGTTGTCTTTTTTTAATTGCCAAAGCCACCTGAACCTTTAGCACACCACCCTGATCAGTCAGCAGCCATCAACTTAAGGCAAGACTCCACCATCAATAAGACTTTTTGAAGGCTTAGAATAGCATTTGTGAGCAATAAAGTATTTTAAATAAAGATATGTACAGTGTTATTTAAGACACAATGCTATTGCACACTTAATAGACCGTAGTATGTGTCAAAATCACTTTTATATGCACCGGGAAGCCATGCGATGTTTGCTTTAGTATACCAGTCTGGAACTGAACCCACATTATATCTGTGCTACACCTGTATACGTGTACATATGTATATACAGACAAAGCACATATATATATATAGACAATATATATAAAGAGATGTGTGTGTATGTGTGTGTGCAATGGCATTGTGTCCAAAATAACACTATACGTGCTTTCATTTAAAATACTTTATTGCTTAAAAAATGCTAACAATTTTCTAAGCCTTCAGAAAGTCTTTTTTCTGGTAGAAAGTCTTGCTTCAAGCCTGATGGCTGCTGACTGATCATGATGGTGCTTGCTAAAGTTTGAGGTGGCTTTGGCAAGTTATATATATAATATATAAATTTATATAACCATATATAATTTTATATAAATTTATAGAAAATATATAATTATATATAATTAAATGTTTAGTCTTTGAGTTATACTATCCACATGTCAAGCATTCAATTGTCACATGTAGTTCAAGGCTACAAAGAGATACAGAATTTCTTTCATTGCAGAAAGTTCAATTTGATAGTGCTGAGCTCATCAAATAAAAGAAGAGGGGCAGAAAAAAAAGAGATAAGTTTTTAGGCTAGAGTTTCATGAAACAGCATCCTTTTCACAGAGAACTGAAAACATTTTTCATTAATAAAACATAAATTATAATGTCAAGGTTAAAGGGAGATATAATTGAATTTTTAGCCAAAGGCAAGATTCCTTTTATGCCACTCTAAATAACTTAAAATTTATAGTCCAGGCCAGGGCATATTTCTACAATAATGTTCCTGTAAGCAGGAATCCATGAAATATTAATTGGTGCTCAAAGTAAAGAAAAGATGAAGAGCAGGAAGAAGTTTAAAGACAAAACAAACATGAGAATGAATTTTCTCTAAATCTATTTTTTTGCATCTGACCATTCACTTGAGCAGATGACATATCCTAAAAATCACAATCTCAAAACTTATCACTTGAATTTATTCTAAAGCTTCAATAAAAATTTGATGTTTGCCCGAATAGAATAACCCCACTCTTTACTCAACTAGTAGTAAAACCCAGTCCAGAAAAAGAGCATTTGGAAATAATGAGTCCCTAAAGGGTTCTAAGCAGAAGAGTGAGCTGCTTATTGAGCCTTCCATTCATGAAAATTCATGTGGCAGCTATGGTGGTGGAGGGGGTGGGGGAGATTTGTGAACACTTTGTAGAGGCAAATATTTTTCATTGTTATTTTGTTAATCTGTGGAGACATGACAAAATAATCAGAGCAAGAATATTGTGCAGAAAGCAAAGAGCATGAATTTAAGAAAAATGTTAGAAAATAAAATTGCACAATCTGATAAGATGTGCATGAGGAAAGGAGAAGAGTCTAACGGGACTTCCATTTTTGGCTCAGGAGGACAGCCAAAAATATCCTAAAAATCACAATCTCAAAACTTATCACTTGAATTTATTCTAAAGCTTCAATAAAAATTTGATGTTTGCCCGAATAGAATAACCCCACTCTTTACTCAACTAGTAGTAAAACCCAGTCCAGAAAAAGAGCATTTCTTTTCTGAAATAGAGCATTATAGAAACATCAACAAATGTTACGGGAAAATACAGCCATTTATTTTGAAAATAAAATGATTTTCAAACACTTGTATATATCCTGGTAGAGCTAGGTAGTCACACTCACTTCCTTCCACTCTTTTTCTGTCCCAAACTGATACAGGTATAAGAGTTTTTCCCTCAATTCTTTTTTTTTTTTTTTATTACTACGTTATCACTACTTAAGACAGTAATGGGCATGCCAGATAAGAATGAAAACTGGGAACAATAGAAGGGCTTTGCATCAAAGCATTGCAACATATTTAAAATGTCTGACCTTTTTTATTTTTTGCTTATCTGCTGAACAACAGTCTCATATTAGTTGTTCTTTTATGGCCATCTGCATTGACTGATAAACCTCTTCTATTTCAGTTTATTCTCCTAATTCCCAAAATCATGTTAATTGATTATGTAGCATAAAGTTTCTTTGGTTCCATCTTCTTCTAAGCATAGCAGGACTTTACGTGTTGCTTATTGATTTCATCTAGGTAGATTTTCAACTACAGATAATGCCCTTCCAATTAGTAAAAGAAGGCATTTTGTCCTAACAATAGTTTTAAAATTTCTGAGATGTTTTGTTTAGTTTTAGAGTTGGCATTATGTCCCTTTCTGATTCTGTGCTATATCTAAATATCAAACCTATTTAGATTTACAAGAGATATTTTCAGGTCAATTCTGACATGTCAGTTTATCAATGCATACAAAATACCAAGTCTGCCACTATCAAGTGGACCCTTGGTGACAGCTGCACAAAAACTTCCAGAACTAATCATCTGGCATCATTCTGTTTGGTACTATAGCCCACAGATTTAATAGCTATAATTAAGTTTGTTTCCTTAGGAGAATAGAATTACAGACACTTATTTTGTCCCTTATGATCCAACTGATTATGCTTCATCAAGTTTGAATTTGTTTGGATGTAATAGGAGTTTTCTCAGCTGGTGAATTTGTATGTGTGTGTGTGATAAATTAGTAATTATACACACTATTGCGACTCCCGGCAAACAGTTAATATTAGACCACTTGATTTATTTGTTGCTATGATCATCCCATTTATGTTTGCTGGTATTTTAAATCATTTGTTTTCCTAATGAGGTTAAAATTTTTCCTTTTAACACCAGTTTATTGAATGTGAATTGCTTCTTTTATTTGTACATGTTAGTTGGGTGGCAATTGAATGTATACAAATAAGCTTTTATAAAGGCTGGATTTCCCTACGCTTATAAAGTGGTAATTTAAACTTCATATAGTGACAATAAATACTCATGATTCTTGACACATTTTTTCATTTTAAAATAAAGTAATTTTGCTTCTCTTTGTCTAAGTGTGAAGATGCAGAAATGTCTCTAGACAATGTAGCTTTTCTCTCTCATTTATATTCCTATCTACATAAGATGCTTATTCTAACAATCAAGAGACATGTTGGTTCTGAGAACACGTTCAAAATTTTATGTGTACACATATATGTGAATGACTCTATGTTTGTGTATGCAAAAGCTACAACCTGTGGAAGATAAAAGAAAGTGTTGAGTCAATTTGCTACAGTGGACTCATATAAAAAGCAAACAAAAGTTAAATGAATTCATTTCCATCATACTAATTCCACAAGAGAGAAAATTATTCTTTCTGATTGAAAATTAAAAATGTTTTCTAGTCTGGATGGAAGAAATAATTGTTACTCTGTTTCCATAACCCCTTTCCATGCTTCCTAAAAATATTATAACTGGCTACTGTCAGTTTACTTCCCCTTCTAGATGTGTAGGTACAAGGAGGCATAAAATCAACTTCATTTAGCAGCATGTCAAACTCTAAGCACAGATATAATTGTCACTAAATAAGTTGTTTGAGAAATGTGGTCCGCCTCGTAGACAGATTTTAAAAGATATTGAAGATCCAATCAGGTTTATGTTGTCATTTGGATGACCGAATAACATTTGGTGACATGACATTAAACTCCTTAATATTGAGGTATATTAAAAACAGGCACATCAACCGAATTCAATATTATGTGTCACTTGTGTTGAATGTTTTAAAAAATATATTATGGGTCTTATGTAAACATTCAAGTCACTATAAGGATTTATTTTCTTTTTTGACTGTGGTCTAGTGGTAAAATTGCAGCTTATATCAAAAAGTTCAGTTTGTATCCTGCAGCTAATGTAACATCTCTTTAGTTACATTGGCTGGCAAACTTTGTGTTTCACATCTTAAAATCCATTGTTCTGGGACTCAGATTTGTAACTAAACTTTCGATTTTCTGGAAAACTTTCAGAGATTTCAAGAGAACTAGTTATCAGTACCATTCAGTTCATTCTTGTGGTGGTTGACATGGGGGGAAAAATAGCATACTGTGAAAAGAAAACTTTGTTTTTTTCCTCAAAGTCTGTTCTCTTCAATTTATCTAGGATAGCCAGTAGGTACGTCTGCAAAGTAGAAGAACTAAAAGACAATTCATCTTGAAACCTATCTTCATTTTACATACAATGAAGTACCTTGCTTTCTGAGGTGTGTATTTATTTATTTATTTAGACGGAGTCTTGCTCTGTCGCACAGGCTGAAGTGCAACAGCGCAATGTTGGCTTGCTGCAACCTCCACCGCCAGTTTCAAGCGATTCTCCTGCCTCAGCATCCCGAGTAGCTGGGATTACAGGCATGGGCCACCATGCCTGGCTAATTTTGTATTTTATTAGAAATGGGGTTTCTCCATATTGGTCAGGCTGGTCTCAAACTCCCGACCTCAGGTGATCCGCCAGTCTAGGCCTCCCAAAGTGCTGGGATTACAGATGTGAGCCACCACCCCCGGGCTTTTTTTTTTTCTTTTTCTTTTATTAGATGGAGTCTTGCTGTGTTGCCCAGGCTGGAGTGCAATGGCTTGATCTCAGCTCACTGCAACCTCTGCCTCCAGGGTTCAAGTGATTCTCCTGCCTCAGCCTCCCGAGTAGCTGGGACCCCAGGCTGCCTACCAGACCTGGCTAATTTTTTTTTTTTTTTTGTAGAGATGGAGTCTCTCCACATTGGTCAGGCTGGTCTCAAACTCCCGACCTCAGGTGTTCCACCCACCTTGGCCTCCCAAAGTTCTGGGATTACAGGCGTGAGGCTTTCTGAGTTTTATAGATGATAGACTTATTTCTTACTTTGGTTCCCACTCTTTATTGATGTTTTTGGATTAATGATTTTGTTGTAAATTATATACTGACTTTGAACTTTATTCCTCCTCTTATTACCTCCTCAATGCTGGTGGGAGCTATCTGTTGAATATTCTACACTGGTCAAACTCAAGTTTCCCCCACCTCCAACCCCAACTCTACCTATGCCATTCTTCCCTGGAATCCTACCTGATGGTAAAACTGGATAATAAATTGATATTTGATTAATACTTCTTCATTACTGACAACAGTATAATAACCTCTGGATTTTTAAATGAACTTTTTCTGATCTAATTTAGTGTTCAGGGTGTTTATTTTTTCTCTGGGTTTCTTAGTAATTTTTAAAATTTATTTTACTTTGCTATATTACATTTAGCTGCTATTGGTTGTTTAAAGTATCTTTCGGAGGAAAACAGTATAAATTGAGAATAAAATATATATCATATATTTAATTCATTCTCCCTATCTTTATTGATCATATCCTATTTCTAAAATATAGTATTAGATGTTTTGAAAAACACCGAGATGGATAAATCTTGGGATTATGTTTTAAAAAGCATATAACCAGTTATAGTGATAGAAAACTGATGTAAATAATAACAATGTAAGGTAGAAAGTACATTGAGACATATTTAAGAAACTCCCAAAAAGTAAAGGTGACTTCAGACTTGATGAATTTTGAAAGTCATCTTTAGTCAATTTGAACTTAGGCTGAGATTTTAAAACCAGGCAACTGTATACAATTATAATCTCATGAAGGAAGGAACATGAGAGGCTTTCACACCAAATGGATATTGTTCAAGTTGAGCTAAACTTCAGGATATACGTTAGTGCAAAGTGTAGAAGTATAAGTCACTATCAGATTATGTAATACCTGTTACAGGAAAATTGCCCATTGTAATTTGGCAGTGAGTACCAAATGCATTTTAATAAGTATATTGACATGGTTGTTTTTCTTAAAGCAGCTTATGATGGCGTACAACAGTTCTGACAGGAGCTAGAAAATAATGAGACTGAATCTAAGGGAGTTGAAGTAGCAGGTCTTGCAAGCACCCAGCCCAGCAGCAACGAAACCGTGCTAATTGAGAGAAGCACAGGCAGAAGCCGATTACTGGGGGCTACACCTATCAAGAATGTGCAAAAGCACCACAACAAATGATCTAGTCTTCTGCAAAATAAGAATAGCACATAAACAATTTGGTAGAGTGAACTGTAACAAACAAAAGGAAAATGCTGTTTGTTTTTTTGCCACATCCCTGTTTTAGATTACCCTCTTCTATGCTTCTATAAGAGTACCTGTTTTTCTTATTGTAAAATTTATTTTCCTTTGTTGCAAGTATCTGTTTATTTCTTGAGACAAATATATACAGATCCTAATTCCTGGACCTTGTGCATGTTACTTTACATAGCGCTATGATTTAAATGTTTGTCCCCTCCAAAATTAATGTTGAAATTTATTTACCACTTTAACAGTATTAAGAGGTAAGATATTTAAGAAGTGATTAGGACATAAGGGCCCTGCCTCCATAGCTGGGATCAAAGTATTATAAAAGAGCAAACTGAGTTCCTTCTTGCTCTCTCACCCCTTGCCTTTTGCCATGTGATGAAACACCAAGAAAATCATCATCAGAAATCAGAACCTTGATATTTCCAGGCTCCAGAACAGTGAGCCAATAAATTTTTGCACATTATGAATTACCCAGTCTGTGGTATACTGTTATAGCAGCTCAAACGTACTGAGATATATGGCAAAGGAGACTGTGCTGATGTCATTAAATCAACGTTCTTGCAATGGAGAGATAATTCTAAATTACGTACAAAGCCTTGATGTAATCATAACAACCATTGCAGGTGGAACAGAGAACTGAGAGTCAGCAGAGAGGGTGATATGAAACAGAGACCGGAATAATACATTTTAAAGATGGAAGAAGGAGCCACAAGCCAAGAAATACAGGTAGCTACTTTTACCTGAAAAAGGCAGGGAAATAGATTCTCCTATCAGAGCTTCCAGAAAGAGCCAGTCCGTTTGACATCTTTACTTTAACCCAGTAAAACTAATTTTGGACTTCTGACTTCCATAACAAGATAATAAATTCATGTTATTTTAAGCCACTTAGTGTGTGGTAACTTTTCACAGCAGCAATTGGAAATTAACACCCTTCTTTAACTTTCCACATCCTTCATTATACTATAAACTTTGTGAAATAGAATAAAGGTAATTTCTATCTCACTCATTTTTTAAGTTTTAAATCACATTATCTGCAGAGGCTGGCAAAATGCTTGGTACATGGTATGTATTCAATACTCAGTGTATCTTTCATTAATTAAATGACCATATTTATTAAGAATAAAGAGACACAATTAAAATTCAGAACACTGGATTCAACAATGAGTTTCTTTTAGACATAACTCAGCTAAAAGATATTAGAGATACGGTAACCTGAGTTGTAGAAATGTTAAAAAAAATGAATACTGGTGTTCACAAAACAACAAACTAAATATTTTTATTTCAGTAGAAAAATTAAAATTTGACTAGTTGCAATTTTATAAATATATGAAGTTGATAGATACACTGAAACTCTCACTATTATTATAACTGGAAATGTTTTAGCAGATTATACAAATTATGCAGCAACTAAAATTTCCACTTAAAAGAGAGGATAATAAACAGGTGAAACTCGTTATTCTAGATATGAGTTTTATATCCAGAATGATGAGTTTTATATATTTATAATAATATTTTCTATGTAAATTTGGATATGTCAATGATATCCACATACAATTTGGGATGATTAATTTATAATTATAAGGCAAATAAGACATGGAAAAATGTACCCCTAAACAATGAGGCTGCTCTTCGAAGGTTATTAAATAATATCAAAAAGATGCATTGATGTCACCTTCAAAAGGAAATGGAGTTATAGGGGTCACTGTCCATTTGCTTTGCTCCTTTTCAACATTCAGATGAGGCCTCAGACATGGAACAAGAATAGTATCCACACACAGCACTGCTGTTCTGCATGCATAATGTGATTTATAAAACTTGCTTCAAATAACAGGGAAAGGGCCCAGCACAAGGGTAATTACAAGCAGGATCATCTAAAGAATTTACAGGGGGCAGAGCAAGATGGCCGAATAGGAACAGCTCCAGTCTCCAACTCCCAGCACGAGTAACACAGAAGACCGGTGATTTCTGCATTTTCAACTGAGGTACTGGGGTCATCTCTCTAGGGAGTGCCGGACAATCGGTGCTGGTCAGCTGCTGCAGCCTGACCAGCGTGAGCTGAAGCAGGGCGAGGCATCGCCTCACCTGGAAGCGCAAGGGGGAAGGAAATCCGTTTTCCTAGCCAGGGGAACGGAGACACATAACACCTGGAAAATCGCGTAACTCCCACCCCAATACTGCGCTTTAAGGAAACAGGCACACCAGGAGAATATATCCCACACCTGGCGGGAGGGTCCCACGCCCACGGAGCCTCCCTCACTGCTAACACAGCCGTCTGCGGCGATCTATCCGCAAGGCAGCAGCGAGGCTGGGGGAGGGGCGCCCGCCATTGCTGAGGCTTAAGTAGGTAAACAAAGCCGCTGGGAAGCTCCAACTGGGTGGAGCTCACAGCAGCTCAAGGAAACCTGCCTGTCTCTGTAGACTCCACCTCTGGGGACAGCCCACAGCTGAGGTCCAATAGGGAAAGCAGCGGGGGCGGTGCAGAGGCGAACGACTCTGTCTGACAGCTTTGGGGAGAGCCGTGGATCTCCCAACGCGGAGGTTGAGATCGAGAACGGACAGACTGCCTGCTCAGGTGGGTCCCTGACCCCTGAGTAGCCTAGCTGGGAGACATCCCCCACTAGGGGCAGTCTGACACCCCACACCTCACAGGGTGGAGTCATCCCTGAGAGGAAACTTCCAAAGGAAGAATCAGACAGGTACACTCGCTGCTCAGCAATATTCTATCTTTGGCAACCTCTGCTGCTGATACCCAGGCAAACAGGGTCTGGAGTGGACCTCAAGCAATCTCCAACAGACCAACAGACAGTCCTTCTGACTGTCAGACGGAAAACTATCAAACAGGAAGGACACCTATACCAAAACCCCATCAGTACGTCACCATCATCAAAGACCAGAGACAGATAAAACCACAAAGATGGGGAAAAAGCAGGGCAGAAAAGCTGGAAATTCAAAAAATAAGAGCGCATCTCCCCCTGCAAAGGAGCGCAGCCCATCGCCAGCAACGGATCAAAGCTGGTCAGAGAATGACTTTGACGAGATGAGAGAAGAAGGCTTCAGTCCATCAAACCTCTCAGAGCTAAAGGAGGAATTACGTACCCAGCGCAAAGAAACTAAAAATCTTGAAAAAAAAGTGGAAGAATTGACAGCTAGACTAATTAATGCAGAGAAGATCATAAACGAAATGACAGAGATGAAAACCATGACACGAGAAATACGTGACAAATGCACAAGCTTCAGTAACCGACTCGATCAACTGGAAGAAAGAGTATCAGCGATTGAGGATCAAATGAATGAAATGAAGCGAGAAGAGAAACCAAAAGAAAAAAGAAGAAAAAGAAATGAACAAAGCCTGCAAGAAGTATGGGATTATGTAAAAAGACCAAATCTACGTCTGATTGGGGTGCCTGAAAGTGAGGGGGAAAATGGAACCAAGTTGGAAAACACTCTTCAGGATATCATCCAGGAGAACTTCCCCAACCTAGTAGGGCAGGCCAACATTCAAATTCAGGAAATACAGAGAACGCCACAAAGATACTCCTCCAGAAGAGCAACTCCAAGACACATAATTGCCAGATTCACCAAAGTTGAAATGAAGGAAAAAATCTTAAGGGCAGCCAGAGAGAAAGGTCGGGTTACCCACAAAGGGAAGCCCATCAGACTAACAGCAGATCTCTCGGCAGAAACTCTACAAGCCAGAAGAGAGTGGGGGCCAATATTCAACGTTCTTAAAGAAAAGAATTTTCAACCCAGAATTTCATATCCAGCCAAACTAAGTTTCATCAGTGAAGGAGAAATAAAATCCTTTACAGATAAGCAAATGCTTAGAGATTTTGTCACCACCAGGCCTGCCTTACAAGAGACCTGAAGGAAGCCCTAAACATGGAAAGGAACAACGGTACCAGCCATTGCAAAAACATGCCAAAATGTAAAGACCATCGAGGCTAGGAAGAAACTGCATCAACTAATGAGCAAAATAACCAGTTAATATCATAATGACAGGATCAAGTTCACACATAACAATATTAACCTTAAATGTAAATGGACTAAATGCTCCAATTAAAAGACACAGACTGGCAAACTGGATAAAGAGTCAAGACCCATCAGTCTGCTGTATTCAGGAGACCCATCTCACATGCAGAGACATACATAGGCTCAAAATAAAGGGATGGAGAAAGATCTACCAAGCAAATGGAGAACAAAAAAAAGCAGGGGTTGCAATCCTAGTCTCTGATAAAACAGACTTTAAACCATCAAAGATCAAAAGAGACAAAGAAGGCCATTACATAATGGTAAAGGGATCAATTCAACAGGAAGAGCTAACTCTCCTAAATATATATGCACCCAATACAGGAGCACCCAGATTCATAAAGCAAGTCCTTAGAGACCTACAAAGAGACTTAGACTCCCATACAATAATAATGGGAGATTTCAACACTCCACTGTCAACATTAGACAGATCAACGAGACAGAAAGTTAACAAGGATATCCAGGAATTGAACTCATCTCTGCACCAAGCGGACCTAATAGACATCTATAGAACTCTCCACCCCAAATCAACAGAATATACATTCTTCTCAGCACCACATCGCACTTATTCCAAAATTGACCACATAATTGGAAGTAAAGCACTCCTCAGCAAATGTACAAGAACAGAAATTATAACAAACTGTCTCTCAGACCACAGTGCAATCAAACTAGAACTCAGGACTAAGAAACTCAATCAAAACCGCTCAACTACATGGAAACTGAATAACCTGCTCCTGAATGACTACTGGGTACATAACGAAATGAAAGCAGAAATAAAGATGTTCTTTGAAACCAATGAGAACAAAGATACAACATACCAGAATCTCTGGGACACATTTAAAGCAGTGTGTAGAGGGAAATTTATAGCACTAAATGCCCACAAGAGAAAGCAGGAAAGATCTAAAATTGACACTTTAACATCACAATTAAAAGAACTAGAGAGGCAAGAGCAAACACATTCAAAAGCTAGCAGAAGGCAAGAAATAACTAAGATCAGAGCAGAACTGAAGGAGATAGAGTCACAAAAAACCTCCAAAAAATCAATGAATCCAGGAGTTGGTTTTTTGAAAAGATCAACAAAATTGACAGACCGCTAGCAAGACTAATAAAGAAGAAAAGAGAGAGGAATCAAATAGACGCAATAAAAAATGATAAAGGGGATATCACCACCGACCCCACAGAATACAAACAACCATCAGAGAATACTATAAATGCCTCTACGCAAATCGACTAGAAAATCTAGAAGAAATGGATAATTTCCTGGACACTTACACTCTCCCAAGACTGAACCAGGAAGAAGTTGAATCCCTGAATAGACCAATAACAGGCTCTGAAATTGAGGCAACAATTAATAGCCTACCCACGAAAAAAAGTCCAGGACCAGATGGATTCACAGCTGAATTCTACCAGAGGTACAAGGAGGAGCTGGTACCATTCCTTCTGAAACTATTCCAATCAATAGAAAAAGAGGGAATCCTCCCTAACTCATTTTATGAGGCCAACATCATCCTGATACCAAAGCCTGGCAGAGACACAACAAAAAAAGAGAATTTTAGACCAATATCCCTGATGAACATCGATGCAAAAATTCTCAATAAAATACTGGCAAACCGGATTCAGCAGCACATCAAAAAGCTTATCCACCATGATCAAGTGGGCTTCATCCCTGGGATGCAAGGCTGGTTCAACATTCGCAAATCAATAAATGTAATCCAGCATATAAACAGAACCAAAGACAAGAACCACATGATTATCTCAATAGATGCAGAAAAGGCTTTTGACAAAATTCAACAGCCCTTTATGCTAAAAACGCTCAATAAATTCGGTATTGATGGAACGTACCTCAAAATAATAAGAGCTATTTACGACAAACCCACAGCTAATATCATACTGAATGGGCAAAAACTGGAAAAATTCCCTTTGAAAACTGGCACAAGACAGGGATGCCCTCTCTCACCACTCCTATTCAACATAGTGTTGGAAGTTCTGGCTAGGGCCATCAGGCAAGAGAAAGAAATCAAGGGTATCCAGTTAGGAAAAGAAGAAGTCAAATTGTCCCTGTTTGCAGATGACATGATTGTATATTTAGAAAAACCCATCGTCTCAGCCCAAAATCTCCTTAAGCTGATAAGCAACTTCAGCAAAGTCTCAGGATACAAAATTAATGTGCAAAAATCACAAGCATTCTATACACCAGTAACAGACAAGCAGAGAGCCAAGTCAGGAATGAACTTCCATTCACAATTGCTTCAAAGAGAATAAAATACCTAGGAATCCAGCTTACAAGGGATGTAAAGGACCTCTTCAAGGAGAACTACAAACCACTGCTCAGTGAAATCAAAGAGGACACAAACAAATGGAAGAACATACCATGCTCATGGATAGGAAGATTCAATATCGTGAAAATGGCCATACTGCCCAAGGTTATTTATAGATTCAATGCCATCCCCATCAAGCTACCAATGAGTTTCTTCACAGAATTGGAAAAAACTGCTTTAAAGTTCATATGGAACCAAAAAAGAGCCCGCATTGCCAAGACAATCCTAGGTCAAAAGGACAAAGCTGGAGGCGTCACGCTACCTGACTTCAAACTATACTACAAGGCTACAGTAACCAAAACAGCATGGTACTGGTACCACAACAGAGAAATAGACCAGTGGAACAGAACAGAGTCCTCAGAAATAATACCACACATCTACAGCCATCTGATCTTTGACAAACCTGACAAAAACAAGAAATGGGGAAAGGATTCCCTATTTAATAAATGGTGCTGGGAAAATTGGCTAGCCACAAGTAGAAAGCTGAAACTGGATCCTTTCCTTACCCCTTATACGAAAATTAATTCAAGATGGATTAGAGACTTAAATGTTAGACCTAATACCATAAAAACCTAGAAGAAAATCTAGGTAGTACCATTCAGGACATAGGCATGGGCAAGGACTTCATGTCTAAAACACCAAAAGCAACGGCAGCAAAAGCCAAAATTGACAAATGGGATCTCATTAAACTAAAGAGCTTTTGCACAGCAAAAGAAACTACCATCAGAGTGAACAGGCAACCTACAGAATGGGAGAAAATTTTTGCAACCTACTCATCTGACAAAGGGCTAATATCCAGAATCTACAAAGAACTCAAACAAATATACAAGAAAAAAACAAACAACCCCATCAAAAAGTGGGGAAAGGATATGAACAGACATTTCTCAAAAGAAGACATCCATACAGCCAACAGACACATGAAAAAATGCTCGTCATCACTGGCCATCAGAGAAATGCAAATCAAAACCACAATGAGATACCATCTCACACCAGTTAGAATGGCAATCATTAAGAAGTCAGGAAACAATAGATGTTGGAGAGGATGTGGAGAAATAGGAACACTTTTACACTGTTGGTGGGATTGTAAACTAGTTCAACCATTATGGAAAACAGTATGGCGATTCCTCAAGGATCTAGAACTAGATGTACCATATGACCCAGCCATCCCACTACTGGGTATATACCCAAAGGATTATAAATTACTCTACTACAAAGACACATGCACACGTATGTTTATTGCGGCACTATTCACAATAGCAAAGACTTGGAATCAACCCAAATGTCCATCTGTGACAGACTGGATTAAGAAAATGTGGCACATATACACCATGGAATACTATGCAGCCATCAAAAAGGATGAGTTTGCGTCCTTTGTAGGGACATGGATGCAGCTGGAAACCATCATTCTTAGCAAACTATCACAAGAAGAGAAACCAAACACCGCATGTTCTCACTCATAGGTGGGAACTGAACAATGAGATCACTTGGACTCGGGAAGGGGAACATCACACACTGGGGCCTATCAGGGGTAGGGGGGAGGAGGGAGGGATTGCATTGGGGAGTTATACATGATATAAACGTTATGCACATGTACCCTAGAACTTAAAGTATAATAAAAAATAAAAAATAAATAAATAAATAAATAAATAAAATAAAATAAAATAAAATAAAATAAAAAAGAATTTACAAAGGCAGGAAGCTTGCAACTGAGAATGCATAGGTCCATCAGTAACACAAATAGCACCACGTGAGAGAATGATGTACAAATTATGAGGCAGAATGAACTTATTTAACAGCACCTGGGAACTTATCCAGGAATATTTTATGTTTTCTCTGAAAGAACATTAATGTGCATACAAAATAGGGCAATTTTCATGACAAAGTCCTAAATAGAGAGAACATTGAAATGTCATCGAATTATGCCTCCTTTAAAGCTGAAATATAAAATATCCTTTCAATTTTTTGACTAACAAAGTGTATATGATCTCTTTCTTGTTTCTTTGATAGATTCTTATCATAAAGGCACCCATTTTAAGACATTATGAAAAATGATGGTGATTGTATTATAGCAACTGTAATACTGTATTTATTTAATTATACAATCACTGAACTTGTTTGATATTAAAAAGAATGCCACAAACATCAAAGGCTGAAAAATTACTTTCCATCCCATATTTGAATACCAATATATGAATTAAATTTTAAAAATACTGCATAAATTTAGAAACAAGCACTTTTCTTTTTTATATCATATTTAAAGTATGTTTGCTTTTACATGCATAAATTTTGATGTAATTTTGCTAATTAATTAGTATGCTTTCAAAAACATATTTGCTTTAAGACTTTTAGAAATGTTTATCTTTTCAGAAATATTTTTTAAATGTCTTTTATGTAGGGCTCAAGAAGCTAATGGAGCTGCATACAGTCCAGGTTGTATACACAAAAATGAGGCAAAAAGTCCACTTAACATCAATGAGTTCCATAGATTTCTATGTATCTATTAGTTCTATAACTTGTAGCCATGTTTGTAAGCCCTAATATGGCAACTACCCTTGACCACATCAGAAACATTTAGGGCTTATGAGTTAAAGATGAGAAATAAAAAAATTCAGAGAAGTCTAGAGCTATGAAAGTTATGCAAAGAAAAATAAATATATAAAAAGTGGCAAATAACTGTGCCCATAGTGATCTATGCCTATATAAAAGTATTTTCCAACATATGGAAAATATATATCTAATATGTTGGCTTGTTGACTACTGCCATTTAGAAATTTATATTTACTCTATAATAAAGTAAAATTGATTTTTTTCATAAAAATATTGAAAAATCAGGTTTTCTTTTTTTTAAATTATACTTTAAGTTCTAGGGTACATGTGCACAACGTGCAGGTTTGTTACATATGTATACATGTGCCATGTTGGTGTGCTGCACCCAGTAACTCATCATTTACATTAGGTATGTCTCCTAATACTATCCCTCCCCACAATAAGACCTGGTGTGTGATGCTCCCCTTCCTGTGTCCAAGTGATCTCACTGTTCAATTCCCACCTATGAATGAGAACATGTGGTATTTGGTTTTCTGTTCTTGCCATAGTTTGCTGAGAATGATGGTTTCCAGCTGCATCCATGTCCCTACAAAGGACACAAACTCATCCTTTTTTATGGCTGCATAGTATTCCATGGTGTATATGTGCCACATTTTCTTAATCCAGTCTGTCACTGATGGACATTTGGGTTGATTCCAAGTCTTTGCTATTGTGAATAGTGCCACAATAAACATACATGTGCATGTGTCTTTATAGCAGCATGACTTATAATCCTTTGGGTATATCCCCAGTAATAGGATGGCTGGGTCAAATGATATTTCTAGTTCTAGATCCTTGAGGAATCGCCACACTGTTTTCCACAATGGTTGAACTAGTTTACAATCCCACCAACAGTGTAAAAGTGTTCCTATTTCTCCACATCCTCTCCAGCACCTGTTGTTTCCTAAAAATCAGGTTTTCTATGAATGGTGTACCTGAATTTAAAACTGTCTTCTCCATACACTTACATTTCCCAAGTCTTCGTATCTCCTGCTGAGACTCCATTTCTGAGTCTAAATCTGAATTCCCATATTGTTAATAATCTACATGTCCAAAGGAGACTGGGTAATTTTATTTCGTTTTTGTTTGTTTGTTTGTTTGTTTTTGAGATGGACTCTAGTTCTGTTGCCCAGGCTGGAGTGCAGTGGCACAATCTCGGCTCACTGCAACCTCCACCTCCGAGGTTCACGCCATTTTCCTGCATCCCTCTCCTGAGTAGCTGGGACTACAGGTGCCCGCCAGCACACCTGGCTAATTTTTTGTATTTTTAGTAGAGACAGGGTTTCATCGTGTTAGCCAGATGGTCTCGATCTACCGACCTCGTGTTCCGCCCACCTCGGCCTCCCAAAATGCTGGGGTTACAGGCATGAGCCACCGTACCCAGCCTGTATTCCTAAAATCTACTGTTTTTCTTCCATTTTCTGCATCACTAAATGGCACAAAAGCCAAGAAATTACAATAGACTCTTTTGCTGCTCTTTTTCTACCATATCCAATTGGTCATTTCATTTTTATAAAATTATCTCAATGTTACCTTCTCTCTATCTTCAGATCATTTTCTTAAGTCACAGCAATCTTGCTTCCCACTATCGTTCTAGATCTAGCATGGAATGGACTTCCATCTCTAAACTTATCTTGACTCAGTAACCCCTTTCGGTCTACTGCCAGTGATTTTTGAACCTATAGTTATGATCATGTCAGTCACCTGCTTAATAAACTTTAAGGACTTTCAACCATCTTCAAAATAAAGTTTGTGTAGGAGGAATATGTTAAATCAAAACATTTGTGTTTCAGGTAATTCCTAGTTCCTACCTGATTTAAGGGTTGTTTATGCATCAAATAAAAGGTATGCCTCATGGGGTTGGCTGAATTTGATTGATTATGAGGAAGTTAGTGCTTCTCTATGAACATCAAAATAGTGTTGGGGTTGAGTATTAAAAGTATAGGTGAGAAAATAGGTTCCAACAAATGATCTTGATGTTTTACCGCTCTTTGTTAAAGAAATTTCTCACCCAAAATGGGATTTTCATGTTAAGATCCAAACCTAATTGCCCAAGATCATTGAGAGTTTTGTTGTTGGTTTTGTTGTTTGTTTTGCTTGGTTTTGTTTGGTCTATTAAGCAGCTAGATAGAAGCCTTCCAGATAATCTAGCTATCTAATACACTCTCATTGAGTCCCCTTGGAATGACGATTGTGTGGCAGGCAGAGACCTTATTCCTCAATGAATGGTCCAGCACCATGGTTACCAACGTTTCATTCAGAATTTGTTAGAAAGCCTGGAGCCGGCTAATTAGGCTACAAAATGCTAAGCTCATCAAGCTTCTGCCTCTATCTGGAATCTTACGATTTGTCTCCTTGGAATCCAATCTTTTCATAGATTTTATTTCCCCAATCATTCTTTAAGCCAACCTTTAAGGAATAAAAACTCCTCACTAAACTTATGGTCTGTGTTTTGACAGTATCTATCCATTTGCACTTCCCTTCTTTCCATTCTTTCCTCTGACACCTTCGTTATGTGATTAATACCTTCACCTGCCCCACCCCAGGCAGTATGCTGGGACTTTAAAAAGAGGGAGTCCACAAAAGGTGAGTTGATATTCCCCCAGGGCCTCCACTCCTGAGGAACCACACAGACACTATAAGGAAAGACAGTGCCTTCTATGCCGGGCTTCTAGTGAGAGGTCTTCATGGTTTATGTCTAGGATTCATGGCTCTAAGAAAAGCATTGAAAAAGATGAAAAATAAATGTTTCTCCTTGGGGTTTTAACAGTTTTAATTTAAATAGAAAGTCACGAATTTTTCAAAAGCAATTATCTTTCTTCTGTTGTTTAGCCATGTTTTTATCAGTCAAGTCTAAAATAATGAGGCCAAGGAGTCTCTTGTAGATTTCCCAGGACCCTCATCCAACATAAGTCCCTAAACTCTATCTAGAATTTTTAGATAGCGAGAAAGTCAGGCTGTCTCCAGGCAGTCCCTTCGTATTGGCTAAACAGAATGCCCCCACTTTGGAATTGAGGATTGGGCTTAAAGAACTAACAAGGGGTAGTTGGAACAAAACAATAGGACAGCCTCAGTAAGAAGAGAAGTGTGCAGAGGTAAAGTAAAAGGAAGAGTTATCTTGTCTATAGGAAAATAAACTATACTCCCTACACTCCCTACACTATCCTCTCACTCTCAATACTTCACTTCTGACACCAGATGTGTAGAGTTTTCCTCACACCATCAATCCTCCTACCAGCCATGCAGAATCAACAGCAAAATTAAATTAAATTGTAAGATGCCAGCTCCATGTCTTCCAATTCAATTTAATTCTGATAGCAATCAGAGTTAGTGCAGACCCCACAGGTTAAGCACTCAGTCTTGCAAGATTCCTCCTCTCCAACTTCAAATCCCAGCTACAAGTAGTAGTATATTTGTCAGTTCTTGCATTGCTATGAAGAAATACCTGAGGCTGGGTAATTTATAAAGAAAATAGGTTTCATAGTCTCACAGTTCTGCAGGCTGTACAGAAAGCACAGCAGCTTCTGGGGAGGCCTCAGGAAACTTACAACTATGGTAGAAGGTGGAGGGGAAGCAGGGACATCTTACATGCCTGGAGCAGGAAGAAGAGAGTGGTGGGAGCTGCCACACACTTTCAAACAACCAGATGTCATGAGAACTCTATTATGGTGATGTGGTTTGACTGTGTTTCCACCCAAATCTTACCTTGAATTTCCATGTGTTGTGGGAGGAACCCAGCGGGAGGTAATTGAATCATGGGGGCAGGTCTTTCCCATGCTGTTCTCGTGGCAGTGAATAAGTCTTGGGAGATCTGGTGGTTTTAAAGAGGGAAGTTTCCCTGAAAAGCTCTCTTCTCTTGTCTGCCACCATGTGAGACATGCCTTTCATCTTCCACCGCAGTTGTGAGGCATCCATAACTATGAGGAACGGTAAGTCCAATAAATCTCTTTTTTTTTGTAACTTGCCCAGTCTTGGGTATGTCTTTATCAGCAGCGTGAAAACAGACTAAAACACACAGGAAGAGAACCAAAGGGGAAATCTGCCTCCATGATCTAATTACTTCCCACCAGTTTCCACTTCCAACATTGGGGATTACACTTCGAGATGATATTTGGGTGGGGACACAGATCCAAACCACATTAATAGATTTCCAGATAATCCACAACTTCTGTCTAACTTGGCTACAAAGCAGAGTTGCCTGAGATCTTCTTCTCATGCTCAGTAATTTGCTAGGGCATCTCACAAAGCTCAGAGAAATGCTCACATACATTCATTGGTTTATTATAAAGAATTTTATTAAGAATACAGGCGAACAGCCAGATAAAGAGATTAATAGGGCAAGGTATATAGAAAGGAGCTCAGATCATCTATGGCCTCTCCAGGTATACCACCCTCCAGGCACCTCCATGTGTTTAGCAACCTGGAAGCTCTCCAAATTCTATGCTGCTTAGTTTTTATGGAGGCTTCATTAAGTCAACATGATTGACTTAATCATTGGCCACTGCTATCAACTCAACCTCCATCCTTTCTTTCCTCCCCAGAGGTGAGGGGAAGGAGGGTGACACTTTCAATCCTCTAATTACACAGGTGGTTCCCTTGACAACCAGCCCCCATCCTAAGGCTATCCAGGAGCTGCCAGTCAGGAGTCAACTCATTAGCATTAGGGCTGTGTGTCAGGAAGTGAAAATAACACCAAAGTTATTATAAATCAAAATATCACATATTCTACATTTTTCCTTTGCCTTTTCATAGTATATGTTGGTATCATTTCTGAACAATCAAAGATTATCAGTAGAGGGAAAGACATTGACAGGTAATGTGAAAAACCTGAAGTCTTACATTGTTTAACCTGCAATTTTTCTATCACTTGATTTAGGGTTTTGTTATTTTTATAAAGGCAGTCTCGAAAACACTGTACATTATATTTACAATATTAAAAACCCTTCCCAGACACATTTTCATCACATTTGTCCCCCTTGATGATTTCAGTGGAGGATGAATATAATAAAATTAGCACTTTATGGGAGAGCTATTTGGGGTGAACATATGAAGATATGTATAATATGCTAACCAGCATGATTAGACATACTTTAAAAGTTATTTAGCAATACATCAATCATTTCGACCAGGCTGGAGTGCAGCGGTGTGATCCCAGCTCAATGCAACCTCTGCCTCCTGGGTTCAAGCAATTCTCCTGCCTCAGCTTCCTGAGTAGCTGGGGATAGATGATTCTTAATACTCTTGGAGAGTAACAATCACCGGCAGAACTTCTTAAATATATCCATGAGCAGACCTAGGCACAGAGCTACAGAATCAGGAGTCCCGTTATTCCATTGAGATTTTAAGCATTGTCTTTGTTTGCACATTTGCAAACAGATGTAGGTTTGGAAGTGTGACCATTTTAACTCTTTATTCCGCTTAATAGATTTACTTATAATTCCAGATTTATCTAAGCATTTTAAGTTTCTTCTTATAAAGAATAAAGGATTTGATATAAATATATGTTATAAATTGTTTACTTAAATAACATGAAGTTTTGGAAATTGCTTCCTTATATTATCTTTTTAAATCTTCTTTAAACCAACAAGCACACTTGACTAGGAAGTTATCTTTAAGTATGCAGGGCTCATGTTTTCTAATATTTTGAAATTGTTCTCATGGTTCTTCATAATTTTCTCTTGTTCTTCATATATAATCACAAGATGGAATAAAAAGTTAAGGTTTTGGGGCTAGGAGGATCTAGCTCTGCTAGAAAGTCATCTGGCTTGCCCTCAATTTCCTCTGTGTAAAGTGTAAGCACTTGAAAATGAGGGGTTTTCTCTAAGTTTTGTGTGGATAGTAACCCATGTCTATCACGAAACTTCAACAAATGTGATGAAAGTAACTTGGCTTTCAAAAAAACATATCTCTAAATCAAATTGGTACATATGCTGCCATTCAGCTGTCATTTCTAACAAAATATTTTAAACAAAACTTCTTATTTTGCTGTCAAAACTAGCTCCTCATTATGGCTTCCTTATTTCTGTCTGAGATCTTTTCTTTCCATCATTCTCATTCTACATTTTGGAATCTGCCCTCACCCTAAGTTGTTCTCACATTTTCCATACCCAGTTGCCCAGCACTGTTGATTATTATTTATTAGTATTTCTCAACTATTTCATGACTTTATTTTCTTTACCCCTGCTGCTATAATCTATCTTAATGGCTACTATATACTACTCCAAATTAAAATGTCTAGTCAATAGGAAACATACTTCACTTGGAGGCCGGCGTGGTGGCTCGTGCCTGTAATCACAGCACTTTGAGAGGCCAAGGCGGGCAGATCACTACGTCAAGAGATCGAGACCATCCTGGCCAACATGGTGAAAGCTGTATCTACTAAAAACACAAAAATTAGGGCCGGCCGCAGTGGCTCACACCTTTAATCCCAGCACTTTGGGAGGCTGAGGCAGGTGGATCACGAGGTCTGGAGATCCACCTGGCTAACACGGTGAAACCCAGTCTCTACTAAAAATACAAAAAATTAGCTGAGT
The DNA here is from genome assembly GCF_009764315.1 of Trachypithecus francoisi. Taxonomy (NCBI): domain Eukaryota; kingdom Metazoa; phylum Chordata; class Mammalia; order Primates; family Cercopithecidae; genus Trachypithecus; species Trachypithecus francoisi. Next base: position 21,673,703 of record NW_022681465.1, read on the forward strand.
GTGGTGGGGGGCACCTGTAGTCCCAGCTACTCGGGAGGCTGAGTCAGGAGAGTGGTGTGAACCCAGGAGAGGGAGTTTTCAGTGAGGTGAAATCGCGCCACTGCACTCCAGCCTGGGCGACAGAGCGAGACCCCATCTCAAAAAACAAAATACAAAAATTAGCTGGGCATGGTGGCTTGCGCCTGTAGTCCCGGCTACTCGGGAGGCTGAGGCGGGGAGAAAGGCTTGAACCCGAGAGGTACAGGTTGCAGTTAGCCGAGATCGTGCCACTGCACTCCAGCCTGGCGACAGAACGAGACTCTGTCTAAAACAAACAAACAAACAAAAACTTCACTTACAGGCAGTCTTGATGAAATACTAAGCCCTTTAGCCTAGAATTCAAACATTTCCATAAGCACACCTCTCTAAACTGCTCCATGAAATAGTTACAATGGTTAATATAGAAACACTATTATTGCCAATGTGAAGATGAGAAAACACTTCAGTTAAAAAACTTGCTCAATGCCATAATATATCAACAAATCCACTAAAGAGGATTTTCTTTTAAAAAAAAAAAAAAAAGAGAGAGAGAGAAAGAGAGAGAAGTAAAGACTTTATTTTGGTGAGGAGTTTGTAAACCAGAAAAAATGCAGCCTTCAGTACAAAACAAAGGTGCATTCGAGAGAACAAGGAGAAGGACTGTCTTTATTTACAGATAAAGTTTCTCACTCTGGTTTACTTATGCAAATGAAGGATGCAAAATTGTTTAGTTCTGATTGGCTGATGCTTGTTGAGTTTTGATTGCAGATGCAGGTCACAGTCTATTGATTGATTCAGGCTGCACAAACAGGAATAGGTAGCTATGAAAGTCCCAAAGTTAGGTGAGGCCTGGGGGTTTTCCAAGAACACAGAGTATGTGTATGGCCTCCAGTCACCAAATGGCTGCTTGGCTCTATTTGGAATTTAGGCCCATTTAGCCACTTAGGGTCTATTTTGAAGAATTGACTCTTTCAGGGTTCACACATATTATTACCATCAAAGCAATGATTCCAAACCAGGCTAGCTGAGTCAAGTCTATACTGTTAACTACATTAAAATGTCACCATTGGCCGGGCGTGGTGGCTCAAGCCTGTAATCCCAGCACTTTGGGAGGCCAAGACGGGCGGATCACAAGGTCAGGAGATCGAGACCATCCTGGCTAACACAGTGAAACCCCGTCTCTACTTAAAAAAATACAAAAAACTAGCTGGGCGAGGTGACGGGCACCTGTAGTCCCAGCTACTCGGGAGGCTGAGGCAGGAGAATGGCATAAACCCGGGAGGCGGAGCTTGCAGTGAGCTGAGATCCGGCCACTGCACTCCAGCCTGGGCGACAGAGCAAGACTCCGTCTCAAAAAAAAAAAAAAAAAAAACCAATGTCACCATCTTGGGCTTTTCTGCCTCTGAATGCTTATTCTTTCTAGAATGTTTATCTCAGTCCCTTCAGGCATGTATAGCAAAGCACTATAGACTGGATCACTTATAAACAACAGAAACTCCTTTCTCATAGTTTTGGAGTCTGGGAAGTACAAGGTCAAGGTTTCAGCAGATTCAGGGTCTGGTGAGAGCCCACTTTCTGGCCCATAGATCACATCTTTTCACTGTGTCCTCATTTGACAGAAGGAGGAAGGGAATTAGTTCCCTTTATAAAAAGACACTAATTCCACTTATGAAGGCCCCAATCAAGATCTAATTACTTCCCACAGGCTCCATCTCCAAATACCATCACACTGGGAATTAGATTTCCACATATGAATTTTGGAGGAAAGTCAAACATTCATTGTACAGCGATGTCCTACATTTAGCATGCACTCTGCTTATTACCCCCTATGCAGACATGTATATCCTTTAAGACTAAGTTCAAGAATCTTTGGTCTGTCCTGGTCATTTATGACCTTCATTACAGTTGTCTCCTTCTTTACATGTTATCACCCATTTCAATAGGAACCCCTTATCACTTGAAAGTTATTTTTTATTGAAATGCAGTTAAATTGCTTGTATCTCTTACCATCATGTAAGGATAGAATATGTGTCATATCACCAAAGTGACATGCACAGAGTGACATGCACCAAAGTGACATGCACAAAGGGATCTTTGATAAAAATGTTATAAATGCATGAATTCACATGTATTAACACAGGTATAAAATCTACACTTAAGATTTAAATATATGTTTTGCCCCTATACTGCATATCTTGTTGTAAATAAAAAATATATATCTAGATAAAGTTTAAAAGTCTTAGTATGCATTTGAGAATTCAGCCCTGTTCTACTTCTAGATTTACAAGGAAAATTATTTTCTAACATAAGAGTGATTTAGGAGACATAAATGTCACCTTGCTATTTTGTAGAGCAATAAATAATCACGTATCTACAGACAGTAACGTGCTAGGCAAATTTATACTGATTATTTTCTTCCTTAATTTACTATTAATGTTGAGTTTTTCTAAGAAACTCAATATGTTACTCTCTTGAGAATGGTTAATAAAAAGTCATAAATAAATTTTCTTACATAATATTGTTATAATTTCTTGACAAATTTGTATCAATAAAAATGAAAAAATATATATGCTTGGTTAAAAGAACAGTGAGTAATTTAAAATAGCTTACTATGTAACTAGAATAATTGTAACAATTTATTCACTGTAAGGAACTCAAAATATTTTCTCCTGCTCATTTTAAATATGAGGGAACTATTAACAAAAAGTTAAATGATATGCTTTAACTTAGAAATAAACCAACTTAGAGCAATTCTTATTTAGAAATGCAGTGGTGTATCATGACATTATACCTCACTATATTTCTAGTCCTAAATCCAATTTTGAATTGTTTTAAACATCTTCATAAAATATTTTTTTATTTCCACTTAATTACAGAATAGGATGGCTTTAAAATACTTGCAATGACAGAGTTTAGAGTAAAACTAATTAGATACATTGCTGGTGCATTTCAGAGCAACACTACTTAATTGGAGATTACATCATTAAAATTTTGTTTTAATGTAATTAAAGAATTTTGAATAATTTTAATTGAAATTAAAATCACTATATGTAGATGCTAATGAGATTTGTTAATCCCACATTAAGGCTACTGGGAAAATGCTATCCCATGTACAATCATGCTCCATATAACACATGTATGGGGTACTCTCATAAGATTATAATATTGTATTTTTACTGCATCTTTTCTATGTTTTGATTGGCAGATGCATATCATTGTGTTACAAATGCCTACAGTACTTAGTACAGTAACTTGGACAGGTTTGTAGCCTGGGAGCAATAGGCTAAACCACATAGCCTAGGGGTGTAATAGGCTTTACCTTCTCGGTTTGTGTAAGTACACTCTCTGATGTTCACATAATCGTGACATTACCTGATTACAAATTTCTCAGAAAGTATTCCTGTCATTAGTCAATGCATGACTGTACTTTGTTTGACTACAACCTATAATTTTAATTTTCCCATGCTAATGTTAAAAACATAAACAAAACAACTAGAAATTTTTATTAAGCTATACTGATTTAGTCGGCTGACTTCTTTATTATTTCAAGAAGTCATCTTCACATTTATATACATCTTCTTCTTTAAATGTTAAAAACTAATCTATTCAGCTCTTTGGGCCAATCTACCCTCCATATTCTATCTTCATATTCCATTCCCTCATCTCATCTGCATGCCAACACTAAAAGAGGCTGTAAATGAGTCATGGGGTAGATTATGTTTCTTAAATTAAATTTCAAATATCTAAGATCACATTTTTGAGAAAATATGTGACTGAGTGAATTTAATTCTTCTAAACTTCTACTTTGACTTAAAGGTAGACTTCTTAAACATTCTTTTGCCTTACATATGTGAAACACCAGAGTTCAAGAATTCATAGTTGAAATTTCACAGAGAAATAACAAGCATGAAAATGTGGCTGTGTGTGAAGGCAAATAGATCATGAGGCCAGCAGCCTGGAAAGGTTACCTTTTTATGACTCTAGAGGACAGTAGGTAAGAGGAAAAAGAAGGGTACAATATGCCAGGTACTCATTCAAACAAATCTGAAAACCACTGGAATTGGATAAACTACCATCAATAGTGTTGGATGCTATAAGGAGATGTTCAAGACTTCTGTCGAACAAAGCTTATTATGAAATTATTTTTTTCAAGGCATATGCTGATGTCTCTTATTAAAATAAACCTCATGTTTGATATTTATCTGTGTATTTCCATTACTCTCAAGCACAAGTATCTCATCTTGGGTGATGAATCCCACAGAATCACAGATAATTGACAACTTTTCACATAAAGAGCAATTTTATATAGTTCAACCTCCAGTAATAAACAAGTTCATATTTTCACACCTATTGTCATGTAAATAACAGTCTTCATTCACTCTGTTTAGTTCCTTACGTCTTAGTAACAGATTATCATATTCCTTAATGAACAGTTAAAAGGTCAATATGAAGATATTTTAACAGAAAAATAATGATTAATTGTCAAGAGAAACAGATAATGCAGTCTTGTTAACATAATACGAAACAAACAAAAAATTCATTTGACTCAGATTAAGGTTTTTGGCCAACATATGGATTAACTGAGACTATTAAGGTGTTTCTATTTCAACCGTGTGTGTGTGTGTGTGTCTGTTTAATCAATACATCAACGATTTCCCTTAGTGATGTTTTGGAATCTATATTTAACATTCACAATTGCCTTCCATAATCATTTTAATTACTGTAGATATTCTGTTTCTAGTTTATAATTTTCTTGTGCACATTCTGCAAGTTTCTATTCTTCTTCCCCCTTAAAAAATTTTTAGGGCTTTCATTTTTTTCCCTTTCCTCTCAGTGGTGTTTCTTCTATTAAAAATACTAGATTGACATTATTGGTGAGTTACACTTCTAATTTTTCTCTCTATGCCCAATAGTCTTAAGATTATTCAATTGTGATAGCACCATTTGCACCAAAATAAATTCATTTGGGCCTAATTAACTTCTGTTCATTAAAAATGACCTTGTTGCAATTAAGCAGGCATTAATACAGACTCAGCTGTCCCAGAGATAAATTTAGAAGTCCCAAAAAGAGAAGGGATCTTTTAGACACTCTGAGCCTTGCAGTCATATGACTCAGACAATATTGAATTCTGATGGCATTATTAAAATTATCATCTTTAATAAAACGATTCATTTGTCCAATAATGCTAATGACTGCTTTTCAACAGTGAACACTTTAATATTCGCAGAGTTCTTCACTCTCCTTATGATGTCCGTGTCCATACTCCCTCTTATGATAAATATGTATGCTTCATTGAGTATGCAGAAATCACCAAGTTCCATAGTAAAATGTGTTGAATTATATTGCATTAAATACAATATATTCTCCTTTGGAAAGAAAAAGAAGTTTAAAAAATGTATCAATTAATTGTCGATGTTTACATTTAATCCTCTTTCATCAGCAATTACCATTCTGTTAATCTAGAAGAGGTTAATTTACAGAGTAAATAGTGTACTAATGAAGATTCAATATTTACTTAGATTTGTTTTCTGTATACAGTCTAATTTTTTAATTTGAAATCATACAATTGTGACCACTACTTCACATTTATAAAAACCCTACCTCTTCAACCTTTTCCTTGCTTCTCTACTATTTTCATTTTCATACTCTTGACCATATACTAAAGAAATGTAACAGACATGCTTATGAACTCTCTCTGTGGAGATATACCATGATTAGTAAATATAAGAGTCAAATCCTAGTATACATATAGGCAGATCAAGAGGAGCCTTTTCCCTATTAGAAAAAAATATTGTGCTGTGAAACTGGGTCTTTTTTTTTTTTTTGAGACGGAGTCTCGCTCTGTCACCAGGCTGGAGTGCTGTGGCCCGATCTCAGCTCACTGCAAGCTCCGCCTCCCGGGTTCCTGCCATTCTCCTGCCTCAGCCTCCTGGGTAGCTGGGACTACAGGCGCCGCCACTTCGCCCGGCTAGTTTTTTGTAGTTTTTAGTAGAGACGGGGTTTCACCGTGTTAGCCAGGATGGTCTCGATCTCCTGACCTCGTGATCCGCCCGTCTCGTCCTCCCAAAGTGCTGGGATTACAGGCTTGAGCCACCGCGCCCGGCCTGAAACTGGGTCTTACTAACAATTATACTGACTTTCTTGGCCACCTTGGGTAAATCATCTTACTTCTCTAGGTTTCAGTCTCCTTTATAAATTAAAGGTATTAGACTAGAATCAATAATCTCAAACAAGGATGTATCTTTAAATTAATCTGGGAGCTTTTTAAAAACTATCCTTGCTCAGGCCTTATGATCAGAATCTGTCGTGGGTAAATCCGAGAATCAGTAAACGTTGAAAGTACCAAGATAATTTGATTTTATAGTCATGGTTGATAAAACTGGATTAGATGTTTCTTGAAGTTCAAAGAAATTTGAAAAGAGACTAATAAGATCTTAAGAAGGTATAGTATTTAGATACTAAGGAATCTAAAATACTGCCTTCTGGAAAACTTGAAATGTATATGCTATTTATAAAAAGGTAATTCCTTTTTTTTTTGTTTTTTTTTTTACTATTATGCACTACTACTGGTGCGCACCAGCATGTACTCCTAGAAATAGATTCTGCCTGCAGTTTTTAATGACTGAAGCTTCCCACCCTTGCCATTCATTAGAAACAAATGCCCTGCAGGCAACCACTGTACAGCTGGTCTTGTCACGAGAAGTCACAGAAATTCGCTACAACAATACAATGAGTGCTGCAGACATAAACTTACTGTTTCAATTTCTCTGCAGTTCTTGGAAGATAACAAGAAAAATAAAATCTAACCATAGTTTAAGTTTCAAAGACATTTCTCTGCCAGGCATAGGTATGTGGTTTAGAAGACAGAACTGAGAATTTCAAGGAATCTACAAAAGTCAACTTCTTCTAGTGCCTAATTTTAGCGAAAAAGAATAAAGCAATACTGAGTTTAATATGGCTGTAACTTGTAAAAACTATTACATTAAAATAAGGAAAACAATCTTCTTGATAAGTATAAAATAATGCAACTCATTTTGGTCTTATAAGGCTTAATTAAACATTTTAATGAGAATTAGAGTAATTTTCTTAAACAGCAAGAGGAAATTTAAATATATAATATGTCATGTATCAATATATAAAGAGTATATTTATTTATACTATTTATACTTAAATATATACTATTTATATATTGATATATATTATATATGTTGTATAAATTTAGTATTTATATATTTAAATAAGCAGTACATATAACATATAATTTTACTTCATGTATAAATAATTATATATAAATATGTGTATATCAAATAGGTTAAGTACTGTATTTGTCTAACTTTAATGAATGGCCTCGTTTCCCACTATAATTCATAATCTAATACATTTATATATTTAGAAATGTATCAGTCACTTATTATTGCAAATGTCTTAAACACTGAGTAGCCTATATAAATAATTGATCTCTCACATGTGGATCAGCTCTGAATGTACAGAGCTCATCTCAGATCAGCTATCTTGACTCTAAGCGATGAACTGAGTTCATGTGTGTGCACATTCAGGGATTGTCCTACCTGGGGTATATTTCTCGTGGCAGATGGCAGAGCACAGAAGAATATGAGACATTATGTCTCTCAAGGTCTCATCTCGGAACTGGGACTGTGTTACATCAATCATAATCTCTTAGCCACAGCCAGACTCATGACAAGCAGTGGACTAAATGTTTGCAAATGATATTTTATTTTACACAATTAGTTTATTTACTCATTCATTCAATTGTTTATTTAATCATTCCATTAAAATATATGTAAACTGAGAGCTGACTATATGGATGGCACCAGGCAAAGTACAATAGATAACAGTAGTGAAAAAAATAAACATGGTGTCCTTTGTTATGGAGTCCAAAGCTCAGTGGAGGAGTGAGTGATAACTAATCAAACAACCGCACAAATGCATCTATAAGTAAATTATTTTTAAAGTACAGTTAAAGGAAACAAGTAGGTGCCATTAAGTACATGATATAATATTGGGGTTCAAGAAAATTTTCAGAGCAAATGGCAAATGAGACATATATATTCAGTCTGCCCTTCAGGTCTGCAGGTTCAACCAACCATGGATGAAAAATATTTGGAAACATTAATAACAGTATAACAATTAAAAATACATTATAATGACTATTTACATAGCATTTACATTGTTTTAAGTATTATAAGCAATCTAGAGGTGATTTAAAGTAGATTACTAAAATCATATACTTCAGTAATGTTATATGCAAATATAATATATATGGTTACATGCAAATACTCTACTATGCCATTTTATATTAGAAACTTGAACATCCATAGATTTTGGTATCTGGAGGCAGAAATTTCCTGAAACCAATTCCACATGGATAACAAGGAACAGCTCTGTTATCTAGCCAAAAATGATGTAGTGGAAAGAGGAAAGAGTATTTGAAGCAAATGAGTGTGTGCAAATTCTTATAAAGACAGAAATCATGTTTGTGTGAAGAAATTTAAAAACAAAAAGAAATAAAAGATATGAGAGAGAATGATATGGGCTAGAACCATGAAGAGAGGCAGGGGTCAGATTACTTAAGGTCTCATGTTCCGCAATAAAAAAATTTTTAATTTTTACCTAGGAGCAATAGGGAGATGGTGAATACTTTTAAGTAAAAAGCATGATGTGAAGTATTTATATTTCCGTTTTTAAAATATCTCTCTGGATCCAATAAAAATATTGGAGGAGGGAGATAAGAGTGAATTTAAAGTATTTTCATCCAAGAGAAAGTTTATTCTTCTCTAACTTGATGCTTTAAAGACAAATGCAATGGAAAGAGATTTTGAAGATAAAACTCAAAGTACTTAGTGAAAAGTTACAGAATGTGAGGGAGAACCAGCTTCAAGGCTCACTCCTACTACTCAGGCTTACGTGACTTGGTATAAAGTATATGCTTAGAAGCTGGTTTTCTTGAGTCACTTGCTTCTTTCTCTTCTCCAATTATTTTAGGTTGAGCTTTCAACTGTTGAAGAAACTGTATATTTGCTTTTCTTATAGTAGAGATTTCTTGAAATCACATTTCCCATGAAGTTCTTGGCCCTGGTTCAGTTTCCTCCATGTCTTTACAGAGCTGGCAACATCAAAGCCAGTGGCTTAGAGTAGACATAGTTAAAGAAAAGATCAATTTACACAACTGTCATCTTTTCAAAGAAGACATCTGGTCTCTTAACTCTGATGTTATTCCATCAGAGTTTGAGCCCGGTGGCTACTGTGTATAAAATTATCAGCATATTAACAGTAATAATTTTCTGGGGAATGAGTTAACTTTAACCTTAAGTTCTCTCCATTGCTGAGGGACTCCACAATCCCAGAGGGGAAATCATGTTTCACACTATATTTTTAAAAAAGCATCTGTATGTACTATAAAATGCTTTATAACTCCAACATAGAAACTATTACTCACCTCTTGTTAGTCTTCCAAAGAGGCTAGATGGTGAAATGAGTTAGACAATTCCACTGTTCCTTTTGAAAAAAGAAAAACTCACTATATAAAAGCCTATATGTGTCTTCTACATAGCTGTGGGATAGATAAAGCTATTTCCAGCAATTTTTTTAAAAGATTTAAAGAAGTTATGCTACTGTAAGGAATTTTTTTGTCTGTATATTAAAAATAAACTAGAATGTTTGGGCAGAAATAATCTTTGTCTTTCAATTGTCTGTTTCAAAATATCACATATAATATTCATAATCATTTTAATATAGAAAGATGTCTAGAAATCAAAAATTATTGCTAATATTCTGAAAGTAATTACAGTTTAATTAACACACATAAAATCAACTACAAATATAGAAAGAATCAGTCCATATTGTATTAGTTCATTTTCATGCTGCTGATAAAGACATACCTGAGACTGGGCAATTTACGAAAGAAAGAGGTTTAATGGACTCACAGTTCCACATAGCTAGGGAGGCCTCATAATCACAGTGGAAGGCAAGGAGGAGCAAGTCACGTCTTACATGGGTGGCGAGAGGCAAAGAGAGAGAGCTTGTACAGGAAAACTCCTGTTTTTAAAACCATCACATCTCATGAGACTTATTTGCTATAACAAGAACAGCATGGGAAAGACCTACCCCTATGATTCAATTACCTCCCACTGGGTTCCTACCACAAGACATGGGAACTGTGAGAGTTACAATTCAAGATGAGATTTGAGCATGGACACAGCCAAACCATATCATATATGAACTATGTGATACTCCTTAAAAACCTGGATTACAGTCAGATTAGGACTATTTCTGAGAAATAAAGGGCAGTCGTTAATCCTCAATTTTGTGTCAAAATGCTAGTTACAATGGAATAACATTGTTGCCCACTTCAAGCTGATCGCTTTTTGAGGAAATGATTGCATATATATTTCCACATGTACATCATTTTATCTCTGAAATATATGACCATCCAAGTATCTGGAAAAACACTCTTCATTATTAATTTGTATAGTTATTCATATAAGCCATTGTCCTGTAAATTTTTTCCTCCAGTAATTTTTAGAGCTAAAATCCTTTATTTAAGAATAAAGTTAAAGGTAGAATTATATTACAGAAAAGATAGTAATTATAGCAACAATAATGATTTTGCTAATGTCCATCATTAATCTGATGGTGTAGCTATCTACAGAAATCATTAGGCTACCAAAATTAATGTATTATCCAGAGGCAAAGTTTCTTTTGAAATATTCACTGAGTTCCCAATATATGTCATGACCTATGCTGGCATTGGTGATACATTTGTTTTTATCTTCAAAGACTAAAATCTAATACTATAACAGAAAATCTTAAATATTTTTCATGTGTACAACCTGGACTTCATTCTTTTAATCTAACACATTAGGGCTACAAATACTGTTTTGTTTTTTTTTTGTTTTTTTTTTGTTTTTTTTTTGTTTTGCCCTTAGTGATTGATCTGATGTTTCTTATTTATAACAATGTTAAATGCAAGTGTCTTGTACCTTGAGTTAAGTATTACACATTAAAGTACAACAAGCTGTAAATTTCGGTTTTTGTGATGTAGGAAATGGTTTCCATCTGTTTTGGTCCTTGATTTCGCATATAACAACCTAGTACTTTCTTAGTTTAAAAAGAAATTGAGGTTGTTCAAAGTTGAAGCAGTTCATCCTCTCTGAACACACATTGCTATTCCCATCCCACCCCCAATGCACAGGGCCGCAACACCACGACTTCCGCCTGTTCTCTCCAGTGTATGTAACAGGGTCACAAGAATTCGACAGCCAGATGCTCCAAGAGGGTGGCCCAAGGCTATAGCCCCTCCTTCAATGTTGACCTTCTCTGGGTTTAATCCAAGTTCTTTAACTATTGCAACAGAGAGGGCTGCAAAGGCTTCATTGATTTCAAATACATCAACATCCTCCAGTGACCAACCTGCTTTTGTAACAGCTTGCTTTATGGCTGGAATTGGTCCTATTCCCATAATGGAAGGCTCCACACCCACTTGGGACCAGGAAACTATCTGTGCTAAAGGTGTAAGCCCACGTTTATCAGCTTCTGACTTCTTCATAAGAACCACAGCTGCAGCACCATCATTCATTCCTGAAGCATTGGCTGGGGTGACGGTTCCCGTTCCATCGGTAAGAAAGTAAGGCTTTAGCTTGGACATGGCTTCTATGTTGCTCCCATGGCGAGGAAACTCATCTGTTTTAACTTCAATAAGACCTTTTCTAGATGACACCAAAACTGGTACAATCTCTTTGTCAAAATGGCCAGCTTTCTGTGCATTCTCTGTCCTATTCTGGGATAGAACTGCAACCTTGTCCTGATCTTCTCTACTCACTTGCCATTTTTTGGCTACATTTTCAGCTGTAATACCCATATGGTAGTTGTGAAATGCATCTGTAAGACCATCACAGAGTATACTGTCAGTCAGCAGCATCTCACCTATCTTTACTCCTGTTCTCAAGTGAGCCAAGTGAGGAGCCTTGCTCATATTTTCCATGCCTCCGGCAACCACAATGCTGGAGTCTCCTATCCCTATTGACTGGGCTGCAAGGCACACAGCTTTTAGGCCTGACCCACAGATCATCTGGCAGCTCCATGCTGGCACAGAGTAGGGAATTCCTGCACCCACACTGGCTTGTCTAACAGGATTCTGCCCACAGCCTGCTGCCAAAACATGTCCAAAGATGACCTCAGACACATCTTCTGGAACCACAGTGGCCCTCTTCAAGACTTCTTTGATGACAGTGGAGCCCAGGTCCTGGACAGGAACAGTAGCTAAGGCACCATTGAAGGAACCTATGATGGTCCGCGCCGCCGAGACGATGACCACGGGATCTGAGCCTGCATTCATCCTGCCCACGACCGCTTCTCCTGCCGCCGTCTGCCCTGCGCTGCCTGCAAGTTAGGCAAGGCACAAATACTGTTTATTTCACCAAGGATTACAGCGTTATATCATGTTCTGTTGACTATTATTACTTATGACTAAATTTTGAACAATAAATTATAATTCAAGAAGAAGAAATTAGGTAAAAATGATGAGGGACACTTAGAGCTAGGCAATACAAAAGAAAACCTTTGGAGGTGAATTCAAAATCTAAAGGATGACATTAAAATACAACTTGATTGTAAAACTAGTTTTGTAACTAGATAAATATCCTTATTCTTTTAACTTTTATTTTTATTTAAAGATAATAATTGGGCCAGGAGTGGTGGCTCATTCCTGTAATCCCAGCACTTTGGGAGGCTGAGGCAGATGGATCACTTGATCTAAGGGTTCAAGACTAGCCTGGGCAACATGGCAAAACTCCCTCTCTAAAAGCAAACTACATAAATTAGATGAGTATGGTGGTGCACATCTGTTGTCCTAGCTACTTGGGAGGGTGAGGCATGAGAATCACGTGAGCTCAGAGAAGGTGGAGTTTGCAGTGAGCTATGATTACACCACTTCACTCCAGCCAGGGTGACAGAGCAAGATCCTGTCTGAAAATAAATAAATGAGTAATAAAAATAAGAATTATAACTAGAGTTAACATTCCTAATGCTTCTATCTTCTAGGCTTTGAACTAAATTTGTTAAGTAAATTCTCATTCCTGAGAACGCTACCCTGAGGTACGTATTATTATTATCCATCACACTTTATAGAAGAGCAAACTTTCTGTAGCAAGTGAGTTCAAATTCACAAATTTAGTAGTGAGCAGAGCTAGAAATAAAACACATGATAAATTCAGAGCACATGATCTAAACACTATAATAAGGTATTATTATAAGATAAGAATTTCAGATAAATCTTTTGAGCTCCTGAAGAGATTGAGTAAAATGATTGATCGGTATCTATTGGGGTTCAAAATATGCTATTACTTGTCCATCTTCCTATTAGAAATAAGATAAGGATATCTCTCAAACTAAAGCTTTCTACACTTAAAAATAAAAGATAAGTATATTTGTTATCTATTAACCTAAGACCAAATGAAAGGTTCACAAACTTTTCTCCTGTACACCGAATCTGACAGTGGAGATTCACAAACATAGACAGACTACATTCATCAGATATTGCTACACAGTAGGGAGTATAAAGAGGTCAACATAAGCTGATGCAGGCACAACTCCTAAAACTGTATCGGTAGCACTGCAGCTTTTTTTCCTGCTGATTTCTACTAATTCCTGACCTAATAATATGCCAGTCTACATATGTGGAGACCAGATACACTAGGTCAGTATGTACTTCACTAATCATAGCACTCAACTTTTTAACCTTATGCTCGCTTTGATGTCTGGCACATATTAGGACACACACTTTTTTTTTTTTCTTTTTCTTTTTTGAGATGGAGTCCCACTCTGTCACCCAGGCTGGAGTGCAGTGGCACTATCTCAGCTCACTGCAACCTCCGCCTCCTGGGTTCAAGCAATGCTCTTGCCTCAGCCTCCTGAGTAGCTGGGATTACAGGCACCCACCATCATGCCCGGCTAAATTTTTTTTTGTATTTTTAGTAGAGATGGTATTTCGCCATGTTGGTCAGGTTTGTCTCGAACTCCTGATTTCAAGTGATCTAGCCACCTCGACCTCCCAAAGTGCTAGGATTACAGGTGTGAGTCACCATGTCTGGCCAGGATACAGACTTTTTAAATCAATTTATGGATGATTCTAGTGACTATCAAATTTATACTTGACAGTCTTCTGGAAGGAAATGAAAAAAATAAAGACTTTAAAATAAAACACTGACAGAGTAAAAGTCTAAGTATTTTTCATGTGAATAGACTTGGCTTCATTCTTTTAATCAAATAAATTGGATAAAAACAGTAGTGTTCCTGTAGTCCAAGCTACTTTGTGAGCTGAGGCAGAAAGATCTCTTGACCCTGAGTCTAGCCTAGGCAACATAGCAAGATGCCATCTCTGAAATAATAACAATAGCAATGATAATAATAATAGTAATAGTAATATGCAGCTCCTTAGGAAAGACAGATTTTCTACTCTACCGATAGGTTAAAGTGTATATGTAATACCTGTGCACTAAGGGTAGAGATCAGCAAAAAATTAATTCTGTGTCTACTTGTTTGTGACCATGTAGAATAGTTCAAACATATGCCTTATTATTAGGAGTTAAGAAACCATCCAGAGACTTTTTTAGTTTTCTATATATAAAAACGTAGTGTAAATGTGCTGGACAATGCCTCATGATAAAAGGCACATGGTGATTTTGAGTGGCATCTCAAAATTACTACCAGGTGATTTTATGAACCATATGCCAAATAAGATGAGAAAATACATAAACCCTAACAGCAGAAGAAGTTAAAGGTCAAAGAAACCTCAGTCATTTTTACTAGCAAAGCTTGCTTTAAAAATATTTAGGCTTCAAATGCATTCGCTTTTCCCCAGGCTTTTCAAAGTAAATAAAAGAAAGACCAAAAAACTGATGGAGCAAAGAAGTGAAAACCAGAAAAAAAAAAAAAAAAAGAAAGAAAGAAAGAAAAGAAAGAAAGAAGAAAGAAAGAAAGAAAGAAAGAAAAGAGATAAAGGAGATGAGCATAGATTTTGAAATATTTCAGAGACTAGCACAAACTGGGTTATCTGTTCTTTCTTTGGGCATTTTTTATGTTTGAAGAGAATCTTCTGTTCTCACAGAGAGACTGACTAAAAACAGCAAAAGCAAAAGAGGGAGAAAAGAAAGAATAGCTCTCTGTATATTATTTATTTATTTTAAATTTTTTATTTTTGGAGACAGAGTCTTGTTCTGTCATCAAGGCTAGAGTGCAGTGGTGATCATACCTCACTGCATCTTCAAAGTCATGAGCTCAAGCAATCCTTCTGCCTCAGCCTTTTGAGTAGCTGGGTCTACAGGCACACCACCATGCCGAGGTACTTTTTTTGTTTGTTTGTTTACTAGAAATGAGGCCTCACTATGTCGCCCAGGCTAGTCTTGAACTTCTGGCCTCAAGTGATCATCCTGCCTCAACCTCCCAAAGTACTTCAAAGTACTTTAGAAACATCAAACTAACATTTCAAATGGGTGGTATCACAGATACCATGCTTGAAATAAATGTCTTCTCAGAAAATTCAACTTCATCACAGCACACTTTACATACAATAAAATTCACTAATTTTAATGTGTAGTTTAAGGAACTTTCACAGATGTATATAGTTGTGTTACCACCACTAAAGTCAAGATGCAAAAAAGTTCTATTATACCAAAGAGTTTCCTATTCCAGTTCTCAAGAAATCCCTTCCCATCACTTAGCCTGTGGGATACAGCAATGGCGCCAAGGTATCTCAGCCGAAAGCACAAGGAGGGGTAAGCCAATCAATATGTTTTGAGGATCCACAGCACATATAGCCTTGTAGGTCAGAGGAGGTCAAGGACTTTGGGTTTACTCTAAATGAAATGGGAGGCATGGGAGGGTTTTGAGCAAAGGAGTGATCTGATTTAGGTTTTGAAAAGAAAATGGTGAAACTCTATGTATATAAGAGTTGAACAAATAAGTAAATATACTATAGGTAATAAGAGCCAGGCTTCTCACTGCTGGAGAAAGAAGTTACAAATGAGAAACGATGGAAGGAAGGCTAGAATGATTTTTGTGGGTGGGAATTGGCGTCATCAGTATGCCCTCATGTGTGGATAGCTAGCTAGATACATAGAGAAATAAATATAGACATGCCTGTACACATGGGCTACATGTGTGCATGTGTGTGTGTGTATGTGTGTGTGTGTGTGTATATGTGTGTGTATTGCCATCTTAACAGTGGTATGTCTTCCAATCAATGAACACAGGCCATCAATTTAGGTCTCTTTAAAAATGTATTTCTGCCTGGACATGGTGGGTCATACCTGTAATCCCAACACGGTGGGAGACTGAGGTGGGCGTATCACCTGAGGTCAGGAGTTCGAGACCAGCAACATGGTAAAACTCTGTATTTACCAAAAAATACAAAAATTAGCCAGACATAGTGGCACTCATTTGTAATCCCAGATACTCAGGAGACTAAGGCATGAGAATCGCTTGGACCCGGGAGTCGGAGGTTGCAGTGGGTTGAGATTGTGCCACTGTACTCAAGCCTGGGCAGCAGAGTGAGACTCTGTATCCAAAAAAAAAGTGTTTCAACAATGTTTGGTCATTTCAGAGTATACTTAATACTTTTTTATGTATTCATACTTATCTTTTAAATCAATCTTTTTCAGAATACAGTATAACTGTAAGTGGGATTTAAAAAGTCCTCAAGGAATATAATGAAACATTTCTAATCTTTAAGAATTAAGTCAACAAGTGTTAATGAATGTTCATTATAGGCCTTGTTCTATGTGAGAACATGAGATTATTGCAGAAGAAATGTCTTTTTACATCAAGACTTCACTAAATTTGAAAAAAAACCCATCATTTATAGACATCATAAATAAAGTGACAGTATCCTAATATAAGCAGACCCCCTTAGAGTTGTGAGCCCTTAAAAGGGACAGGAATTGCTCACTTGGGGAGCTCGGCTCTTGAGACAGGAGTCTTGACGATAAACTCCTTCCTCCTTTAATTTGATGTCTGAGGGGTTTTGTCTGCGGCTTTTCCTGCTACAAGAAGTGAAGTATTGAGAACAGTGTATAAGTATTGAGAGTATAGTGTAAAAACAGTATGTATTCCTTATTCAGAGGTATGCCCAGAAAAATGCCTGTGGGGGCAGGGAAGTGAGTAGGATGGGAGGGAGGCAAGAGTTCAGATGTGATACATGATGCATTCACAACACCTGAGGTAACTCATCAGCATCCTTCTTAACTGAGGAAGGCAGCCAGTCCTCCCAACCAATGGAAACTGAATTTTCATTCCTGAGGGTGAGCCTGACTCACTCAGCACAATGTCAACTACACAAAAAAATCCAAAGTCTAGATTTGGAAATGAAAACTATGCAGCACAGGCACACTATGCAAGACTATGCAGACATAAAAAAGGATGAGTTCATGTATGTTTTCCTTATTCAGAGGTATGCCCAGATAAACTCATTTATCATTATTCTTAGCAAACTAACACAAGAGCAGAAAACCAAACACCACATGTTCTCACTCCTAAGTGGGAGTTGAACAACGAGAACACATGGACACAGGGAGGGGAACAGCACACACCGGGGCCTGTTGCAGGGTAGGGGGCTAGGGGAGGGACAGCATTAGGAGAAACACCTAATGTAGATGATGGGTTGATGGCGCAGCAAACCACCATGGCACGTGTACACCTATGTAACGAAACTGTACATTCTGCACGTGTAGCCCAGAACTTAAAGCATAAAAAAAAAGTAAATGAAAAAAATAAAAAGAAAACTATGCCCTGTCTATCCCTAATATGTTTATATTGTTTTATCTTCTACAACTCCCTAGTACAAATCCAAGTTATCCCAATGTATTAGTCCTTTCTCATACTGCTATTAAAAAATACCTGAGACTGGGTAATTCATAAAGAAAAGAGGTTTAATGGACTCACAGTTCCACAAACTCTACAGGAAGCTTGACAGCTTCTGGGGAAGACTCAGGAAACTTTTGATCATGGCAGAAGGGGGAGCAGCGTGTTTACATGGCCAGAGCAAGAGAAAGAGAGAAGGAAGGTGCTGTCCACTTTTAAACAACCAGATCTCATGAGAACTCTATCACCAGAACAGCACCAAAGGGGAAAATTGACTGCTATGGTCCAATCACCTCCCACCAACCCCCACTTCCAATATCAGGGATTACAATTTGTAAACCAAAAATAAAATCCTAAGCCCCCTCTCCACTCCCCTCAACAATCATCTAAATGGACTTCCTCCTCAGCCAGGGCTCTTAAAATTTAACTTGAAAGACTGATTCAGGCCATGAAGGGAAGTGGGGGTCAGACATGCTTCATTATAACTCTCCAGCATCAACATTAACACGGACTTTAAGTCTGATAAGAAACATTTTACAGCCTGTTTCCCTCTGAAGCCTGCTAGCTAAAAGCTTCATGTGCATGGTAAAACTTTGGTCTCCACAACTGTTACCACAACCCAAGTACTCCTTTCTACTGATTCCAGGTCTTTAGACAAACTCAACCAATTGTCAACCAGAAAATGTTTAAATTTACCTGTAGCCTGGAAGCCCCCACTTTGAGTTGCCCCAGCTTTCTGGATTAAGCCAGCGTATTTCTTTTTTTTTTTTTTTTTGATTTTTTTATCTTTACTATCTGTCTCTGTGTACAAATAGTTTATTTTTGAAAATCTTTTTCTTCCATGCCCAACATGTGTGGCTTTTTTTTTTTTTTTTTTTTTTTTTTCTTTTTTTTTTTTTTATTATACTTTAAGTTCTAGGGTACATGTGCATGACGTTTATATCATGTATAACTCCCCAATGCAATCCCTCCCTCCTCCCCGCTGCCCATGATAGGCCCCAGTGTGTGATGTTCCCCTTCCCGAGTCCAAGTGATCTCATTGTTCACTTCCCATCTATGAGTGAGAACATGCGGTGTTTGGTTTTCTCTTCTTGTGATAGTTTGCTAAGAATGATGGTTTCCAGCTGCATCCATGTCCCTACAAAGGACGCAAACTCATCCTTTTTTATGGCTGCATAGTATTCCATGGTGTATATGTGCCACATTTTCTTAATCCAGTCTGTCACAGATGGACATTTGGGTTGATTCCAAGTCTTTGCTATTGTGAATAGTGCCGCAATAAACATACGTGTGCATGTGTCTTTGTAGTAGAGTAATTTATAATCCTTTGGGTATATACCCAGTAGTGGGATGGCTGGGTCATATGGTACATCTAGTTCTAGATCCTTGAGGAATCGCCATACTGTTTTCCATAATGGTTGAACTAGTTTACAATCCCACCAACAGTGTAAAAGTGTTCCTATTTCTCCACATACTCTCCAACACCTGTTGTTTCCTGACTTCTTAATGATTGCCATTCTAACTGGTGTGAGATGGTATCTCATTGTGGTTTTGATTTGCATTTCTCTGATGGCGAGTGATGATGAGCATTTTTTCATGTGTCTGTTGGCTGTATGGATGTCTTCTTTTGAGAAATGTCTGTTCATATCCTTTCCCCACTTTTTGATAGGGTTGTTTGTTTTTTTCTTGTATATTTGTTTGAGTTCTTTGTAGATTCTGGATATTAGCCCTTTGTCAGATGAGTAGGTTGCAAAAATTTTTTCCCATTCTGTAGGTTGCCTGTTCACTCTGATGGTAGTTTCTTTAGCTGTGCAAAAGCTCTATAGTTTAATGAGATCCCATGTGTCAATTTTTGCTTTTGCTGCCGTTGCTTTTGGTGTTTTAGACATGAAGTCCTTGCCCATGCCTATGTCCTGAATGGTACTACCTAGATTTTCTTCTAGGGTTTTTATGGTATTAGGTCTAACATTTAAGTCTCTAATCCATCTTGAATTAATTTTCGTATAAGGGGTAAGGAAAGGATCCAGTTTCAGCTTTCTACTTATGGCTAGCCAATTTTCCCAGCACCATTTATTAAATAGGGAATCCTTTCCCCATTTCTTGTTTGTCTCAGGTTTGTCAAAGATCAGATGGCTGTAGATGTGTGGTATTATTTCTGAGGACTCTGTTCTGTTCCATTGGTCTATATCTCTGTTGTGGTACCAGTACCATGCTGTTTTGGTTACTGTAGCCTTGTAGTATAGTTTGAAGTCAGGTAGCGTGACGCCTCCAGCTTTGTCCTTTTGACTTAGGATTGTCTTGGCAATGCGGGCTCTTTTTTGGTTCCATATGAACTTTAAAGCAGTTTTTTCCAATTCTGTGAAGAAAGTCATTGGTAGCTTGATGGGGATGGCATTAAATCTATAAATAACCTTGGGCAGTATGGCCATTTTCACGATATTGATTCTTCCTATCCATGAGCATGGTATGTTCTTCCATTTGTTTGTGTCCTCTTTGATTTCACTGAGCAGTGGTTTGTAGTTCTCCTTGAAGAGGTCCTTTACATCCCTTGTAAGCTGGATTCCTAGGTATTTTATTCTCTTTGAAGCAATTGTGAATGGAAGTTCATTCCTGATTTGGCTCTCTGCTTGTCTGTTACTGGTGTATAAGAATGCTTGTGATTTTTGCACATTAATTTTGTATCCTGAGACTTTGCTGAAGTTGCTTATCAGCTTAAGGAGATTTTGGGCTGAGACAATGGGGTTTTCTAAATATACAATCATGTCATCTGCAAACAGGGACAATTTGACTTCTTCTTTTCCTAACTGGATACCCTTGATTTCTTTCTCTTGCCTGATTGCCCTGGCCAGAACTTCCAACACTATGTTGAATAGGAGTGGTGAGAGAGGGCATCCCTGTCTTGTGCCAGTTTTCAAAGGGAATTTTTCCAGTTTTTGCCCATTCAGTATGATATTAGCCGTGGGTTTGTCATAAATAGCTCTTATTATTTTGAGGTACGTTCCATCAATACCAAATTTATTGAGCGATTTTAGCATAAAGGGCTGTTGAATTTTGTCAAAAGCCTTTTCTGCATCTATTGAGATAATTATGTGGTTCTTGTCTTTGGTTCTGTTTATATGCTGGATTACGTTTATTGATTTGCGAATGTTGAACCAGCCTTGCATCCCAGGGATGAAGCCCACTTGATCATGGTGGATAAGCTTTTTGATGTGCTGCTGAATCCGGTTTGCCAGTATTTTATTGAGGATTTTTGCATCGATGTTCATCAGGGATATTGGTCTAAAATTCTCTTTTTTTGTTGTGTCTCTGCCAGGCTTTGGTATCAGGATGATGTTGGCCTCATAAAAAGAGTTAGGGAGGATTCCCTCTTTTTCTATTGATTGAAATAGTTTCAGAAGGAATGGTACCAGCTCCTCCTTGTACCTCTGGTAGAATTCAGCTGTGAATCCATCTGGTCCTGGACTTTTTTTGGTGGGTAGGCTATTAATTGTTGCCTCAATTTCAGAGCCTGCTATTGGTCTATTCAGGGATTCAACTTCTTCCTGGTTTAGTCTTGGGAGAGTGTAAGTGTCCAGGAAATTATCCATTTCTTCTAGATTTTCTAGTTGATTTGCATAGAGGCATTTATAGTATTCTCTGATGGTTGTTTGTATTTCTGTGGGGTCAGTGGTGATATCCCCTTTATCGTTTTTTATTGCGTCTATTTGATTCCTCTCTCTTTTCTTCTTTATTAGTCTAGCTAGCGGTCTGTCAATTTTGTTGATCTTTTCAAAAAACCAACTCCTGGATTCATTGATTTTTTGGAGGGTTTTTTGTGTCTCTATCTCCTTCAGTTCTGCTCTGATCTTAGTTATTTCTTGCCTTCTGCTAGCTTTTGAATGTGTTTGCTCTTGCCTCTCTAGTTCTTTTAATTGTGATGTTAGACTGTCAATTTTAGATCTCTCCTGCTTTCTCTTGTGGGCATTTAGTGCTATAAATTTCCCTCTACACACTGCTTTAAATGTGTCCCAGAGATTCTGGTATGTTGTATCTTTGTTCTCATTGGTTTCAAAGAACATCTTTATTTCTGCCTTCATTTCGTTATGTACCCAGTAGTCATTCAGGAGCAGGTTGTTCAGTTTCCATGTAGTTGAGTGGTTTGGATTGAGTTTCTTAGTCCTGAGTTCTAGTTTGATTGCACTGTGGTCTGAGAGACAGTTTGTTATAATTTCTGTTCTTGTACATTTGCTGAGGAGTGCTTTACTTCCAATTATGTGGTCAATTTTGGAATAAGTGCGATGTGGTGCTGAGAAGAATGTATATTCTGTTGATTTGGGGTGGAGAGTTCTATAGATGTCTATTAGGTCCGCTTGGTGCAGAGATGAGTTCAATTCCTGGATATCCTTGTTAACTTTCTGTCTCGTTGATCTGTCTAATGTTGACAGTGGAGTGTTGAAGTCTCCCATTATTATTGTATGGGAGTCTAAGTCTCTTTGTAGGTCTCTAAGGACTTGCTTTATGAATCTGGGTGCTCCTGTATTGGGTGCATATATATTTAGGAGAGTTAGCTCTTCCTGTTGAATTGATCCCTTTACCATTATGTAATGGCCTTCTTTGTCTCTTTTGATCTTTGATGGTTTCAAGTCTGTTTTATCAGAGACTAGGATTGCAACCCCTGCTTTTTTTGTTCTCCATTTGCTTGGTAGATCTTCCTCCATCCCTTTATTTTGAGCCTATGTATGTCTCTGCATGTGAGATGGGTCTCCTGAATACAGCAGACTGATGGGTCTTGACTCTTTATCCAGTTTGCCAGTCTGTGTCTTTTAATTGGAGCATTTAGTCCATTGACATTTAAGGTTAATATTGTTATGTGTGAACTTGATCCTGTCATTATGATATTAACTGGTTGTTTTGCTCGTTAGTTGATGCAGTTTCTTCCTAGCCTCGATGGTCTTTCCATTTTGGCATGTTTTTGCAATGGCTGGTACCGGTTGTTCCTTTCCATGTTTAGGGCTTCCTTCAGGGTCTCTTGTAAGGCAGGCCTGGTGGTGACAAAATCTCTAAGCATTTGCTTATCTGTAAAGGATTTTATTTCTCCTTCACTGATGAAGCTTAGTTTGGCTGGATATGAAATTCTCGGTTGAAAATTCTTTTCTTTAAGAACGTTGAATATTGGCCCCCACTCTCTTCTGGCTTGTAGAGTTTCTGCCGAGAGGTCTGCTGTTATTCTGATGGGCTTCCCTTTGTGGGTAACCCGACCTTTCTCTCTGGCTGCCCTTAAGATTTTTTCCTTCATTTCAACTTTGGTGAATCTGGCAATTATGTGTCTTGGAGTTGCTCTTCTGGAGGAGTATCTTTGTGGCATTCTCTGTATTTCCTGAATTTGAATGTTGGCCTGCCCTACTAGGTTGGGGAAGTTCTCCTGGATGATATCCTGAAGAGTGTTTTCCAACTTGGTTCCATTTTCCCCCTCACTTTCAGGCACCCCAATCAGACGTAGATTTGGTCTTTTTACATAATCCCATACTTCTTGCAGGCTTTGTTCATTTCTTTTTCTTCTTTTTTCTTTTGGTTTCTCTTCTCGCTTCATTTCATTCATTTGATCCTCAATCGCTGATACTCTTTCTTCCAGTTGATCGAGTCGGTTACTGAAGCTTGTGCATTTGTCACGTATTTCTCGTGTCATGGTTTTCATCTCTGTCATTTCGTTTATGATCTTCTCTGCATTAATTAGTCTAGCTGTCAATTCTTCCACTTTTTTTTCAAGATTTTTAGTTTCTTTGCGCTGGGTACGTAATTCCTCCTTTAGCTCTGAGAGGTTTGATGGACTGAAGCCTTCTTCTCTCATCTCGTCAAAGTCATTCTCTGACCAGCTTTGATCCGTTGCTGGCGATGGGCTGCGCTCCTTTGCAGGGGGAGATGCGCTCTTATTTTTTGAATTTCCAGCTTTTCTGCCCTGCTTTTTCCCCATCTTTGTGGTTTTATCTGTCTCTGGACTTTGATGATGGTGACGTACTGATGGGGTTTTGGTATAGGTGTCCTTCCTGTTTGATAGTTTTCCGTCTGACAGTCAGAAGGACTGTCTGTTGGTCTGTTGGAGATTGCTTGAGGTCCACTCCAGACCCTGTTTGCCTGGGTATCAGCAGCAGAGGTTGCCGAAGACAGAATATTGCTGAACAGCGAGTGTACCTGTCTGATTCTTTCTTTGGAAGTTTCCTCTCAGGGGTGACGCCACCCTGTGAGGTGTGGGGTGTCAGACTGCCCTTAGTGGGGGATGTCTCCCAGCTAGGCTACTCAGGGGTCAGGGACCCACCTGAGCAGGCAGTCTGTCCGTTCTCAGATCTCAACCTCCGCGTTAGGAGATCCACGGCTCTCCCCAAAGCTGTCAGACAGAGTCCTCGCGTCTGCACCGCCCCCGCTCTTTCCCCTAATGGACTGCAGCTGTGCGCTGTCCGCAGAGGTAGAGTCTACAGAGACAGGCAGGCTTCCTTTAGCTGCTGTGAGCTCCACCCAGTTCGAGCTTCCCAGCGGCTTTGTTTACCTACTTAAGCCTCAGCAATGGCGGGCGCCCCTCCCCCAGCCTCGCTGCTGCCTTGCGGATAGATCGCCCAGACGGCTGTGTTAGCAGTGAGGGAGGCTCCGTGGGCGTGGGACCCTCCGGGCCAGGTGTGGGATATATTCTCCTGGTGTGCCTGTTTCCTTAAAGCGCAGTATTGGGGTGGGAGTTACCCAATTTTCCAGGTGTTGTGTGTCTCAGTTCCCCTGGCTAGGAAAAGGGATTCCCTTCCCCCTTGCGCTTCCAGGTGAGGCGATGCCTCGCCCTGCTTCAGCTCACGCTGGTCAGGCTGCAGCAGCTGACCAGCACCGATTGTCCGGCACTCCCTAGAGAGATGACCCCAGTACCTCAGTTGAAAATGCAGAAATCACCGGTCTTCTGTGTCGCTCGCGCTGGGAGTTGGAGACTGGAGCTGTTCCTATTCGGCCATCTTGCTCCGCCAAGCCAGCGTATTTCTTAAATGCACATGGCTGATGTCTCATGCCTCCCTAAAGTGTATAAAACCAAGCTGTGTCCCAGCCACCTTGGGCGCATGTTGTCAGGATTTCTTGAGCCTGTCATGGATGTGTGTCCTCAACCTTTGCAAAATAAACTTTCTAAATTAGCTGAGACCTGTCTCACATTTTCTGGGTTCACCTTTTTGGTAACTACCGAGGGATTCTGAGTGGAGATGACTGACCTTTGACAAATCTTCTATCGGTGCTTGGTACCAGCATGAGATTTTATGGCTCACACACATAGGAAAATTTGCTGAGATATGAGAAAATCTCCAGAAAATCTCTGATCTTCCAACGTTTTGTCAATGTCTAAAGTTTATTTTGCCGTACAACTTCTCTTTTTTGGGGGGAGTTTTACTTGCTTCACAACGAGGAATGCAAGCTTTCCTGCTTCCATGGTGATGGAAGGCCAGTAACTAGTTTGAGCTCACTTCCAACAGGGAAGATTAGTGTTTTGTTTTGTTTTGTTTCCTGCTTCTAAGATGGTGGACAGCAGTCTATAACCTGAGATCCAACATCAGGTAAGAAACTGATTTGGGATTCTGTCTTCTAAATTATTCTTACATGACTAAAGTTAGCATTAACAACCACCTGGTGTTAATTTCTGCTTACTCTTGGAGCACTCAGAAATCTTTTAATTTGTGTGATCATTGTTAGTTTTGCTTAACTGTTTTGCTGTTTGTTTTTGCCTTGTTGGATTTTGTATGTGTGTGTGTTTTGGTCCTTTCCCTTATCGGATTTGACCAACTCATAACCCTCTAGCTCATGAATGTGGAATCTTCTACTCCAAATAAATAAGAGCACCTCACTTGCCTCACCCTTTTGGGGCATTCTCAGGCAACTGAGAATCACATGAGGGTGTTTGGGAGGAACACTCCCTAAGATGTGCAGTGGCTCTAAATAGATTTCCCCCTGCAAAGAATATACTTAGGGCTGGCAGGTATGTATAAGGAGATGACCCCTCCTGCACCTTGAGCCCCTGACACGCTGTGCCAGGTAGCCACAACACAGGTGGACTGAATCAGTTCACGGAGTAATGGCCCTGAAAAGCTAGGTCTGTGAGCAGCACATTTGGGTCCTACACATGTCCCAACTTGGTCAGATCTGAAGGGGAATGCCAAATCACGGGGAACAAGGACTCTGAAATGGCTAAAATCTCACACACACACACACACACACACAAATGGTGGTATGGTTAGGAGAGGAAAAAAGGCAGCAAAAGGAAAAAAAAGGGAAGATTTTTTATTTTAACCACTAAAAGGGCTTTATTTATATAACAAGCCTACCTTTTTGTCAGCCAGACCAACCTGAGAGAGCAATGGCTGTACTTCTAAAAGAGCAGCATTTTGTCCTAGCCAAACT
The DNA here is from genome assembly GCF_009764315.1 of Trachypithecus francoisi. Taxonomy (NCBI): domain Eukaryota; kingdom Metazoa; phylum Chordata; class Mammalia; order Primates; family Cercopithecidae; genus Trachypithecus; species Trachypithecus francoisi. The sequence continues at coordinate 21,699,990 of NW_022681465.1, forward strand.
ATGGTAATGAGATTTTAAAATATTTATTTAAAAGGAGCTCAATGGTTAAAAGTCAGCTTAGTTAAAAGGCTAACATCCATGATGTTTGCATGTATGTGTGCATGTTTGTATTTGTGTTTTAAAAGCTTTCATGTTTTTGTTTTTTTCTTGTTGTTGTTTATCTCTTCCAAGACCTTGTCTTTTTTTTTTTTGAGCAAAAGTGTTTTTTTCTTCTCAGTTGACTGAATTCTGTTTTCACCTGAGTTTAGCATCTCTCTCTCTAGCACCACCAGACTTTTTCTCTCTGTACCTTATGATTTACTTATGCTGTTTGACTTTCACTTAAGTTGTCTCCTTTATTATGCAAATATAAGACTACTATCTGACAACTGCCTAGGGTTGTGAAGCTGGTATCAAGAATCTGAGTCTAAGATAGGAAAAAAAAGATGGAGGGTCTTTATTAATTGATAAAATGTACTTCTATTGGCATGCCTGTTATGTCTATGTATTTATGTATTTTGTACATAGTGTTTCACTACTAAAAATACATAAAAGAGCTCTAATTAATTGGCTTAAAAAAATACAAGTGCTTAAATCAGATACTTTAAAACAAGACTTAGTCAAATGCTTTTTGTTCACATGACTTAAGTAAAATCTTTAATAAATAAGGTGGCTTTAAAACTATTGATAAAATAATATTAGCAATGTCTTATGAATTGTTAGCATTTTTTTAATCAAATGGTTTCATGTTTATTCCTGCAGAATACTATAATATTTGTCATAAGGGTTATAAAACTATAAAACCTGGCCCAAGACAGAATGATCTTTGCTTGTATATGCTTATGAAATATTGTTGGCTTAATGAAAACAGCTAAATCCTGAGTTATTGGAATAAGTACCCTTTAATGAAACAGTATGTTTTATTACTTAAGTAAATACCTGAAATTCACAGCTATAAAAAATGGTTAATAGGAAAATAACTTTAAATATTGGCTTTCACAGTTTTGGTAAATAATCTAGTTAAACTATTAAACAAATTAATCAGGTAAATAATGGAATAAATAAGTGTAAATGAACATCACGATTTAAGATCAAAGGTCATTAATTGATATTAAGTACCTGGGTCATTTCCAATTTAAAACATTGTTTAAATTTCTCATTGAAAGGTAAATATCTTTGTCTAATTCAAAGCTTATTTAAGGGATGTATATAAAACAAGGTATCAGGAAATGAGATATAAAGAAAGCTAAAGATACAAAGAGGTACTTTTTGGTAAAGAAGGTAAAAAGGAAAGGAATTTTATGCAAGAAATAATTTTGTGTGGTGTATTTTTACCCTAAAATAAAATGACTGATTTGTTCAAGAAAGGGGGATATTAAGGGGAAAACAGAAAGTTTAAGCATATTGTGAATGGTCTATGTAGGTTGTAATAAGATTAATAAAAAGTAATTTTTAAAGAGATTTTATAATTCAGTCGGCTGTGATAAAAGAGAAATTATAATATAATTATATTATATAATATATAAATATATATAATTATATAATATATAATATATATAATTATATATAAATTATAATATAGTATTTCTAGAGATGAGTGTTGATATATAAAAATGCACTAATACAAAACTAAATAATTGGTTAAAACAAGTTTTATTACAAACAGTAACTTATCTTTAATATGAAAAATTGTTAAATTTTAATATCTGCCTCTTTAACATTCTTCAGATTGATATCTTAAAAGTGCCACTTTTATTCTTTTGAAAAGACCTTGAATGGTGGCTCTACCCTTCACCTTTTGTTGGCTTCTGTAACTTTTAGTAATTATCTAAAGTAAGAGAGAAAAAAATTTTTTTGAATACAGGCAAGTAAAGTATCTTTTGGGCATACATTTTACTCTGAGTCCCTGTTATAGCCCTGTCTTTATTTGTGTCATGTGGAAGTCATATTTCACTACCAAACCACATGAAAGAGCTCTAATCAAGTAACTTAAAAGCTGTAAGTGCTTATCAGATTGGTAGAAACCAACCCAGCTGACTTTCAATTCACATGACCTCAGTGCTTTGGTAAAAGTAATTTGCTAAATTTAAACTCAATAACCTCCAGTAATTTAAAATCTCAAAGTCATGTTAAACCCTCAGGTTTCCCTCTTGCCACTGGAAATTTGGGTTACTAAAAAGTTAAAAAAGTAGGAGATAAAATATGCTTTTAGTAAAATTTTATAAAACACAAATATGTCAATATTCAAAAATGTTGGTTTTCTTTTGGTTAAGAACCTATTATAAGGAGTTGCTTTATAATGAAGAAAACTATACAAATAAAACTAAATGAATTGAAAAAACCCACAAAAAACAAAAAGCAAACAAACAAAATAAACAAGCCAGGGCAATGGAAGTTTACTCTGAACACTGTGGTTCCCAATAAAATAGTCGATATGGAGGAAGGGAAAAACAAGTAACTATGTAAAACCTGAGGGTATAATGTAAAAAAAAAAAAAAAAAAAAAAAAAAAAGTTTCATTACATACATTGGTATCATTCAGCTTCTTAATTTTTAAATGCTACACAATTTAAGAGCTAGTTTGGATTCATGCAGGACCCACAGCTCACTATTGAACAATCATTGATGAGTATATGTGATCCAAATGTACAGGGGATTATTCCTGAAAAAGCAATCAGCCTCATGAACTGGATAAATGCCAGTGGAAGGTCTGTTTGCTCTGAGAAGGGGACTACCCAACTCTCCCTATAAAATACCAAGGGGAGCACCCAGATGAAGCAGTTAATATGCTTCATGTCCAAGCCATGTTGGACTAGCTTTATGGTAACTGGGATACTCTCCCATCAAATATGTCTATTACCCAAGTCATGGTGAATTTGAGGGTTAAGGGGCCCCTTTTTACATGGGTGCCCCTCCCATGGAATCATAGGACTGTTTAAAAAGTCTTATCAAATTTGCTCTCCCTCATAGGTCGAACAGATGCAACTCCCTGCTGGGAACCCAAATACTTTTTTTTTTTTTTTTCACCAGAAAAGGTAAAATAGCTACTTGAAGATATAAAAAACAAACCTGGGACCCAGAACATAAAAACATAAATTTAATAAAATTATGAAATTTAAGATGTTTAAACAAGCCTTATGTAAAGTAGTTGTAACCCCTTTATGAAAAGTCTTATGAAAATGGGTACTATATCTAACTGGGGGATGTTTCCTAAACTGACGACATATAAATTTGTGATTTTAAGAAATGTTAATCGCACATGCTAAATGGGAACTAGTAAATTGCCTGAGCCCACAAAATATAGGGTAAAAGTTGGACTGCTAGTTGTGCGAGGCTTATTTCAGGGCTAAAGCCAAAAATTATGAGTACTTTTCAATAACGACTGAACTAGAGAATTTCTTTCTTTCTTTCTTTCTTTCTTTTTTTTTTTTTTTTTTTTTTGACGGAGGCTCGCTCTGTGGCCCGGGCTGGAGTGCAGTGGCCGGATCTCAGCTCACTGCAAGCTCCGCCTCCCGGGTTTACGCCATTCTCCTGCCTCAGCCTCCGGAGTAGCTGGGACTACAGGCGCCTGCCTCATCGCCCGACTAGTTTTTTTGTATTTTTTAGTAGAGACGGAGTTTCACCGTGTTAGCCAGGATGGTCTCGATCTCCTGACCTCGTGATCCGCCCGTCTGGGCCTCCCAAAATGCTGGGATTATAGGCTTGAGCCACCGCCTATTTGGGGCATTTACTGTCTTGCTACGGAACATTAACTGAAGCTCCCCCTATGCTAGTGGAAATAATGTTTCCCAAAAGAGTTCCATGATAAAATAAAAATGGTTTACATAAAATGTTGCCACCTAATAAGCAGGAGACTCTTTCCAAAGACTAATTATGAGGAACTACTCAATCCTACAGTGCCTAATAGACACCTCTCGTGAGCTGCTTGGTTTGTAAATGGCATTTCCAAGGTAAATAAGCATCTTGTTTTAAAAGCTGCTGCTCTAGTTAAAGAAGGGTCAAAAAATATTTTGCTTTCAAGTTATTTGGGTAGCATATGTTTTTATAAGCAAGTTTACTTTTTATCTAAGTTCTAAAATTCAATTTGTAATTTTATGACAATATTGTTATCTGCATAAATTCAATGAGAGTATCTTGAAACAACTGGAGGCACTAGTTATTTTTCTAAGAATTTAACTAAACTAGCATATTTGTAGGTACAGTTCAGGCAAGGCCAACTTTAAAAAGCCTCTATGGCCAATCCTTGCTGCATTCTATGCAAAATAATCAGACCAAATTTAATAAGCCTAAAACTTACTTTGTACACAAAATGGTCTTGCTATAATATCTCTTTAACACACAAAAAAGCAGCTCGATAAATTGTTTCAAGGGAAAAGCATAACACTTAATGGTAAATCACAGCCCCAACTGTTTTTGAGTGCAGACTAGATCATTATTTATTGGCCACGGTAATTCTCTAGAGAGTACCAGATTATAATTTTTCTTCATCTTTTTAGTTGGTGCCCTAATGGAATAGGTTCCTTTTCCTGTTCGGTCATACAAATTAGTCTTATAATTGTCAAATTACAAATGTTATTTATCTCTCCTTGTTGTGCTTTCCAGGAAACCAAAATCATGGTACCAGAGATATGAATCTCCCTCATTTGGCATCCCACGAGGCCTGGATCTGTTTTACTGTGAATGTTCTGCTGCTAAAACCATACAAGCACCCTCCCTCCAGGCCCAGAGGTTATTGCAGAAGAGGTGGGTGCGTTAAGATTATAAGGGCCAGTTTTGAGGGATAAAATTAGGTCAAGGTGAAACCCTCCAAATCAAGAACGGGTACACATATGCCTAAACAACTGTAAAACAAGTTTAGTTGCCTTCTAAACAATTATGTATCAACTTTGCATCCACCCCAACCACAAAGAATTTCTTGCTTACAGTAGAATTAAAGAAAAACATTTCCTTACAGGGTAAAAATACTTTGTAACAAAGCTTCCTGGGTATAATATTCTAGCTATAAGTTATGAAGATAAATATATATGCATATTTTTAATTATTTTCAGAACAATGCTTATTTTGTATCTAGATAATTGCCGTAAGTCTGTAACAAAAACCAAGCTTACAATAACTAAACACATAGAGGTTAAAGATAAGTCAGTCTCATAATTTTGCCTTTTGGTTTTGTTTGTTGGCTTTTTACTTAAAATAACAATATTTTATATTATACTTTAAGTTCTTGGATACACGTGTAGAACATACAGGTTTGTTACATAGGTATACACGTGCCATGGTGGTTTGCTGCACCCATCAACCCATAATCTATATTAGGTATTTCTCCTAATGCAATCCCTCCCCTAGTCCCCTCACCCCACAATAGGCCCCAGTGTGTGATGTTCCCCTCCATGTGTCCATGTGTTCTAATTGTTCAACTCCCATTTATGAGTGAGAACACATGGTGTTTGGTTTTCTGTTCCTCTGTTAATCTGCTGAGAATGATGGTTTTCAGCTTCATCTATGTCTCTGCAAAGGATATGAACTCATCCTTTTACATGGCTGCATAGTATTCCATGATGTATATGTGCCACATTTTCTTAATCCAGTCTATCATTGATGGGCATTTGGGTTGGTTTCCAGTCTTTGATATTGTGAATAATGCTGCAATAAACATATGTGTGCATGTATCTTTATAGTAGAATTATATACTCAGTAATGGGATTGCTGGGTCAAATGGTATTTCTGGTTCCAGATCCTTGAGGAATCGCCACAGTCTCTTCCATAATGGTTGAACTAATTTGCACTTCCACCATCAATGTAAAAGCATTCCTATTTCTCCACATCCTCTCCAGTATCTATTGTTTCCTGACATTTTAATGATCGCAATTCTAGCTAGTGTGAGATAGGGTATCTCATTGTAGTTTTGATTTGTGTTTCTCTAATGACCAGTGATGGTGAGCCTTTTTTTGTATGTTTGTTGGTCTCATAAATGTCTTCTTCTGAGAAGTGTCTGTTCGTGTCCCTCACCCACTTTTTGATGGAATTATTTCTTGTAAAGTTGCTTTAGTTCCTTGTAGATTCTGAATATGAGCCCTTAGTCAGATGGATAGATTGCAAAAATTTTCTCCCATTCTGTAGGTTGCCTGTTCACTCTGATGTGAGTTTCTTTTGCTGTGTAGAAGCTCTTTATTTTAATTAGATCTCATTTGTCAAATTTGACTTTTGTTGCCATTGCTTTTAGTGTTTTAGTCTTAAAGTCTTTGCCAATGCCTGTGTCTTGAATGGTATTGCCTAGGTTTTCTTCTAGAATTTTTTATGGTTTTAGGTCTTACATTTAAGTCTTTAATCCATCTTGAGTTAATTTTTGTATAACATATTAAGAAAGGGTCCAGTTTGAGTTTTCTGCATATGGCTACCCAGTTTTCCCAACACAATTTATTAAATATGGAAACCTTTCCCCATTGCTTGTTTTTGTCAGGTTTGTCAAAGATCAGATGGTTGTAGATGTGTGGCGTTATTTTTGAGGCCTCTGTTCTGTTCCATTGGCCTATATATCTGTTTTGGTACCAGTACCATGCTGTTTTGGTTACTGTAACCTTATAGTATAGCTTGAAGTCAGGTAGCATGATGTCTTGAGCTTTCTTCTTTTTGCTTAGGATTGTCTTGACTGTATGAGCTCTTTTTTTGGTTCCATATGAAATTTAAAGTAGTTTTTTCTAATTCTGTGAAGAAAGTCAGTGGTAGTTTGATGGGGATAGCACTGAATCTATGAATAACTTTGGGCAATATGGCCATTTTCACCATCTTGATTCTTCCTATGCATAAGCATGGAATGTTTTTCCATTTGTTTGTGTGCTCTCTTATCTCCTTGAGCTGTGGTTTGTAGTTCACCTTAAAGAGGTCCTTCACATACTTATAAGTCATATTCCTAGATAATTTATTCTCTGTTTGTCTATTATTAGTGTATAAGAATGCATGTGATTTTTGCACATTGATTTTGTATCCTGAGACTGCTAAAGCTGCTTATCAGCTTAAGGAGATTTTGGGCTAAGATGGGGTTTTCTAAACAGATAATCATGTAATCTTCAGACAGAGACAATTTGACTTCCTCTCTTCCTATTTGAATACGCTTTATTTTTTTTCTCTCGCCTGATTGCCCTTACCAGAATTTCCAACACTATGTTGAATAGGAGTGGTAAGAGAGGGCATCCTTGTTTTGTGCCGGTTTTCAAAGGTTTTCCAGTTTTTGCCCATTCAGTATGATATTGGCTGTGGGTTTGTCATAAATAGCTCTTACTATTTTGGGATACATTCTATCAATACCTAGTTTATTGAGAGTTTTTAGCATGAAGGGGTGTTGAATTTTATTGAAAACCTTTTCCGCAGCTATTGAAATAATCATGTGGTTTTTGACATTGGTTCTGTTTATGTGATGGATTGAGTTTATTAATTTGCATATGCTTAACTAGCTTTGCATCCCAGGGATGAAGCCAACTTGATCGTGGTGGATAAGCTTTTTAATGTGCTGCTGGATTTAGTTTGCCAGTATTTTATTGAGGATTTTCACATCAATGTTCATGAGGGATATTGCCCTGAAATTTTCATTTTTTGTTGTGTCTTTGCTAGGTCTTGGTATCAGGATGTTGCTGGCCTCATAAAATGTGTTAGGGAGGAGTCCCTCTTTTTTTTTATTGTTTGTTATAGTTTCAAAAGGAATAGTACTAGCTCCTCTTTGTACTTATGTTAGAATTAGGCTTTGAGTCCATCTGGTCCTGGGCTTTTTTTGGTTGGTAGGCTAATAATTGTTGCCTCAATTTCAGAATTTGTTATTGGTCTATTCAGGGATTCGACTTCTTCCTGGTTTAGTCTTGAGAGGGTGTATGTGTCCAGGAATGTATCCATTTCTTCTAGATTTTCTAGTTTATTTGCGTAGAGATGTTTATAGTATTCACTGATAGTAGTTTGTATTCCTATGGGATCAGTGGTGATATCCCCATTATCATTTGTATTGTGTCGATTTGATTCTTTTTTCTTTTCTTCTGTATTAATCTGGCTAGCAGTCTATCTATTTTGTTAATCTTTTCAAAAAGCCAGCTCCTGGATTCATTGATTTTTTTTGAAGGGATTTTTGTGTCTCTATCTCCCTCAGTTCTGCTCTGATCTTACTTCTTTCTGGTCTTCTGCTAGGTTTGGAATTTGTTAGCTTTTGCTTCTCGAGTTCTTTTAATTGTGATGTTCTTGTGTTAATTTTAGATCTTTCCCACTTTCTCCTATGGGCATTTAGTGCTATAAATTTCCCTCTAAACACTGCTTTAGCTGTATCCCAGAGATTCTGGTATGTTGTGTCTTCCCAGAGGCTTTGTTTACCCTGTGAGGGGAAAACCGCCTATTCAAGCTTAAGTAATGACAAGTGCCCTTCCCCATACCAAGCCCTAGCATCCCAGGTCAACTTCAGACTGCTACGCTGGCAGCAAGAATTTCAAGCTAGTGGATCTTAGCTTGCTGGGCTCTGGAGGGGTGGGCTCCACTGAGCTAGACCATGGCTTCAGCTGCCTTTCCATGTGAGTGAACAGTTCTCTCTCTCTGGCATCCCAGGTGCCACTGGTGTATGGGAAAAAAAAAAAAAATCCCTCCTGCAGTTAGCTTGGTGTCTGCCCAAACAGACACCCAGTTTTATGCTTGAAATCCAAGGCCCTGGTGGCATAGGCACCCTAGGGAACCTCCTAGTCTGTGGGTTACAAAGACCATGGGAAAAGTGTAGTGTCTGTACCAGAATGCACTGTTCCTTGCGGCACAGTCCCTAATGGCTTCCCTTGGCTACAGAGGGAGATCCCCAACCCCTTGAGCTTCCCCGGTGAGGCGATGCCCACCTGCTTCAGCTTGTCCACCGTGGGCTGCACCCACTGTCTAACGAGCCCCAATGAGATGAGCTGGGTACCTCAGTTGGGAATGCAGAAATCACCTGCCTTCTGCACTGATCTCGCTGGGAGCTGAAGACCAGAGCTGTTCCTATTTGACCATCTTGACAGCTACCTCCTAAAATTACAATTTTAAGAGGTAATGAATGCCTGTCTACATCCAGTTCTATCTGGCCTACAACAATTAATTGGCTGTAAGTCTTTTGACTCTTAAAGTCCTCGGCCCTCGGCCATAGAGAGTCCCATCAAGGGATAACATGGACCCAGGGTAGGCAGTCATGCCACTCTGCTAATGCTATGGGACAGTATAAATATTCCTGGCCTTTGATGCTGCCTCTGGCAAATCTCAGCCAGAAGAAGGAGAATTTAAACCAAAATAAAATCCTAAGACACCACCCCAAAATCATCTAAAAGGACTTCCTTCTCAGCTAGGGCTCTTGAAATTTAACCTGAAAGACTGATTCAGGCCATGAAGGGAAGTGGGGGGTCAGACATGCCTTATTATACCTCTCCATCGTTCACATCAACACACACATTAAGTCTGATAAGAAACATTTTACAGCGTGTTTCTCTCTGAAGCATGCTAGCTTTAAGCTTCATCTGCATGATGAAACTTTGGTCTACACAGTCTCTTATTGCAACCCAAATATTCCTTTCTGTTGAGCCCAGGTCTCTAGATAAACTCAACCAATTGTCAACCAGAAAATGTTTACATTTACCTGTAGCCTGGAACCCCCCGTTTAAGTTGCTCCACCTTTCTGGATCAAACCAATGTATTTCTTAAATATACTTGATTGATGTCTCATGCCTACTTAAGATGCATAAAACCAAGCTGTGGCCCGACTACCTTGGGCACATGTTGTCAGGATTTCCTGTGGCTGTGTCATGGGTGTGTGCCCTTGACCTTGGCAAAATAAACTTTCTAAATTAGCTGAGCCCTCTCTCAGATTTTCTAGGTTCACAAATTTGACATGAGTTTTGTGTGGGGACACAGATCCAAACCATATCACGTAGAAAAACTAAACACACTCCATTGTTTCATAAACCCCTTCTTTTTCATACCTTTGTTGTCGTCTTAGCTCAATTTGAATACCACTTTCTATATGACAAAAATTCCAATCAAACAAGTAAAAATGGCATTTCTTGTGTCTGAATTCTTTGAGAATGTTTTAATGTAACCCCATATATTTATGTCACTTTCCTCTACTAGAATTATTATAAGTAAATCTTGTCTCATTATGAGACTGTGACTTAAGATGCTCTATAATAGTTACTAAAGTAATGGCTGAATGATATTTAAATGAAAAATGTTGAAAAGGGAATTAAACATTGAGATATGTAGATAAGGCTGCAGGAAAGGAGATTAGATTTGAATTGGGTTTTGCAGTCTTAGTGAGTAAGCACAGCTTTCCTCTTCCCCTAGGAATCCTCCAGTTATACAAAAACTTGCTATTTTGTGTTGTTTGTAATTATGGGACTCAGGTCCCTTGCTCCAATATGTAATTGCTGTGTGATTTTGGTTGTGTTATTTACCTTTCTGAGTACCAGTTTTCTGGTCTTGAAATCATAATTATTATGGATGTGTAAAAGGGTTAAATGAGACAAACTTTCAAAGTTGCTCTTTTCTAATAGTTACTGGTGGACTCCACTTCCACATCAAAAGCTCATCTTCAAGATTTGATTATTAAAGAAACCATGAATGTTATAAAAATTGCATTTGAGTCATTCATTATCTTCGTTGTCCATATTTAATGTAGTCTATGAAAATAAGAGAGAATGGCAGCACATAACTTGCCTCCCATTTATCATTCTAGTCAGTAATGGTTGCCTGATACAGCAGGAAGAGAAAGGATATTATGAATTAGCAACATCTGCCATTGTCACAGGGTGGGGACCTAGTAGTATGCCTGATATTTGCTATTTCTCTGAAGAAATGCTGCCTACAAATGTGTCTTGCTAAAAATACAATAACGATAACAAGAATAATATAGAAAGATCTAGTTGACACAGAATACTTTATGCACTGATAAATGCCATGATAAGGTTTAAGTTAAGGACTTTATATGTACTGTCTGACACATTTACTTTTCACTATTAGTTAGGAACTACTACACTCATTTCTCCATGAGATATATGAAGTTCAGAGAGTTTAGGCAGTTACCAAAGTGATAAAACTAGTAAGGTTTAATCCTAGGTGTGTTTTGCAGCATGCGCCATATCACCTGCCAGAAAACAGCATACATACACCTAAATGGTGTTTTATGGTTTTTAAAGTACTTTCCGATACCTCACCACATTTATCATTTCAAATTCCTGTAACAGGCTTGCGGTTGATAGGACAGATGATACAACTCATCTGACATGTCACAGGGAGATCAAAGGCTTTCCTTAAATTGATATTCATATGCCTAAGCTAGAAGCAACCTAATATAATAAAAAGAGTCAGAAGTCAGACACATTATAAACTGACCGGCTCATTCATCTCCCATGTAAATATGCATCGAATATCTTCTATGTCACAGGCGCTGAGTTTTAATTTGTCTTTTACTTCTTTTCATCTGCAGGACATTAAGCAGTTTGCTGCATCATGATTTTTTAATATAGGAGGAAAGGATACCTATTCAGACAGATTCAGAGTCATTCCTACTCTGGATTCATCTATTAGAAAAATAACCCATTCACACAGTTCTGGTTACCCTTTTAAACACCTGTTAACTTTAAAATTGTTAAAACAACCAATATTATTTAATGCTCATTATTTGCCAGATGATAATCTAAGCATTTTTTAAAAATAACTGATTTAAATTCCCTAATAACTCTACAGTGTAGGTACTGTTGTTGTTGTTACCATCTTTCTTTCCTTTTTACAGTTTTAATCATCAAATCACAAAGGAGTTAAGTGACTTACACAAGATTACACACCTTAGAAGTGGAGTCACAATTGTAACCCAAAGACTCCGTTTTCAAAGTATGCTCTAACCACAATTTATGATGAATCATATTGTTGCTGTGAAGGTCAAATTAAACTAGATGATAAATGTAAAACACTTAACACAGATCCTGAGATACAGTAGATATTCAAGAAATGCTTATATCTCTTTCTTGTGAGGCTACATTTTATGACTGTAAAGCAATGCCACACTGCTACCTCTAGAAATAGTTACAGAAATAAGAATAATTTGTCAGAGAGACTGTAAACAAAAGATCATCTAATTTATATCATAAAAACATTGAAGAAGAAAATGTGGTTTCCGATAAGAAAATAATTCCCCTGTAGTCCTTTTATTTTTTTCCCTTTCTAGTCTGCATTTTTACAATACCAGCTCATTAAGTATCATTTCAGTGACTTGTGTTCATACACTATTTCAAATCTAGGTAGCTAATGAAACAATAAATCATTTACCTAGAAAGAAAAAGCAATATACATCCCCGTTCTATATTGAAGTATCTTGGAAATGAGGGACACTACAATTTGACTATAAGCCTTTCCCTTGAAGTTAATTGACCATTTATTCAGACTGCTTTTGAATTCAGAAGGTCTGCTGAGCATATATGCATATTACTATAGTCCTCATTCTTTGAAGTCTGGCTAATTCACACCTCATTTGTTTATTTATTTATGGTAACATAGTTTTGCTTATTATATACTTCCTTTACTAATGTTTGTCCAAAGTCTATTTCCTTTGTCATTTGTCAACTGGGAATTTGGACAATTGTAACATTAGTTCTAAGAGCTCTAGAATATTGTCAGACTCTTTCAGGGAACACACTACATGTGGTAATCTCATAAAGAGGCCAGACCACTTCAGTGTAAGTCATTGTGAAGAGTTAAAGGATATCATGTAATCCATGAAAATTGAATCAAGACTGCTTAATTCTTTCATAACATATTTTGAAAGGACCATAATTTTTTATTTAAAAAAAAAATTCAACTTTTATTTTAGGTTCGGGCGTATGCGTGCAGGTTTGATATGTGGGTATGTTACAGAAAGCTGTATGAACTCAATGTTTAGCTCTCACTTGTAAGTGAGAACATGTGGTATCTGGTTTTCTGTTCCTGTGTGAGTTCAGTTGGTATAATGGCCTCCAACTGCATCCATCTTGCTACAACAGATGTGATTTCATTCTTTTTTATGGCTGCATAGTATTCCATCATGATTTTATCTACCAAAAAATAAATTAGAAATACCATTCAGCTTCATACAAGCTAAAAACGTTCCTTACTGTTGGAGAGCTATTAGAAAAATATCCCTCCATATTGCCTTCTTGATCAAATCAAATAAACAAGACTTTGTTTCACTGGAAAGAGTAAAACAGAGGGGGGAATATAGTGTAGAAGTTTCCATCTGCCCCATCACTCAATGATTCTACAGCTTGCATATGAGAAAGGCATTCTAATAATTTGTTCCCTTAGTTGGCCTCATTTTATTTATATTTTGAATAGTGTACACATTTCACCATGCTGCATAGGATTCCAGGTTTTAAAGATACTTCTGCGTCCTGGCACGGTGGCTCACTCCTGTAATCCACTCCTGTAATCCCTGCACTTTGGGAGGCCGAAGCATGTGGATCAGTTGAGGTTAGCAGTTTGAGACCAGCCTGACCAACATGGTAAAAACTCTAAAAATGCAAAATTAGCTGGACATGGTGGCGCATACCTGTAATCCCACCTATTTGGGTGGCTGAGGCAGGAGAATCACTTGAACCCAGGAGGTGGAGGTTGCAGTGAACTGAGCTCGCACCATTGCACTCTAGCCTGGGCAACAAGAGTGAAACTCCGTCTCAATAAATAAATAAACTTTTTTTTATAATATGTCTCTCCAGTGAAAGTCAGTTGTTTCCTCTGATGCTCAACAAAGGAATGATATCTTCTACATGCTGAAGGAAAAAGAAAAGGCATATTTTGGACTAAATGAGCAAAGTTACATCTAAATAATTTTTCATATAATTTACAGGTTATGTTTTCAGCATCTCAAGGAAAAATAACATTAGTGGAAAATCTTAGTAGAACCATTTGAGAAGGGTTAATGCTATTGCCAGGTTTCGTAGGCTGAGTTCCTTTAGAAGTAGAAACTGAGACAATGGTTTGAGTGCAAGGAATTTATTTGGATGGCAACGATAGAGGATAAAAATGATACATAATAGGCAAAAACTCAATAGAATGTGCCAAACAAATTACTGCTGTTGGTCCTGTTAGTGAGCTCAGGGAAATGGAGCAAATACCTAAGCCCCTCATGGGGTCAAGGAACACACTCCATTTGCCATTAGTTGATGGGTTGATGGCCTCTATGGCTGCATAGTATTCCATCATGATTTTCTGCATCGAAAAATAAGTTAGAAATACCATTCACCTCTATACAAGCTAAAAATTCCCCTTGTTGTTGAAGAACTATTAGAAAAACATCTTTCACTTCTCCAACATCCATTACTTCTACAACATTCCAAGAGTGTCTGAAGCAGGTAAAGGACATGCTCCCATACCCAGAAATAAAACTCTTAGAGAGTCACAGGTATCTGCAGCAAGTGACTTTGCCTCATGCAGACTTGCATTTGGTGGGAAAGTAGCATCAATAGTGTTGGCTCCCCCTGGTTAAAGGAAACAAGACAAATTACTGAAAATCTCTTTACATTCTTTACACGTCTTGTTGCCACCCTAATAATAATAACAAATTAAAAAGACACTAGAGAAAATAGCCTCTAAATATGTTGTGTTTTACTCAGAAATAAAAATAAGAAATATAACCTGGAATGCATGAAGTGCTGAGCCACCAGTGCATTTGGGGAAGGAAAGGTAGGGGGAGCTTTCACTGGTGAAAAGAGAGTTACACAGCTGCTTAAAAAGAGAGCTCGTCGGTTTCAGAGGTTCGAAGCCAGAGTTATTTTCTGCTCATCGGTGGAGATGCCCTTATTGGGCAGGTGTTCTTCTGAGAACATCTTCTCTGAATTACTGCAGTACTAAAGAATGTCTTATCAAAGCATGAGATGTGTGAAGGACTCAAAAGGATTTTTAGAAAGTCTTTGGAAATAGTTCTTACTCAGATATGTAGGCATGAGCCTCCTCTCCTTTGGGCTTTCCAGGCCCTATTTTGTCGGGATCTGACAAAAGTGATTTCACCCAGGTATCTGCAACTTTCACATGATCATGACAACTTAAGAAATTTTTTTTTTTCAGCTTTTAGCAGTCTGTTCACTTAATTTTGAGGTTTCCCACTGTATTCTTACAAGGGCAGGTAGGCTCTTCTTTGTGGATTATGCGTTGTAACACAAGGGAACTAAGCAAAGAGGAGGGATATGCGGAATGCTTCCTAGAGACAACAGACAAAGGCTGTTTGGTTGTACTTGTTCTGCTGACTTTGTTTTTACATCTAGGAGGTAATTTTTTATGTACTCCTGGCCATAGCTAAACTGAAGGGGTTAAGAAAGTGAACGTTTTAGCTACACAAGCAACAAAGGTAAAATTTCCACTTGAACTTGTCTTTAGCCTAACAACGGTTCTCTTTCATTGAAATTGAAGAGAAGATAATAGCTCCTGTAAACTAGGTGCACCCACTTCTCGGTGGCTTCTCGAGCTTATCCTTCAGGGAGTTTGATATTTAATGTGGGAAGAGTTTTTTCATTGTTCATTATGGAATTTTAATCAGGTTTTAATCAGGATTGAATTTAAAATTCAATCTTCGCAGAGGCTTTATTTAACATGTAGTAGGATGATTTCTATTAATGTCTGGTAGGGAACAAATACCTCAGTCAAATTGTTGACAGCAAGTTTATTTTTAACTCTATGTCTTGTATCATAAGATAATAGGCGATCTAAAATAGGGTAAACAGTGCAATTTTGACTGGAATGTAAAAATGGGAAGTTATTATGTTATACTTTGACAATAGGGATTGTTGGATAAAATAGTCTAGTCCTATAAATAAGACCTACAGCAATGAACAGGTTGATTCAAAAATGTAAAATAGGAAATATTTTGAGTTCAAAGGTTAATTTTTTGCTTATTGAAGACAATATGGGTATAGAGTTCTAAAGAAACCTATAAAATGATTAACATGCTTATTTTAAATAATTCTTCTAAACCAATGTGATTGTTGCAATTAAATTTTGTTATTAAAATTCTGGGGACCTGTGTTTTTATAGTTCCATTTAAATATTATTTTCAAACTTTGGGCTTTAAAGAGTCTGGAGGTGAGTTTAGTTTACTACCTTAGACACAGGATACTTAAAGGGGTTAATTAGGATTAATTAGGATACTAATTAAAGGGGTTAATTAGATAGGCATGAGATTATCAACATAAAATGTACTACCCATTGCTGTTATCTAGACCCGATGAGACTTTGGAAACCACTATGTAATGACTTATATACAGCACATAAGCATTTGCTTACAATATTAGCATATTATATCCATGTGCCAGTAAATGTGCTACTGTATTGACATAGATCATTCACTCTTCATTATGACAGCTTTGAAGAGCTAGCACTATTATCATCGTTTTATCCATCAGAGAATTAAAACTAAGAGAAGTTAGATAACTTATACAGCTTACCTACTCACTGTCACTTGCACCTAAAAAGTTTAAGGGGTGCTTACAGTTCTATATAATAATTTGAAGAATACATGTAGATATATATCCATAATTTTAAGATAAGTTTCAATTTAACATTCTATTCTAACATCTTTTATTTCACCTTTTATATTTCTTTACTCCTGCTGCACATATTTTGAACTTAGATTTTAATTCATTAAATGCTACATAGAGAGCTTACCATTTACTTTTACGTCTATACCCATGATTGCTATTTACGTTTGTATCAGTTATTTACCACTGCAGTAACAAATTACTCAAATTTAGTGACTTAAATCAACATAAATTTATTATTTTATGTTATTATGCATCTATCCTAGGTTTCAATGAGCTAAAATCGAGGTGTTGGCAAGGGAGTGACACTTTCTGAGGGTCCTAGAAGGTAATCCATTTTCTAATTTCAAAAGGCTGCCCACATTCCTTTGCTCATGGCCTCTTTCTGCCTTCTTCAAAACCAGCAAAGCTGGATCTCTCTGACCATTCTTTCATCATCACATTCTTCATTCTTTGAACAAAACTGGGAAACATTCTCCACATGTAAATATGTATTTAATTCGTTTGGACCACCTGAGAAAGCTATGATAACCTGTCTGTGAGTTCTGTTGGGTGTAACCGACTGATCTTTAGTCTAATAATGTTGTTTCTGCCAAAGCCTTCTCTCTTCTCTGAGGTGGAGTGAGGTGGCATGAGGGCACTGACATATGTGGTCCTCATCCTGGGAGAAATACTAGTTGACTGCTGGCAATGTCAACCATCTTGGAGTGATGAGCTAGCTCCCTTTATTTTATTCCACTCTATCCAGATAACATTCTAATTATAATTTGGCACCCCTTTTAGGTTTGCTCACCATGACAATGAGTTGGATCTACTAAGCATGTTTTCAGGTGCTCAGTGCGGGCAAGTAATCAATGATTTACACCAATACTCATGCTCATTTTATTGTTTTGTACCCATGATGTATTGATTATTAAGTAATTTGATCATTAACTGTGTACTTTAAGTTTTACTTGTACCAGTCTCTGTGAATATGGTTAATAAGAATGTGATTTAGAAAGAAGAATGCACCATACGAGCATTCTGACAATTCAGAATAGACTCTGGCTCATGATAGATTCACCTTGATAAAACCATTCTATGAAGACTTTGGGTCCATTAACTATGGGAAGTAATACTTAACACCCAAAATACAATACGAGTCAACACTCTGAATTCGTTTATGATTTGAACTATATAATCATGATAAATGACTTGGCTTAACTTTAAAATACATTCCTTACTTAGAATTATGCAATCAGAAAAGTAGAAAAATCATAGAATGATAAAAGGTCGTAGTAAGAATGCTCTTAATACTCTAACTTCCTCCATTATTTTTTCCCACATTTGTATCATCTCGGGAACAGTTTTGAAGATTATAGTAAATGTGTCTGTTGAATATTTTTATAACTATTTTTTGTACCCTGCACTTATTCAAAAGATAGTATTTGCCTAAACGATAATCATTTTTAACCCCTCAAGAATCATAGAGGCAACAAAATAATTAGAATTACTTAACATTTATTTTGATTGTATAATGGAACTCAGGCATAACAAAATGTTATAAGAGAATGATAAATCAGTGTTCATCACACATCTATAGTATATATAATATTTATGCATTTGTTATTATTGTTAATTATTTACAATTCTTTTAATCAGGCAAATCTGTTGCATTCCAGGATTTGAACTGTGGGTATTTTATGCTCTTGCAGAGATCAGATATCTGAAAATGTGTGCACAGAGAAAGACTCAAGTGGGCCACCTTCATCTTTTATGACCATGCAGTAAAGAAGTTAAAACTTCCTATTTATCTATAATGCTTTCTCTCTTTTCTCCACACACACAATTTGAATGATATTTTAAACATTTTTATCCTATTTTTCCCCTAAATCTTCTTCATTAATGGTTTATTGAAACTTCAAATCCATGAAACAGGCCTAAACAAAATTTTATACCAATTATCATTTGAAAGCATGTGTATTATTTTGTAATTTGTGTCAGACGTCTCTTCTAGAAAAGCTTTTACAAAGGTCATTTTTTTTTATTACTCTTGCAAGAAAACAACTTAGGAAAGTTTGGAAAATAAATTTATTTGCAAATGAAAGGTCAAAGACAGTGGTAATGATTTTCAATGTGCTTGAAGAAATAAAAATTCTTAAAAGTGATAAAAAGTTGATTGATATTTAAAGTGATTTTATTACTTCGTTTTTAGAATTTGAAAATAACAATGTTTTATTTTTGCTGTTTTCCTCCACATTTTTTGGTGCTAGGGAAAATTAGCATATTCAACTGTGGATTTTTCCCATATATGAGACATGGAAATTGCATATTATTTAGTGTGGTTGCATAGTTAGTGTTCTACATTATTTATTCAGGTAAAGAATAGCTCTTAGGCTGCTTCCCTAATCAATTTAGTATGAGAACTGTGTTAGTCCATTGTCATGCTGCTGATAAAGACATACCTGAGATTGGGAGAAAAAAAGGTTTAATTCGATATACTGCTTTACATGGCTAGAGAGGCCTCAGAATCATGGCAAGAAGCAAGAGGCACTTCTTACCTGGTGGCAGCAAGAGAAAATGAGGAAGATGCAAAATCGGAAACCCCTGATAAACCCATCGTGTCTTGTGAGACTTATTCACTACCACAAGAATAGTGTGGGGGAAACCATCCCCATGATTAAAATTATCTCCCACTGGGTCCCTCCCATAACACATGGGAATTGTGGGAGTAAAATTCAAGGTGAGATTTGGGTGGCGACAAAGAGCCAAACCATATCAAGAACTTTGCAGTTATAACTCCGATCTAATTTGAACCAAATCATAAAAAGTTATGTAAGATGGTGTTATGCAGGAAAAACAGAAACAGAGAATACAATTATTGGTTATCTGATGTTATTCCACTAATACATTTAAGAGTATTCAGAGTTCAGCCTCTCAGAACATAATAAGCTATAAAATGATTATATTCAACATTTCTCAGTCTACCTCAAATTTTTCTTTTTTTAAAAAAATGCATAAGGTAAGTATTAGGTTTTTTTTTTAACTATTTCAGTAAAAAGTAAAATGTAATAGGAACTAAAATATAAGTTTTGGGTAACATGAAGTTGAATGACATTAGATACTAAAAGTGAGTTAGAATACAGACTGTCACAAATTTAAAATTAAGTCAGTTTTGTTTAGATGACTAACCCATATCAGGAGGGTGAAAAGTTCAAACTTTTGAAAATTAATGAAGTATTTATTAGTGAAAAATCTTATTTTAGAGAGAGCAGTGAATTCCAATATAGTACTCCTCTGTCAGAGGATACAAAAATGGAAAACAAAAAGCTAGAATATTCTCTCTGTTGTAGGGTTGGAAATTAAATTTGAGATATTGTGAATTTGGCTTTTGAGAGATAATATTTAAATAGATGGATAAATAGATTAGATAGATAGATATAGAAATAATTATAATTGTAAACCTCTATATGTGTGTTTCCTAATTCTCTGTTCTTTGAGAAAATGAGAGAGCCAGAAACATAATTAGCACTGAAATCATGGACTCTAATTTTATTCTCCACTAGAAGGAATCAGGGTTCTTTAGAAGAATAGCTCAATGTATTTAAAATTATGTAATAAATATCTTAATATATAGATAGGTAGAAGAGATTGCTATTAAGTTAAAAGACAACTAACAAATTTAGAAGAACCGTTGGAATTTAAAAATCAGCACCTGATAACTATTGGAATGATCATTGGTGGTACAAAATGTCAAGGAATGAATATACTGTGAGTAGAAGTTTCATACAAATTGAATACTGGATAGTCTCAAAATACTTTCCACAAAGCACTTTTTTTTTTTTTTTTTTTGAGACGGAGTCTCGCTCTGTCACCCAGGCTGAAGTGCTGTGGCCGGATCTCAGCTCACTGCAACCTCCGCCTCCCGGGTTCACGCCATTCTCCTGCCACAGCCTCCCGGGTAGCTGGGACTACAGACGCCCGCCACCTCGCCCGGCTAGTTTTTTGTAGTTTTTTTTTTAGTAGAGACGGGGTTTCACCATGTTAGCCAGGATGGTCTCGATCTCCTGACCTCGTGATCCGCCCGTCTCGGCCTCCCAAAGTGCTGGGATTACAGGCTTGAGCCACCGCGCCCGGCCCACAAAGCACTTTTTAATTACAAAGAGGCAATTACTTTACAGTGGAGAAACTTGGCTTACTTCACCAGATCAAGTGATCAAAATTAGCACATCACTAATGTGAGAAATCGAAATTGTATATCACTTGAAAGGATGACATAATATTCTTGACAAAAAATGCATAATCTGAATATAATTATGATAAAACATCAGATAAGGCCGGGCGCGGTGGCTCAAGCCTGTAATCCCAGCACTTTGGGAGGCCGAGACGGGCGGATCACGAGGTCAGGAGATCGAGACCATCCTGGCTAATACGGTGAAACCCTGTCTCTACTTAAAAATACAAAAAACTAGCCGGGCGACGAGGCGGGGGCCTGTAGTCCCAGCTACTCGGGAGGCTGAGGCAGGAGAATGGCATAAACCCGGGAGGCGGAGCTTGCAGTGAGCTGACATCCGGCCACAGCACTCCAGCCTGGGTGGCAGAGCAAGACTCCGTCTCAAAAAAAAAAAAAAAAAATCAGATAAAACAAAACTTGCAAGTATCTTAGAAAATCACAACATTACAAACATCAAGGAAAGTCTTAGAATTTTTCGGCTTGAACAAGACAAACAAGACATGACCCATAAATGTAACACATGATCCTTTATTGAATTATTTGACCTCAGGGCAAATCGACATATATGACCATCCAATGAATGCTTTTATAACAAATTATTTTTGTTCTAACTTATTTTTATATCAAAATCCTATCTACATCTGTTTAGTCAAGCTTGCTAATAATGTTATTTCAATATTACATATCATTGTATTACTAAAATACATTCATCTTCAATTTATAGATTTTAATATTTGTCCATAATTTCTGATAGTTCACATATTTCAGGACTATAGTGTTATAGACACACATGTTCAGGAGGGTTGTGTCAACTTAGTTTAGTCTTCCTTTCACAAACATCAGACATTACCCATTTTACCCTTTAACATTTTTCTTCATTATTTTGTCATACATTAAAATTTATTTTCCATCTTTCTTTTGGTGCATCTATTCCTTGTATAAATATCAAATATTACCTATCTTCCATTATCTATATTTTTCTATTATCTATCTTATCTATCTTCATTAGCTCTGTTCATTAGTTTCAAGCAGGTTTCCTAAAATAACATAGCACCAGGTCTTTTCTTGTTGGTTTTGTAACACGTGAGACTATCACATTTTTAATCTCTTAATACATTTATATTTGTTTTAATTGTTGACATTAGGGCTTACGTACTGATATCTTATTTTGGAAATACTATTTTTCATCCTTTTATTTCTTTATTTTCTTCCTGATTGTTTTATTACCTTGAAAGAAGTTCCTAACTTTGCTTTAACTGATTGATAATTGTACATGTAGATTTAATATTTACTTATAAGTTATTAATTTCCATAGTAATATTTTTCTACATATGCAAAAAGCTTACCAGTATCTATATTTTCTTCCTAAGCAATGTAAGTATTTTAGCACACTTTTATCTCTCTCTGATACTCCTCGCCATCCCATTTATCCTTGCTTAATATTTACTTGTCTTAAATTCCAGATTGTTGAGAGTATATCTTTTATGTTCATTATTTATTTAAGAAATGGTATATTTTAGTGATTTTTTTTTTTTTTTAACTTCCTGCAATAGTATTTCATTGCTATGTAACAAATCTCCACAAACTTAGTGGCTTAAAACAACACAAGTATTATCTCAAGTTTCTCTGAGACAAGATTCTAGGCACAGCTTAGCAAAGTCTTCTGTTTAGGGTTTCATGAAGCTACAGTCAAAATGTTGACTGAGGCTGTGGTCATCTCATGACTTGACTTGGCAAGGATCCACTTCCAGGATCTTCAAGTTCTTAGCAGAGTTCATTTCCTTGTAGTTATAGGATTGACAACACTGGTTCCTTGCGGGCCGTCAGCTGGAGGTGACCCTTGGTTATAGAGGCTGTCTGCTGTCCTTAGAAACCCTTTACATGTGGCTTTCCAACATGCCTGCTTACTTCATCAAGACAGCAAGGAGTGTTTCTAAAGAGAATCTATTAGCAAGATAGAGTCTTGAATGTATAAAAGTAACCTTGTCATGTGAGTAACATCACAAGAGCTTTGCTGCGTTCTGTTGTTTAGAAGCAAGCCACAGATTGTACCCAAACTCAAGGGGAAGGAAAACACAGTGACATAGCACTAAGCTTGGGATCATGAGGGACCACATCTGAGTCTATCCATCACATTCACGCTTGATTCCTTCCTTATTTTTCCCTTTGTATACTTTTTTCCTTGCAGGAGCACATGCTTGTAAGATGTGTAAGATGTAAGATGTGCTTGTAAGAGCTGTCTCAAATGTCCTTGGAAGCGTTCATGAGGAAACTTCACAACAATTAATTTACTTGTTTATGTGTATGGGGGATTTCAACTTTTAATCGGTCCAGCTATGTAGGATTTTAATAAAAAATGTGCTTGAAAGCTCATCTTAGAGACTACTTCTATAGCATCTTCAAATGATACATTTTGTTTAATAATTTACTTCCTGCTTAACTTAGCTACAGTGGATTCTGTTTGCAGCTAAGATGCTTGACCAACACACTAACACGTAACTAGGAACATGGATTAATATTGATATATTTCATTACATATTCTTGACTAATTAACTCTAGTTTGAACTTTCAGTACAATGTTTATACAAGTAATGCAAGTGAGCATCTTTGTCCAGTTCTTGATAGTAAAATGGTAAGTAAGCCTTCAGTCTTACACAATTAAGTATTTATGTTAGCTGTGGGTTTATTGTAGATAAGATGTTCTTTATCACATTGAGGAGTTTCCTTTTGTTTCTAGTTTCCTGAGTGTTTTTCCTCTTGAAGCAATGTTGCAATTTTAAAATAGTATTGTGTGCATCCATTGAGAAAATGATTTATTTTCTTCCTTTTATTCTATTGATATGGCATATTATATTAGTTGATTTTTAAATGTTAAACCAATCTTGCATTTGTAGGAAAAAATCATACTTTGTCATAGTCTGTATTCCTATATTTATTTTTATATTTACTGAATCAGTTTATTATTTTGTTAAGAATTTGTATATGTATATTTATAAGAGCTGTCACACTGTGTCCTTTCCTTGTGTCTTTGTGTTATTCTGGTTTCGGGGTAATCCAATAAATTTTGATGATAGAATGAATTATGGCATGTTTCCTCTAGTACCATTTTTTGGAAGACTTTGTGAAGAACAGCAATCAATTATTCTTTAAATGTGTGGTAAGATTCACCAGGGATACATCCGCATCTGGGCTTTTCATATGGGTAGAATTTATTTATTTAATTTTACTAATTCAATTTCTTTCTTAGTCTGTTTGCGCCACTATAACAGAATACCACAGACTGGATAATTTATAAAGAACAGAAATTTATCTCCTCAGAGCTCTGGAGGCTAGGAGGTCCAATATCAAGGCATGAGTAGATTTGGTTGTCTGGTGAGGCTTGTATCCTCTAAAGGGAACAAACATTATGTGAGGAGAACCTCATGGCCTAGTCACCTCTTAATGGACCCACCTCTAAATACCATCACATTGGCCATTAAATTTTAACATCTGAATTTTGAAGGGTACACACTCAAACCAAAACACCTATTACATAAGTAAAGAAGTCCAGATGCTTTATTTTGTCTTGAGTTACTTTGGACAGTTAGTATATTTCTAGGAATGGTCTAATAGTAGTCACACAGTTACTCTTAGCACTTTCTTATCGTTTTTCTTTCTGTGAGGTTGATTGTAATGCCCTCTTTAATTTGAATCTTTATTCTTTTCCTCTTGGTCAGTCTAAAAGTTTGTCAACTTAGTTGATCTTTTTAAATAGTCAACTTTTGATGTAGTTGATTTTCCCTGTTTTCATATTCTCTATTTCATTAATTTATTTCAATATTTATCATTTCTCCCCATCTACTTATATTGGGTTCCATTTGCTCTTTTATTTATATGGTCTTAAGATGAAAGGTGAGGTTATTGCTTTGAGATTGTTCTTTTTTTAATTTAGGCATTTGAAGTTGTATATTTCTCTCTAAGCACTGATTTAGCTAAGCATCATTAATTTGTGGCATGTTTGTCTTCATTTGCTCTCATTTTAAAGTATTTTCTAATTTTCCTTGTGATTTCCTCTTTGATCCATTGGTTATTTAGGAATTTGTTTTGTAATGTTCACATATTTGGGATTTTTTTTTTTCAAATTTTCTTCTATTATAGATTTCTAATTCTACTACAAGTGGTCAGAGAATATTATATTCTTTCAATCCTTTAAACTTTTTGAGAATTATTTTACAGCCTATCAAGAGTTCTATCATGAATCGTATTAATGTGTTTTTGAGGAAAAAATTATATATATTTTTTTTTTCATGTTGTTGAGTGTCATCTTCTATAGATATCTGCTAATTATAGTTAGTTTATATTACGTTCAAGTAGGTTATTTTCTCTTGATCTTCTTTTTAGTTCTGTCAGTTACTGAAAAAGAGGAAGTAAAGTTCAAACTGCCTTATTAACTTGTTTATTTCTCTCAATTATATCAGCCTTGCTTCATGTATTTTAGAACTCTGTTGTTCTGTAGATACAAATTTATGATTGTTATTATTTTTCCTGAGGCATTGATACATTTGTTATTTTAAAATGTCCTTCTTTGTCTCTAGTAACTTTATTTTTTGTAATGTCTATTGACTCAGTATAGCCACTCCAGTTTACTTAAGGATGTCCTTTGCATGATATATATTTTTATATTATTTTACTTTCAAAATATTTGGATTTTTGACTCTAAAACATGTCTCCTATAAAAAGCATGTATAAGGAACTTGATATTTATCCAGTCTTAGAGTCTCTGCCTTTTGACTTTGTTGTTTAATTCATTCTCATTTAATACTTTTATTGATAGTTACATCTGCTATTTTGTGCTTTTGTTTTCTTTGTCTCATATGTTTCTTTATCCTTGCTTTACTGTATTCATTTCCATTATTTGAATATATTCTAGTGTAGCACTTTCATTCCCTCAATTGAATGAAACCAGTGAAACATTTTAATCATTTGTTTTCAATTTTTTCACTACATCTTAAAATTTTATTTTCCTTGTAGTTGCTCTAGGGTTTACCATGTAGACCTTACCTTACTGGGATATGCTTCACGTCCTTCACATTTATACTGATGTAATTCTAATACTGTATAGAAAGGTGACTGCTGTACAGCTCTATGTTTTATTTTCTTTGTGTGTGTGTTGTTGTTGTTAAAAACATTACATCTATATATGTTACAAAAAATACTTTGTTATAATTATTACATTACAAAATTGTATCACTATTAAAGAAGTTAACCAAAACAGACCAATTATATATTTGTAATTATTTTTGCATTAACCTTTTAATTTATCTTTTCTGTTGTTATTATTTGTTCTTATGGATTCGAGTTAGCATCTTATCTAGTGTTGTTTGTCATTTATTTTTGTCAGTACTGCTTCCTCCTTATTAGTTTTCTTTGTGCTGTTAGTCAAATTATATTTCTATACATTGTAACACAAACCGTGCAATTATTTACATAAATTTTTATGCAATTGCTATTTAAATCCATCAAGAGATGATATACATTTCTAATATCATTCATAATTAAACAATCCCTTTTTTTTTGCTCTTTTTATCATGTGGATTCAAATTAATGTCTGAGGTTACTTGCTTTCAGCATGAAGAACTTCTCTTTAGTATTTATTTCTAGCTGGTTTTGATAGCAACATATTAGTTCAGTTTTTGTTTATCTAGGAATGTTTTATTTCATCATCAATTTTGAAAGGCATTATTGATGGACATAAAAATGTTGGTTAGAATTATTTTTCTTTTCAGAACTTTGAGTATGTCATCTCACTTTCTCTTGATGTCATTGTTTCTACTGAGAAATGAGCTGACAAATTTATGAGGGTTACCTTCTGCATGTCATGTGGTTTTTCTTTTGCAGCTTACAATAATTTATCTTTGTTTTTGTCTTTCACCATTTTTACCATGATGTGTCTAATCGTGGATCTCTATTTATTCTACTTGGAATTTTTTTAGCTTCTTGAGGTCATCAATTAATGCTTTTTATATAAAATGTTTTCATCTTTGGTGTTTTTTTAAATATTTTTTCTGTCCCTTTCTCTTTCCCTTCCCTCTAGTACTTCCATTACACTTAAATTCGTGTGTTTAATGTTTTCTCACATGCCTCTGAGAGGCATTTTTTTCTTAATTTTTCTTATTTGTGTTCTTCAGATTTTATAATTTATTGATCTATCTTCCAATTAACTGATTCTTCTGCCAGTTCAAATACCTTATTGAGCTAACCTAATGTATTTTTCATTTCAATTATCATACTCTTCCATTCTGGAATTCCACTTTGACTTTTTAGAATAAATTATATCTCTTTATGCCTATTCCATATTTCATAACATATTGTCTTATATTGACGGGGTGCAGCTGTTCTTACCTCTAATCCTAGCACTTTGACATGTTGAGACAGGAGGATCTCTTGAGTCCAGGAGTCAAGAGGAGCCTGGACAACATGGTGGGACCCTACCTCTAACAACAGCAACAACAAAACAGTAGCCTGACATGGTGGTGCACACCTACACTTCCAGCAACCCCGGGGACTGAGGCAGAGGGTGACTAGAGCCCAGGAGGCTGAGGCAACAATAAGCCATGATCGTGCCACTGAATTCCAGCCTGGGTGACAGAGCAAGACTCTGCCCCCTCTACCCCCCACAATATATTGTCATATATATTGCTTTACTGTTTTAAACACGGTTTCCTTTAGTTCTTTAAACGTGCTTATAATTGCTGCTTTGAAGTGTTTATCTTCTAATTCCAACATCTGTGCCCTCTCACAAGCAATTTCTGTTTCCTCCTCTGTTATGTTTTGGTTTGAGTTTTGGCTTCTGCTCCTTTGTATGAATCACACTTTTCCTATTTCTCTTTCTTTATATGACTGACAATGACTTATGATTTTTGTTGTTGTTGAAAGCTGGAATATTTATTTCAATACGCACACATGCACATACACACACACACACACATATACACATTCCACATTCTATAGCGTTGTCATTGTTTTTGTTTGGGTATTAACAGTTATATTACTTGGTGTGTCTTCTTCCATTTTCCTTCACATGTAACCAGTTAAGCACTGTGTTAACAATTAAATTTGTGACTAATTTTTATAGTAGTATATAATTTGAAAATTTTTATTATAATGATAAAGTGGTCAATTCATCAAGAATACACAGCAATCTCAATTGTTTATGCACTTTGTAACAAAGCTTCAAAATATGAACAAAAACTAATATAACCTCAAGGAGAAATAGACAAATCTACACTTGTAGTATAATAATAGTTTGACAGTTTTTCCTTTTTTTTTTTTTTTTTTGAGATGGAGTCTTGCTCTTGTCACCTAGACTGGAGTGCAGTGGTATGATCTCAGCTCACTGCAACCTCTACCTCCTGGGTTCAAGCAATTCTCCTGCCTCAGCCTCCTCAGTAGCTGGGATTACAGGCGCCCGCCACAATGCCCAACTAATTTTCATACTTTTAGTAGAGATGGGGTTTTGCCATGTTGTCCAGGCTGGTCTTGAACTCCTGACCTCAGGTGATTCTCCCACTTCAGCCTCCCAAAGTGCTGGGATTACAGGTGTGAGCCACCATGCCTGGCCTGATTTTTCAATACTGAATAGAAAAATAGGTCAGCACTTAAGCAAAGACATAGAAGAATTGAAGAAAACTATCAACCAATTTGATTTAATTGACCATTAGAGAATTTTCCAAAAATGCACATTATTCGCAAGTATTCATGGGGAATTTGCAAGAACACAATATTCTGGGTCATATCACAAGGGCCAATGAATTTTAAGAGATTCTAATCATATAATTACTTCCTCTAACCATAATGTAATTATATTAGCAATCAGCACATATCTCAAAAATCCCTAAATGTTGAAACAAAATGTCATAATTCCAAATAAGTCATGGGTCAGATAACAAATTAAAAGCAAAATTAAAAAGTATTTGAGTTTAATGAAAATGAAAAAGAGTTTATCAAAATTTTAAGATGCAACTGAAGCAATATTTATATATTTTTGCCACTGAGCATCTGTGGTAGAAAAGAGGAAAGATATTTCAGTTTCAACCATAAAAACTAAAAAGAGAAGAGCAAATGAAAACCAAAATAAACAAAAAAATGAAATAATAATGATCAGTGAAGAAATCATACAAATAGAAAAGCAATAAAGAAATCATAAACTGGTTCTCAGTGAAGATTAAAAATAAATTGATAAACCAGTAGGTGGGCTCATTAAGGGAAACAGAGAAAAGACAAAAATTACCAATATATTAATAATAAAACAGGTTATATCACTACATATCATACCTATTTTAGATGAATAATAAAAATAACATGAACAACTTGATTCTAATACATTTGATAATTTAGTGAAATGAACACACAAATACTAAAGAAGGCTCACTGAAAAAATAAATAATATAAATATTCCTACATATGTTAAATAAATTGAATGTGTTGTTTAAAAAAATCTTCTTATAAAGGAAACACTTCATCCAGAAGGAAGTATTTTTTCTGAAAAGTAACAAGAAATACTTGAGGATAGTCTCATGTTCATTTTCTTAGCAATCAGATGATCATAATATAAACACACAAACTAATAAATACTCCTCACATTGAATCATATATAGCAGTGAGAATGAATGAGGTACATAGCATGCAAGAATATGGAGGAACCTTCCAATTATAATGTTGAGCAAAAGATGACAGACACTTGTTATCTGAGTCTATGTATATAAAGTACAATAGTAAATACAACTACTTTTGCAGTTTAAGAGTCAGGATAATTGTTACCCATCATTAGTCTGGTAGTGACCACAAGGGGTTATTGAAGTGTTGTCAATGTTTATCTTTTTCTCATAATGTCCATTACATGAAGTGTTCATCGATTTATTAAAATTAGTTGAAAAATTTAGTTAAGACATTTGCACTTTCCTATACATGTTATAGTTCGATACAAAAGTTTTAAAAATAGAATAATGATATCTGTTTTATTAAAATACTGCTCCAGTAAACCACCTGCTGTTGATCTTTCTTTCTAATACATCTTTCTAATACATTTCTAAGTATATCTGTGCCTTCATTAATAAGACTTGCTTCATTGGGTAGAAGAACAAATGAACAAATATTTCTAAAAATATAGGATAATGTTTTTCTAAAACATAAACACATTCTTAGATATATATTTACAAATAGGCTAGGACATCATTAGGTTTCATATTTTCTACCACATGAATCATTTTTACATATAAGTCATAATTGATTAGATGATGTTCCCATTGTTGCAAAAGTTTTTACTTGTTCATAAATTTTCCATTCACTAACATGGCACATTGCAACTTTTAGGACAGAAAAAAAAGAGTTAACATAAGCTGAAAAACATGTAGTTTAGACTGAAATAACTAAATAAGTGCAAATACATTTCTGATAGTCTTATGAAAATCAGTTTATTATTGCCCTGATTGAAAAAAAAAAGTGTGATCTTAAAGATCTCTTCAAGATATTAAAAAACAAGCAAATATAAAATACAAGACATGTGATTAGCTCAGTTCATATTCCTCTACCAGAAAAGTAAGCTGAAAATTATTACTGAATAGTGTTTCTTTTCTTCTATTTTGGGGGAGAAATTTGTAGTTTTATATAGGTGCTTTTATCCAATATTTCACGTATTTTTCCCTTGAAACTTTACGATTTGTAATTCTGGGTTAATAATTCAGTTGAAACAAAGTTTGGAAGTAGATGAGATATAAATAATAAATGAATGGGTCTTAGCTGATAAAATACTAATATAGGCCGGGCGCGGTGGCTCAAGCCTGTAATCCCAGCACTTTGGGAGGCCGAGACGGGCGGATCACGAGGTCAGGAGATCGAGACCATCCTGGCTAACACAGTGAAACCCCGTCTCTACTAAAAAATACAAAAACTAGCCGGGCGAGGTGGCGGGCGCCTGTAGTCCCAGCTACTCGGGAGGCTGAGGCAGGAGAATGGCGTAAACCCGGGAGGCGGAGCTTGCAGTGAGCTGAGATCCGGCCACTGCACTCCAGCCTGGGCGACAGAGCGAGACTCCGTCTCAAAAAAAAAAAAAAAAAAAAATACAAAAACTAGCTGGGCGAGGTGGCGGGCGCCTGTAGTCCCAGCTACTCGGGAGGCTGAGGCAGGAGAATGGCGTAAACCCGGGAGGCGGAGCTTGCAGTGAGCTGAGATCCGGCCACTGCACTCCAGTCCGGGAGACAGAGCGAGACTCCGCCTCAAAAAAAAAAAAAAAAAAAAAAAAAAAAAAATACTAATATATTGGTCAAAAGTAGATAATGATTAATTCTGCAGCCCAAATTTCAACACTCTTGTCAGGTGAGAAATTTATAGGATGACAAAACAATGATATACTGTAACATGCCATGAACTATTCTTACTCAATCACGACCTGCACTGGAGAAAGAGCAGTTAATTATCCCCACCTTGGTGGAAATAAATAATGGAAAAACATACTGCTGAAAAACAGTAGATGTCTTTAAATCATTAATGAATGTGGGAGAGTTTGCAATAGAACACTTCAGTTTGGTTGAACCTCTATTCTGAAATGCCAAATCTCTTTTATCCAGACATTAAATGTATTACTTTAGGAATTCCTTCCTTCGTGGATATTTTGGGCCAGGGTAGAAATCTTAAATCATTAATTAGATTACCACTAGGCTGTCATTTACAATAGTATCAGCTACAGATAAACTATCCTGCAGTAGGAACGCTTCAAATCTCATCTTTAATGCTATCAGAACAGAATGCACTTAGGAATCTCACTACACTCAAGTTCAAAGATTTATGAGCTTCCAACCCAAATACAGCATGTATTTTGAGTATCTTGGGAAATGAATCAGTCAACATCATCTATTCGAGCTGGCATTGGCATTTATCCTCAAGTGAATAATAGGACCCCCAAAGGTGAAGACAGCAAGGAGCAGTCATTTTAATTTTTGAAACATGAATATTGGTCTAACACCAGGGGGAAAAAAAAGTAAAGATTTTTAAAATTAAACAAATTTTAAACTTTTGCAATAAACAAATATATGTTTATTGTCTCCTGTTTGTATACATTTCATAATTCCATGTTATACAAAGTAGTAATCTTCATTTTAATGTCATCACTTTTGGTTTTATTTTATCATATCTTCTTGGATATAATGAAGTTCTAATCGCCTAAAGGCAAGTTGTCTGCAGTGAGTAAAAATGCTCAGGAATAAACATAGTGAAAAGTAGGTCTTACTTTGATATTGATATTCCCCAGGACCCAAATTAAAATGAAAATGTGTTAAATATAAAACTAATAAACCTAAATAAACTGGATACCATCGAGTAATTTAAAAATATTTAAACTATGGCATTAACTCTAATAATTAGCTCTTCTTTTTTCTTTACCTTCCTTCTTTCCTTCTTTCCTTCCCTCCTTCATTCTTTCCCTCCCTCCCTCCTTTCTTTCTCTCTCTCTTTCTCTTTCCTTCTTTCTTTCTTTCTTTCTTTCTTCCTTCCTTCCTTCCTTCCTTTCTCTCTCTCTCTCTCCCTCCCTACCTCCTTCCCTCCCTCCCTCCCTCCCTCTCTCTCTCTCTCTCTCTTTCTTTCTTTCTTTCTTTCCTTTTTCTCTGCCAAGTACAAGTTAGGATTAGAATTCACAATATCTGATGAGCTCTGGAAAAAATTATTCTGGTACTGAAAAAAAATACTGCTTGTAAATACATATAAAGCATTGGAATATAGAATTAAAAAATGAAGGATAATTATCAATTAATATGATTTTAGAAAACAAACACTTCTAGTAAATCGATAAGGTAAAGACAAAGAGCATAATTCAGTAAAAGCTTAATAATAGCATGTATGTTCTTAACTACCATCATTTACATTTTTAGTTAAGTGAAACGTGGTTAGCTACATGTTAAGTATGAGATTGGTGGCTCCATCATGTACAATACCTATGAGTCCCAGAACTACCACATTGATAAATAAAACTGTAAACCTACCACTTTCTTCCCTCAAAGTAACTTCCAGGATAAAAATGATGTTTTTTTTTTTTTTATTAAACTTCATAGCAATAAGAATACAAGGACATTTAAAAATAAATAATCTCTGTATGATGTTTTTCAAAAAATGAAAATTAAAAAACTGTAAGCACTAATTACCTTGATAAATTGTATTACATAACAGTTTTAACAACTGGATGATGATGTCAAAATGTAAAACCAACCAGAACAACTACTGCAGTTTTTAAAAGTCTTTAAATGGTAAATGCAAATGATAAGTCTAGGAAAGTAACTGAACCCAAAATGACAAACTAGGGTCTAATTTCTAGAAAATATAAATGAATGGACTAAAATAAGTTGTTCAATTTTTTAAATATTGAGAAAATATCTTGAAAAAACTCTCTTGCATACACACACACACACACACAAATACACAAGTGATTATAAAACAAATGAGAACATAATCACCAATAATTAAATCTATGGAAATGCAGAAAACAATAATAGAATGATGTTTTGGCTCATCATGTTAGTTACATTTAATTAAAAAGGTTTAATAATTCACCTTGGTGAAAACACAGCAAAAATGTACATAGCTATCAGTCTATCATTGTTTATAACAGAAACACACATACTACCAAATTTTAACAACAAAAATGCACATAAAGAGAAGAACAATGAAGAACAATTGTGATGTATTCACTGCAACAAAATACTGCACATACCATATTTAGCAAAATGAAATACATCTATATGTTCTGATTGTGAAAAGTTCCCCATAACATTTGATGCTGAACATGATACAAAATATGACTGTCCATTGTGTTGTAGTTGTATCTACATTAAACATTTTTCCAAAGGTAAAAGAATAAATTGTAGATTTTAAGTTTTGTTATTGCTATCTATATTAATATTCTTGTTATTATTCTATCATTACAATATTTTAGTACTAAACTTCTGTGTTATTCTTATTTAATTATTAGTGATAAACCAGTTTACATTTTTTTAAAATAACATATTTAACACGTTTTCTAAAAATCATGAAGTTGTAGCCGGGCGCGGTGGCTCAAGCCTGTAATCCCAACACTTTGGGAGGCTGAGACGGGCGGATCACGAGGTCAGGAGATCGAGACCATCCTGGCTAACACGGTGAAACCCCGTCTCTACTAAAAATACAAAAAATTAGCCGGGCGAGGTGGCGGGCGCCTGTAGTCCCAGTTACTCCGGAGGCTGAGGCAGGAGAATGGCGTAAACCCGGGAGGCGGAGCTTGCAGTGAGCTGAGATCCGGCCACTGCACTCCAGCCCGGGCGACAGAGCAAGACTCCGTCTCAAAAAAAAAAAAAAAAAAATCATGAAGTTGTTGTGATTCCATTTTTGTTGGGAGGAGAATAGATAGCCTGAGTACATAGGCTGCTTGGTTCGCTGCGAGACATGGGGGGTGAGAGAGCAAAATAAACAGTCCCAGTACTAGGAGATCAGGAACAAGACGAAGAGAGAATAGGAATCACTAATGCCCTTTACACCTATCAGTGTTTACCTGGTATTTTCTTGTATAAAATGAGATTCTGAAACTAAGAGCTCATGAAGAGTCCTTCGAAAGCTATTATTCTTTTATATAATCTGTGAAAACATCACGAACTGAAAAAAAAACTTTCTATTTTCTCTGAGGAGACTATCTGGGAAATAGATTATTGCTTAATAATGGAAACTACATCGTCAATATTATCATCCAAACGTCACCTGTGTATTCTTGCCAAAAAAAAAAAAATCTTAAATTTAATCAAGAACCCAGAAATTTAACATAGTTTACAGAAAATATAGTGGATTAGGGAAGACATTAAATGTGAAGAAATAAGCTGAGAAATTAAGAATGTAGAACTTGACAATTAATGTAAAATCTTCTAATATCACGGTCACCAAAAATGCTTAAAAAGGATAGAGTCACTAAGAAACCATTGTATCACAGGCTAAAAACACAAAATGTTACTTAAAGTAAAACAATCAAACATAACTCATGTTACTTTTTTGTTTATTTTGGTTCCTGGTTTAGAAAAGCAAACTCTATGAAAGATATTTCTGATAATAAAACAAAATTCCTGAGAAAAATTTGAGTTTGGACTTATTGGATGATAAGATGATCATTTTAATTTAGTCAATTGTGATAATTATATAACAGATGTAAGGATGTAGGGTTTCTTTATTCTTAGGAAATATTTAATAAATATTTAGAGATGAATTTTCATGATTTTTCTGACAAATTCAGATAGAGAGAGAACAAGAGAAAGCAAATATACAAAAATAATAGTTGTTGGATCTAGGTGGATATGGGTGTTTATTGTATGGGTGTTTATTGTACAGTTCTGTCAACTCATTTATATCTAAAAGTTAATAAAATTTGAGAAATAAATATCATTAAGTGCTGACATGTAACTAAAAGTTATATAGAACTTTATAATCTAAAATTTGTCTCTAGAAAAATTATCAGCTACTTGATAAAGCTAATTGTGTTAAGGGCTTATTAATGATCCCGTGGATTTCTTTGAATAACAGGTTTTCCAATGGGAAGACTAAATTTTTTAAATTCTTTGAATTCAGTATTTTTAACAGGTCAATAGCTTGTTAATTAAAATATATAGCTGTAAACTTGGCATGAGGTCATATTTCTCCCTAGATAACAAATAACTTTCCTTCTTTTGTTATGGAATGTAAGTCACGCACTTATGTGAAGATAGATGGATTTCCCAATAAATTCACAAACAGTTTAAAGTACAAACAAGGCTTGAAGATACGCACACACCATTACCATCATAATATTTGATAATGATTATTTTTAAAAGACATGAAAGAAATTAGCATATGAAATCTGAGATTCCTGTGAGTCTTTTCATAAATATTATTTTAAACATTTTTTAAAACTTTTTTTTCCACCATGCGTATGTGGATACCAGATTTTAGATAATTGGTACCATAGTTTGTTCAGTGAAGTTCTTAAATTATAACTGAAAACACAGGCTTAATGACCGCCAGGCATGACAGACACTGAAGGGCAGTAGACCCGTCCCGAGGCTCAGAACAAATGCAGCATTTAATTTAATTTTAATGAAGTGAGAAGCAAGACGTATAAATCAGAATTACACTCAAATCTAAAGAAGCCTTGGTATGTTTTTTCGGAAGGGTCAAGGCCTATGTATCTGAGTGAACCTGAAAGATTTAATGTTTAGAACAGCTGGAATACCTCTACAGGAAATTGTTGTTTTTTTGTTTTTTGTTTTTTGTTTTTTGTTTTTTCTTTGAGATGGAGTCTCGCTCTCGCCCGGAGCTGGAGTGCAGTGGCCAGATCTCGGCTCACTGCAAGCTCCGCCTCCCGGGTTTATGCCATTCTCCTGCCTCAGCCTCCGGAGTAGCTGGGACTACAGGCGCCCGCCACCTCGCCCGGCTAGTTTTTTGTATTTTTTAGTAGAGACGGGGTTTCACCGTGTTAGCCAGGATGGTCTCGATCTCCTGACCTTGTGATCCGCCCGTCTCGGCCTCCCAAAGTGCTGGGATTACAGGCTTGAGCCACCGCGCCCGGCCATGGAAATTGTTATCCTCTCTTTGGAAAAGTGTCACCAAAGATTCACTTAAAGTCAGCCTTTGCCCAGCTCCCATTTATACTTTGTTGCTATGCAAATGATCCAGTCTCCACTACTCCTCACATTCTTCTCCAAGCCCAGCATCCTTTACAGCACTGCCCAACTCTCCCATGTACTTATATTTACAGAGAAGAAAATGAGGGTTCCAAATTGCCTAAATTTCATCTATCTTGTGTCAGAATTAAGTGTTGAATAAAAGTCCTGCTCGGTTTCACTATTCTGTGGTTAGGAAAAATAGTGGGCAGTTGTGGATGAACTGGAGAGTGATTTGTCTATAGTGTTTGGGGCTATGGGCAGTTGGAGAACCGGAACGAATCTGTTAGATTATGGAATCAGAAAAACCGTATCATCAGTAATCAGCACAAGGCCATGGTTAGGAAGCATTCTCTAATCATAAAGAATGACCCACATCATGACCATATGTTGAATACTGTCATTTTGATTAATGTAAACCTTTTTTTTGCTCTAAAAAGATCTGGCTATGATTCAGATTTTAAAGGCTAGTCATTTAGAATATTAGATTTCCAGGCCGGGCGCGGTGGCTCAAGCCTGTAATCCCAGCACTTTGGGAGGCCGAGACGGGCGGATCACAAGGTCAGGAGATCAAGACCATCCTGGCTAACACGGTGAAACCTCGTCTCTACTAAAAAATACAAAAAACTAGCCGGGCAAGGTGGCGGGCGCCTGTAGTCCCAGCTACTCGGGAGGCTGAGGCAGGAGAATGGCGTGAACCCAGGAGGCGGAGCTTGCAGTGAGCCGAGATCTGGCCAGTGCACTCCAGCTTGGGTGACAGAGTGAGACTCCGTCTCAAAAAAAAAAAAAAAAAAAAAAAAAGAATATTAGATTTCCAACACATCATGCAAAGATACCAGTACAAAATTGAGATTTATTTAAAATATTTATCAAAGTATTCAATATGTCATTCCAGACATTCACAGACCAATGATTAAGTTTTATTAATAGTGAATAAACTCAAACTCTGTCAATTTCATGCATAGACAGCATATAATTCATTAATAGTGGATAAGTCAACTTTTCTGTCAATTTCATGTGCAGACAAATGTGCAGATTTGCTTGCTTTTAAAGTCCATTGTATTTATATTTCACTCACAGTTAGGCAAATTGCCTTCAAATAAATTCTGTGAAACAAAAACAAATAAAAATCTTCTCTTTAGTCCCTTTAGCTTATCATTCTAAATCGTATAATATGCGAATAAGGAAATAAATAAATAAAGTATATTCAATCAAATATGGCAATTTGAGTAATTTATATTAACTTTAAAAATAAAATTTATGTCACATAAATCAACCCATAAAAGAAGCATTACAGGTATATAGCTATTATATAATATCTTAATGTTAGACCTGAAAGAGTCATCTAATCAATATTATTTTATTGGAAGAATTTGAGACATGGAAGGCTGAACTGATCAAGATCATAAGATTAATTGGTAAGAAAGCTGGCACTAAAACTAATATTCGCCAACAAACTTTCTAAGTGCTCTTTAAGATTATACAATACAAGTAGAACAGAGTGTAAAATTATAGTTTCCAATCATATGATGCATTTTTTCCATTTGTAAGTGAAGACATGAAGGGAAAGATTGAATTAAAAATTGTTCAGGTGTTTTATTCAAATTGATCAAAAACTCAACTCCTGTTTAATGCAACATTGCTACATGTTATCCTTTGTTGATAGGTAGAAATGCTTCTATTAAAAGTTCTAAGAGGGTCAAACGTATGTTCTGTAAGTATAACAGCTACATGAGCATAAAACATAATTTACCAGATGAATTCATTATGCAAATATTCTAACAACATATATAATTATTATGGCGCCTTTTACTGTCTGCTTGCCAAGAAAAATTCCTAATATGTGATGAAACCACTTTGCATCACAAGAAAAATGAAAAATAAGTTGGCACAATTGGGTATAAAATTTAATAATCATTACAAAGGACTGAGTGATGCTACTTCAGTCTTACTGTTGAAAATGGGAATTCAAGGCCGGGCGCGGTGGCTCAAGCCTGTAATCCAGCACTTGGGAGGCCGAGACGGGCGGATCACGAGGTCAGCAGATCGAGACCCCTGGCTAACACGGTGAAACCCCGTCTCTACTAAAAAAATACAAAAACTAGCCGGGCGACGTGGCGGGCGCCTATAGTCCAGCTACTCGGAGGCTGAGGCAGGAGAATGGCGTAAACCCGGAAGGCGGAGCTTGCAGTGAGCTGAGATCCGGCCACTGCTCCAGCCCGGCGACAGAGCGAGACTCCGCCTCAAAAAAAAAAAAAAAGAAAATGGGAATTCAATGATAACATTAGTTTATGGTTTGAGCTTTGTGGATCTTCCACCAGTTAACACTAATCAAATTTTATTTTCGAGACTCGCTGTTTGCTGTGAAACGTTGATTATTAAAATCACTTTCAGGCCGGGCGTGGTTGCACACGCCTGCAATCCTAGCACT
Organism: Trachypithecus francoisi; assembly: GCF_009764315.1. Lineage (NCBI taxonomy): Eukaryota > Metazoa > Chordata > Mammalia > Primates > Cercopithecidae > Trachypithecus > Trachypithecus francoisi. The sequence continues at coordinate 21,738,824 of NW_022681465.1, forward strand.
TTGGGAAGCGGCGGTGGGTGGATTGCCTGAGTTCACGAGTTCAAGACCAGCCTGGGCAACACAGTGAAACCCCGTTTCTACTAAAATACAAACAAAATAGCTGGGCATGGTGGCGGGTGCCTGTAGTCCCAGCTACTCGGGAGACTGAGGCAAGAGAATCGCTTGAACTCAGGAGGCGGAGGTTACAGTGAGCCGAGATGGTACCACTGCATTCCAGCCTGGGCGACAGAGGAAGACTTTGTCCCTGCCCCCCTCCCAAAAAAAAAAAACAAACACTTTCAGACTGTATTAAAGCTGAATCTTAAGCAACTGAAGTGTATTTAAATGTGTATACATGAAAGTGCTCCTAACTTTATGTTACAGTATCATGAAAAGAAATAACCACAAACTAATTTGGATAACATACACTTTCTGTGACTCCACCAGTGTTTTAAAAAGTAGAGAGAGCAAAGTCATTTTACTGCAATGACATCACTGCGAGTTTTTCGGTACTATTCCTGTAGAGCTGTAGGGCCGTCTCTTCTCCTTCGAATGTGAACTGACTAGTGGCTGACTTGACTGCTAGCGGGTGGCAGAGTGACTCTCTTCTTGTCCTGGACCTGGCATTTTAAGAGGCTGGGTAGTTTCTGCCTTGGAATCTTGGAGTCTTAAGAGGTCATGTAAAAAGTTTAAGTACTTTGTGGAAGAGACAATGTGGAGACCCTGGTCAGACAAGAGAAAGGAGCTCAGCTGAGCCCAGCCTTCCAGCCATCCTGCCAAGGTCCTGGGAACATGAGACATCATCTTGGGCCTTTCTGACCAGAGCTGCCGCCCAAGAACCCCAGTTTACCCCTCGTGGAGCTGGACAATCACCCAGGCAAAATCCTAACCCACAAAATTCTCAAATGTAGCAAAATGAGATCATTTGAAGCTACCAATTATTGTGACAGCTTTTTACACATTAACAGATAACTAGAGACTGTTTCACTATCTTATGACATAAACTGAATTTTCTACTTAGGGTTTTGTTCAATGACATGTCAATAATGTATTACAAGACATATATCAAATTTAAATAAATGTGCAGATTTGTAAAACTGAGGAAAAACCAAAACCCAAACACTTCCACAAATTAAATGATTTTTAATTCAATATTGATTCCCATTAATGTACTTGTCTAGTTGCAGAAGGCTTTTGTGGTCAGGATGGGGGAAAGTCCTTATTCTTAGACCAAATGTTTCTTGAAACATCACCCAAAAGTATTCTCTAAAAGCCAAGCTGACTGAACTACAAAGCACTTGCTTGAAAAATATTTCTTTTCCTTCTTTGTTGAAGGAAAGTATCTGGCAGAAATTCAGCTAACAATCAGACAGTGCTCCTAGACAGACAGGAGATAAGATGTAGCTTCCTTTTACTTAGAGACAAGAATGAATGCTGCAAAAATAAAGGTAAGTGATATGTTGTGTGACATATTAGAACCAAAAATTGCCTGTCTATCCGCATAAAATACATCTCATTGACTCACTTCAGAACTTTCATCATCATTGAATAAAAGAAGTTTCTTCTTGGATTGGAGTTAGAAAACCTTTTCTTGGGTATGTATAACCATCGTGGAATAGTTATTTTTGCTTTGATGATTTTTTTTCTTGGACATAAACGTACATTTAATATGTGTTGCTTCTTTTTAAAATACGAATTGAGGAATTGCCATGCTATCTTCCACGATGGTTAAACTGATTTACTCTTCCACCACCAGTGTATAAACATTCCTTTTTCACTACAACCTTGCCAGCATCTGTTATTTTTTGACTTTTAATAATGGCCATTCTGACAGGTATTAAATGGTATCTCATTGTGGATCTGATTTGCATGTTTCTAATGATCAGTGATGTTGAGTTTTTTTTTCATGTGATTGTTAACCACATGTATTTCTTCTTTGTCAAGTGCCTCTTCATGTCCTTGGCCTAGTTTTTAATAGTAGCCTGGATAAAGAAAATGTTACATATATATACACACACACACATATATATTATATGTTATACATTATATTAAATTATATTATATATTATATACTGTATATTATATATACAGTATATATATATATAGTATATATAATGTATATACCGTATATATATTATATATACAGTATATATAATATATAGTATATATAATGTATATACCGTATATATATTATATATACGGTATATATAATATATATACACACTGTATTATACTGTTCTCACACTGCTAATAAAGACATATCGGAAACTGGGTAATTTATAAAGGAAAGGGATTTAACTGACTCAGAGTTCTACATGGTTGAGGAGGCCTCACAATCGTGGCAGAAGGTGAATGAGGAGCAAAGTCGTGTTTTACATAGCAACAGGCAAGAGAGAGCTTGTGCAGTTCCTCCCTTGTATAAAACCATCAGATCTCATGAGATTTGTTCACTACCATGAGAACAGTATGGGGAAAACCACCCACATGATTCAGTTATCTCCACCTGCCCCCACCCCTTAACATATGGGGATTATTACAATTCAAGGGGAGATTTGGGTGAGGATACAGGCAAACCATATCATATACCATGGGATACTACGCAGCCATAAAAAAGAACAAGATCACGTCCTTTGCAAGAACATGGATGGAACTGGAGGCCATTATCCTTAGCAAACTAATGCAGGAACATAAAAGTAAATGTTCTCACTTATAAGTGTGCCGGGGACCAGCCCTGACGTGGTCAGGGTACCCCAAAGGGGAGAGGCAAGGTGGCGAGAGACAATAAAGACACCAGACACAACATGCAAGAGGACACAGACAAGACTGCAGCCCAGTAAAGGGCTGACAGCCCTGAATGATTTTTACTATAGGCTTATATAGTATTTTATAGAACAATTGTCAATCAGCAGAGCATCAGGCGATTACATAATTATATATAGAACAATTGTCAATCTGCAGAGCATCAGGCGATTACATAATTATATATAGATTATCAGGATATTCTCAGAAGTTCATCAAGAACAGTTCTCTTCATGGATGGTCAGTTTGTTCTTCTTTCCTTGGTTACCCTTTTGAGGAATCCTGATTTTCTTTCTATGGAACTAGATAAGCAAGCTTAATGGTTAATATAACAAAGTCTTATATCAGACTTGGTGGCTCTTGCGGTTACAGGTGCTAGACGGGACCATTGTGTGGTCTTGAGGAAAAAGTCATAGGGACAATTATAGCAGCACAATTGGTTATAGGCTTTGAACTGGCACAGCAGTTTCTTATAAGTGTAAGGTTATACTTTAACATTGATTATATAACTATGTACAACAATTTTCCTTATTTCTAATTTCAGTACTTTACTTACATTTTTGTATAGGGCACCAAATGTAACATCCTTGTCGTTTTACTGTGTCCCACAAACTCAAATCTTTTCATAGAATTAACCTCCCATCTATTTACATCATTTTTTCACCATTTATATAATCCCCAAAATAAGAAATAAGTTGGGAGCTTAACCATGTCAAATTTTGCATAGAATTTTTGCCTTTAGGGGAATATCACATTAACCCATATTGTAGGGACAGGCCCAGGGCCAAGTTTTCCGAGGGTAATGTGGTAAGATCTCTCTTCTATCTTTTCAGCTCATGGCTATTGCCCCATTTTCCAGGATCTGGAGTGGGGGTGGGCAGTACTATTACCGAATGAGTAACACTCCCCAGACCTCACCGTGAATCCCCTCCAATAGTTGTCTGCATATATATGATCAACCAAATGCAAAGCAAAATAGCATAGATTATTTCAGCGATACAGGAGAGTCCACCAGTGCCACCTGCTGCACAGGCCTTGGAAGTGGCCTTGCCAACATCCAGAGGGCTCTGAGCCTTGCTCAGGAGCAGCCTTATGCGATCAGGGTCCGGGCCGTCCCTCTCCTGCATGGCCTGCGCCATAAGTGGGAGCTAAATAATGAGATCACATGGATACACAGAAGGGAATAATGCACAATGGTGCCTATCAGAAGGTGGAGAGTAGGAAGAGGGAGAGGATCAGGAAAAACAGTTAATGAGTACTAGACGTAATACCTGGATGACAAAATAATCTGACCCACAAACCCTCATGACACAAGTTTACCTACATAACAAACCTGCACATGTACCCCTGAACTTAAAATGAAAGTTAAACTTAAAATATACAAATTGAGTCACCTTCTGTATCTTCAGTCTACCTAGAATCATATTAACATAGTGATTCTAAAGGTATCTGTTGCTGAATTGCCTGAGTTAATATATCATCCACAACTCCTAGCTATGTGTCCTTGGAAAACACAGTTAAATTTGCTCCTCTATAAAATCTCTGTGTGTGTGTGTGTGTGTGTGTGTGTGTGCGTGCGTGTGTATGTGTGTGTGTGTGAGAGAGAGAGAGGGAGAGAAATGGTATAATTCAATACATGTTAAACATAGAAAAATGTTTAACATAATGTCAGTTGCCAGCAAATGTCAGCTATCATTATTTATTATGTTCAATTTTTTTCTGTTCATAAAATATCTTTTTAAATTAAATGTATATGATGGTATGTTATCTTTCTAATGGCTGAACACTCCATCATTAATACATCCAATGGATACATATTTAAGGTTTTCTCCATTTTTAGTGGTATTCTTTCTCACATTTAAGATAACTTTTTAAATATAAATTCTTATAATTTGAATTTTGCTGCCAAGTGCCATGTGAAATTTTAAAGATGTGGATACATGTGGAAAATATACCCTCCAGAATATATGTATTATTTATATTTCCTACAGTTTAAAGAACACACATTTTCCAAAATACTTTCTAGAACCAGATAACATTACATTTGCTATTCTTTTAATAAGAGCAATTAAAAACAGATACCCTATTTTGCACTTAGAAACAGAAATTTGTAGTGAGATGGATGCACGTTTATTGGAGATTTGAATTTGTTAATTTTTAAACTAAAGAGCATGCATAGCTTTTTCCAATTTTTCTACTGAGTGTTAGCACATTTTAATTGTTTTCTGAACCACTTTATTGAGGTGTGATTAACATACAAAACACTGTACATATTTACAGTGTACATCATAATGAGTTTGGAGATAAACACACACCCATTAAATCAAAACCTTATTTATGCCATAAGCATGGCATTTACCTACTCCTTTATGTGTATATGTTAGAAGTTTGTATCTTCAAAATAATTTGAGAAATTATTAAATTTGTGGGCATTGAGACCTTCATATTATGCCATTAAGATTACCTAGGAAATATTCTTCTCAACATCAGCCTTGGCAGTTTTGGCTGAGTCCCCAAAAACAATTGCAACAAAAACAAAAAGAGACAAGTGGGACTTTATTAAGCTACAGAGCTTCTGCGCGGCAGAAGAAATTATCAACAGAGCAAACAGACAACCTACAGAATGAAACAAGATACTCACAAATTACGCATCTGACAAAAGCCTAATATCCAGAATCTATAGAGAACTTAAGTCAGCAAGGAAAAAAAACAAATAACCTCTTTTAAAAAATTGGCAAAGGACATAAACAGACAATTCTCAAATGATGACATATAAATGGCCAACATACATGTGAAAAAATGCTTAGCATCACTAATTACCAGATAAATGCATATAAAAACCACAATGAGATACAATTTCATACCAGTCAGAATGTCTATAATTAACAAGTCAAAAAACAATAATTACTGGGGAGGCTGTGGAATAAAGGAAACACTTATATACTGTTTGTGGGGATGTATTAGTTCAGCCACTGTGGAAAGCAGTTTGGAGATTTCTCAAAGAACTTAAAACAGAGCTACCATTTAACCCAGCAATTCAATTACTGGATCTCTACCCAAAAGAAAATAAATCATTCTGCCAAAAGACACATGTACTCATATGTTCAGTGCTGTTATTCCCAATAGCTAAGACATGGAATCAGTCCACGTGCCCATCAAGAGTAGGTTGGATAAAGAAAATGTGGTACATATACACCATGGAATACTATGCAGCCATAAAAAAAGAATTAAGTCATGTCCTTTGTAGCAACATGGATGTAGCTGAAGGCTATAATCCTAAGCAAATTAACAAGAGAACAGAAAACCAAATACTGTATATTCTCACTTATACATGGCAGCTAAATGCTGAGCACACATAGACATAAATATGGGAATAATAGACACTGTGGGCCATTAAAAGATGGAGGGAGGTGGGGACATGGGTTAAAAAACTACCTATTGGTTACTATGCTCACTACCTGAGTGACAGGATCTTTACTCTAAACCTCACAGTCATGCAATATTCCCTTGTTACAAATCTGCACCTGTACCCCCTGTATTGAAAAGAGAAGTTGAAATAAAACAATAAGAATAATTCTTTCCATGATCATGGGATCAATAGGGAAGAACACTCTTTCATTTCTGATATTGTTAATTTGTGTCATCTCACTTTTTTCCCTGTTTAACCCAAAAAGCGTTTGTCAATTTTACTGATTTTTAAAAATAAACAAGTTTTGTTTTCTTTGATTTTTCTTCACTTTTAGTCTGTTTTCAATTCCATCGACTTCTGCTCTAATGTTTTATAATTTCTTTCTTTGTTATGGCCTTAAATTGATCTTTTGTCTACAGTTTCCTAAAGTAGGAGCTCACGTTATTTATTTTAGGTCTTTCTGCTTTTCTAAATAAGATCCAGCAAAAATTAGAAAAAGTTAAAAGTATTACATTATATAAATGTTGATAAATTAATAAAGCCAAGAAGAGTTAGAAAGGCGAGTATATATTTATAGAATACATGTATTAGTCCATTTTCACACTGCTGATAAAGATATACCTGAGACTGGGTAATGTACAAAATAAAGAGGTTTAATTCAATTTACAGTTCCATGTGGCTGGGGAAGCCTCACAATCATGTTGGAAGGTGAAGGCATGTTTTACTTTGCAGCAGGCAAGACAGAGAATGAGAATCAAGTGAAACAAATTTCCCTTTATCAAACCATCAGATCTCATGAGACTTACTCACTACCATGAAAAGAGTATGGGAGAAACCACCCCCATGATTCAATTATCTCCCACTGGGTCCCTTTCACAAAGCATGGGAATTATGGGAGTACAATTCAAGATGAGATTTGAATGGAGACGCAGAGCCAAACCGTATCATTCCACCCCTGGCCACTCCCAAATCTCATGTCCTCACATTTCAAAACCAATCATGCCTTCCCAAAGGTACCCTAAAGTCTTAACTCATTTTAGCATTACAAAAGTCCACACTCCAAAGTCTAATCTGAGACAAGGCAAGTCCCTTCCATCTATGAGCCTGTAAAATCAAAAGCAAGTTTGTTACTTCCTAGATACAATGGGGGTACAGGCATGGGGTAAATACAGCCATTGCAAATGGGGAAAATTGGCAAAACAAAGGAACTACTGGCCCTATGTAAGTCTGAAATCCATCAGGGCAGTCAAATCTTAAAGCTCCAAAATCATCTCCTTGGACTCCATGTCTCACATTCAGGTCACGCTGATGGAAGAGGTAGGCTCCCACAGCCTTGACAGCTCCTCCCTGTGGATTTGCAGGGTATAGCCCCCCTCCCGGCTGCTTTCCCAGGTTGGCATTGAGTGTCTGTGGCTTTTCCAAGTGCACAGTGGAAACTGTCAGTGGATCTACCATTCTGGGGTCTGGAGGACAGTGGCCCTCTTCTCACAGCTCCACTAGGCAGTGCCCCAGTAGGGACTCCTTGTCAAGGCTCCAACCCCACAATTCCCTTCCACACTGCCCTAGCAGAAGTTCTCCACGAGAGCCCCGCCCCTGCAACAAACTTCTGCCTAGACATCCAGGTGTTTCCATACATCTTCTGAAATCAGGCAGAGATTCCCAAACTCCAATTCGTGACTTCTGTGCACTGGCAGGCTCAACACCACATGGAAGCTGCCAAGGCTGGAGGCTTGCATCCTCTGAAGCCACCTCCCCAACATTATGTTGGCACCTTTCAGTCATGGCTGGAGAGGCTGGGACACAGGGCACCAAGTCCCTAGGCTGCACACAGCACAGGAACCCTGGGCCCACAAAACCACTTTTTCCTCCTAGGCTTCTGGGCCTGTGATGGAAGGGGCTGCGGTAAAGACCTCTGACGTGCCCTGGAGACATTTTCCCCATTGTCTTGGGGATTAACATTTGGTTCCTCGTTACTTATGCAAATTTCTGTACCCAGCTTGTATTTCTCCTCAGAAAATGGAATTTTCTTTTCTATTGCATTGTCAGGTTACAAATTTTCCTAACATTTATGCCGTGTTTCCCTTTTAAAACTAGCACAGCACCGAAGTCACCTCTTGAATTCTTTGCTGCTTAGAAATTTCTTCCACCAGATACCCTAAATCATCTCTCTCAAGTTCATAGTTCCACAAACTTCTAGGGCAGGGGCAAAATGCCTCCAGTCTCTCGGCTAAAACATAACAAGATTCACTCTTGCTCCAGTTCCCAACAAGTTTCTCATATCTACTGAGGCCATCTCAGCCTGGATTTCATTGTTCATTTCATTATCAGCATTTTGGTCAAAGCCATTCAGTAAGTCTCCAGAGAGTTCCAAACTTTCCCACATTTTCCTGTCTTCTCAGTCTTCCAAATTGTTCCAACCTCTGCCTATTACCCAGTTCCAAAGTTGCTTCCACATTTTTGGATATCTTTTCAGCAATGCCCCACTCTACTGGTACCAATTTTTGTATTAGTCTGTTTTCACTCTGCTGATAAAGACATACCCTAAAGTGGGTAATTTACAAAAGAGGTTTAATTTGACTCTCAGTTCCATGTGGCTGGGGAGGCCTCACAATCATGGCGGAATGTGAAAAGCATGCCAGCGGGAAAGAGAAAGAATAAGAGTTAGGTGAAATGAGTCTCCCCTTATCAAATCATCAACTCTCATAAGACTTAGTCGCTACGGCGAGAACAGTATAGGAGAAACCGCTCCCATGATTCCATTATCTCCCACCAGGTCCCTCCCACAATGCAGGGGAATTAGGTGAGTGATATTCAAGATGAGAATTTAAGGGGGACATAGTGTCAAACCATATCAATGTGTTATATTATTGCTATAGTTTGCTTGTTTGTTCCCCAAACCTCATGTTGAAATCTGATAATCCATGTTGGAGGTGGGGCCTAATGGAAAGCCTTTGAGGGGTTAGATCCCTCGTGAATGACTTGGTGCAGTCCTTACAGCAATGAGTGAGTTCCTGCTCTATTGGTTCCCATGAAAGCTGGTTGTTAAAAAGAGCCTGACACCTCCTTCAAGCCTTACATCCACTCACCATGTGATCTCTGCATACACTGCCTCCTGTTTGCCTTCCCCCATGAGTGAAAGCAGCCTGATGTCTTTACCCGATGGAGATAGCAGCTGTATGCTTCTCATCAAACCTGCAGACCTGTGAGCCAAATAAACATTTTTTCTTTATAAATCACTCAGCCTCAGGTATTCCTTCGTAGCAAAACAAATGGACAAAGACAATTAGAATTCTTCTTTATAATTACAGGTCGTCTTCATTTGTTCCCATGCATTCAGGTTACCACCTATTGTTATGTTCTTGTCTTAATACAGATTTACTACCATCTGCCTCCTTTGTCATCTTATTCTCATGGTTTGGATTCCTGTGTTTAAATAGAGCCAATTCCTTTGTGAAGAGCTTTGAAGCTCTCCATTCTGATAGGCTGCACCCACTTTGGAAATAAACCCTGAGAATATTCAGGAAGCAATAGTGGCCTCTGGTCTTCTCAGTTTTTCTCCCCTACATGTAACTTCTACTCTGTGAGTGAACTGAGATGAGCGTTATTGGGGCCCAGATATTCTCAGCCTTCTGCATGTGGGCTAGACACTCTGCCCTGTGAGAAAAAGCTGTGAGAACAAGGACACCCCAACCTCTCTACTACACTAACTTGGAGTTGGGATGGATGAGATAGGCTGGCAGCTTTTCCTTTCTGGCGAGACAGTATATTCCTTGATTAGCACCTCAAGGAAGAGGGATCCTGTCTCAGTCACTCCCACGTGGAATAAAGCCTTCATCAGCACAAGATGGGTAGAGAAGGGAAGGAAAGTGTTATGGCTCACATTCCACAGACTTAATATTTTCTTACTGAGTTTTAGTAAGTTTTGTTGAATAAATATTTCTTCATTTGCTGTCACAAACATCCTTGTGACAATTTCCAGACACTTTAAATGATTGTCTTCTTGTTTATAATAATTTTTACCAATTATGTTGCTATTCTGGGAAGTAAGTACATGAAGCTCCCCACATTTCTTTTCTAAAAGTGAAAGAAACTCGACTATTAAAATATAATGTGCATATTGATAATTTCAATATCTACATATTTGAAACTGTTTTCTGTTGTATTTTTTTTATTTTTTTCTGCCTTTTTCCCCTACCTCCTCTGATTTTGAGTATTTTATAATTCCATTTTATCTCCTCTTTTAGTATATTAATTCTTCTTTTAAGTTTTTTCAGTTGTTGCTTTAGTTCACACGATACATTTTAACTAAGTCTACTTTTAAATAACACTGCCAGTTCATTCATGTCAAGGTCAGGTACACAATTCCTCCCTCTTATGCCTTGTGATATTATGGTGACTCATAAAACTTATCCATATAATATATAACTTCCCAATACCTTGTTATAATTATTATTTCAAAAATCAGTTATGTTTTTCACAGACTGCGGCCTGTTGGAGGACAGCAGGAGGAGGGAGAGCGTCAGGATAAACACCTAATGCATCCGGGGCCTAACACCTAGGTGACGGATTGATAGGTGCAGCAAAACACCGTGACACACATTTACCTATGTAACAAATGTGCACGTCCTGCACATGTATCTTAGAACTTAAAATTAAATGAAAGTTTTAAAATCAGTTACATTTTTGATCAATTACAAAAATTTTAAAACACCTTATTATTCTTTCATTTATTTTGTAATCAGTGGTCTTCCTTTCTTATGACTTTTTAATTTTTTTGACCTATGTAATTTTTCTTTTCCCTGAGAAACTTCTTTTAGCACATCCTGCAAGGCTGATTTGCTACTGATGCATAACTTCTGTTTATATTATCTGAGATAATCTTTATTCATCTCCTTTAAAGAGACATTTCTCCAGAAATAGAATTCTTGATCAGTGTTTTGTTCTTTTTCCCACGTCTTAAAATATTTTACTGTTTTCTTTTTTTTTTTTTTTTTTTTTTTTTGAGACCGAGTCTCCATCTGTTTCCCAGGCTGGAGTGTAGTGGCGCCATCTCGGCTCACTGCAAGCTCCGCCTCCCGGATTTACGCCATTCTCCTGCCTCAGCCTGTGGAGTAGCTGGGACTACAGGCGCCCGCCACCACGCCCGGCTAGTTTTTTGTATTTTTAGTAGAGACAGGGTTTCACCATGTTAGCCAGGATGGTCTCCATCTCCTGACCTTGTGATTCTCCAGCCTCGGCCTCCCAGAGTGCTGGGATTATAGGCGTGAACCTCCGCACACGGCCTCTTTTACTGTTTTCTTTTATTGCTAATGTGATTCCAATGAGAAGTCCACAGTAACTCCTGTCCTTATTCCTCTGTAGTAAAGCTGTCCTGAATCTCCAGTTTTAAAAATACTTTCTTTTTATCATTGGTTTTCTGTAGTTTGATTATGGTATGTCTAGGTATTTATATGATTTTATTTTCAAAAAATTTTTGTTTGTTTTTGTGTTGATGTGAGTTTCCCGGACCTGTGGCTTGGTGAGTGTCATTAATTTTAGAACGTTTAAGCCACTATAATTTCAAATACTTATTTTCCTCCACTCTCTTTTTTTTCTCCTTCTATTACATATACGTTGACCTTCTGAAATTGTCCCATTCTTGGATTTTGCATTCTGTATTTTTAATTTTTTTTGTTTTTTGTATTTTGATATGGGAAGTTTATATTGACCTATTTTTAAGTTCACTGATTCTTTTCCTGGCCTTGTATAGTCTTTGAATTTACACTAGACAGCTACTATGTTAGTATTTGTTGAAATTAATTGACAATGATATTTTTATAAGTTCAATACATCTGGATCCACAAATAGTATAATATATGGATTAAACTGCTCCAGGTCAATAATTTGGTGCTGGGTGCAGTGGCTAATGCCTGCAATGCTAGTACGTTGGGAGGATTGCTTGAGCCTCGGAGTACAAGACCACCCTGGGCAACAAAGTGAGACTCTGTCTCTACAAAGAAGAAAAACAATTAGTCAAATTGGTGGCATGTGCCTGTAGACCCAGCTACTCACGAAGCTGAGGGAGGAGGATCACCTGAATCCGGGAGTTTAAGGCTGCCATGAGCTATGATTTATGCCACTGCATTCCATCCTGGGCAACAGAGCGAGACTCCACCTCAAAAAAAAAAAAAAGTTTATTTGCTTTTCCCTTTCTTCCTTGTGCCTAAAAAATTTTGGTGTTTAAGAAGTGAGAAGTAAATAATCATTGGCCAATTCAAAGTATAAATAAGTATGTTGTGATATAAAACAAAGAAAGATTTTAAATTTGAAAAGTAGATTTGACTTCTGGACAATTATTGTAAAGTCAATGTTGGCATAATGAGATTTGTGAGCAATTCCTGGAATACCCTGAATTTCAGTGATTATCCCAATCAGTATAAAATCTTTAAATTCCCTTCTACTTTTCAGATTAGAGTTCTAATTAGAGCTTTTCTCATATTGCAACATTTTAATAAAGATTTGAGGTAATAAGTTTTGTGCACTTGTGTGTGAGTGTCTGTGTGTGTTGTGTATGTGTTACTCTTTTTTTTTTTTTTTTTTTTTTTTTTTTGAGACGGTGTCTGGCTCTGTCGCCCAGGCTGGAGTGCAGTGGCCGGATATCAGCTCACTGCAAGCTCCGCCTCCCGGGTTTACGCCATTCTCCTGCCTCAGTCCCCGGAGTAGCTGGGACTACAGGCGCCCGCCACCTCGCCCGGCTAGTTTTTTGTATTTTTTAGTAGAGACGGGGTTTCACCGTGTTAGCCAGGATGGTCTCGATCTCCTGACCTCGTGATCCACCCGTCTCGGCCTCCCAAAGTGCTGGGATTACAGGCTTGAGCCACCGCGCCCGGCCATGTGTTACTCTTTTTAAACACCACAACAAAAACAATAAAACTATTTGAGCATCATCCTTTCTGCTACTGAAGGAGCGGCTGTTTCTCTGAGGAAGGCCATTGTGATAGCCTGGCAAATATATGCACTAGATATTTTCCCAGTCTCTCCAAAAGCATCACAATTATCTGCTCAAATAACCATACTCTATAAAAAGAGCAACATGCAAAATTTATAATAGGGACTAGTAGTCATGTGTTCTGAATTTCTTTCTAAAACCCAGTTATCCCAATCACCACCATGACCTTCCGCTTAGTGGAGTGACGTATGGAACTCAGCTAATTCACGTCGCTTTGATTCAGTTCCATCTCAGCACAGTTCACTGAGGCCAGGAACTAACACAGTGGTTATTTTTCTGACTGAAAATAAAATCAAAACGGGTATGTTTAGCAGTTAATCTATTCTTCACATTGATTTCTTGATCTTTTGAGTAAGAGTGATTGTCATAGCAAAGGCCAAATGGAAGTCCCTGAAATTTTTACAGCATGCCATTACAGCCCCTGGCCAAGAGAGTAAATTAAAAACAGTATTTCATCCCAGAGGAATAGCAGAACTTAGTGCCATTATCAAAGACTTTAAGGATGCAAATACATGGATTCTGTCATATGCACATTAATCATATCTACATTTAATGGGAAGCTATGCTTCATGCTTCTATACAGTCCTAAAACAATGGTTATGAGGTGCTAGCAGGTAGAAATGTGTGGATTCAGGATCCAGGAGTGGAGGTAGCCAGGCACTGCTCTCCATCATTTCTACATGCAGAATTTATGCTTCACTTTCCTACAGGGAACACAATAAGAATCTCATTATACTTAGAGCTACAGTTGCCAAGCGTTCTCCTTGAACTCTTCATGCCAATGATCTAGCAGGTATAAAAAGGAATTAGTAAAACAGCCAGGGTAATTGGTCCTGGCAGGTAAGATGGCTACTACATAAGATGGACAGGAAGGTGGTCACCCAGGTTGGAGTGCAGTGGCATGATCTCAGCTCACTGCCATGTCTGCCTCTTACCTGGCAGGTGATGGCTGCTACATAAGATGGACAGTGTTTGGTAATCGGGTGATCTACTGCACAGTTTCTTGATAATCCCATGCTCAGTTCTTATTCTCAGTATGAAAGTGGAACAACCTGGATAAGGTCACAGTATCCAGGAATCGATGATAGTAGATGGTAGATAGGCCATAGTATCTATGAATCTTCACCCACAAGCCACCTCGACCAACAGAAGTGCTAGCAAAGATCAGTGTCATTTAACGGTGGTAGAGAAGGGAGATGAGTATCAGTTTAGTCCTCAGGATAGACTGCAGCACTAGGGGCTGTAGTTCATTGCATTAACCTTCCCCTTTTAACTCTTTCTAGGAATTGTGGTGATTTAGAATCCTGGAGTAGCTGTGTCCGGATCCAATGAACATAAAGTGAGAACAAAGTGATTCTCAGTGGGGTGAGGGGTGAGCTGAAGTCAATGCCTGCTCTGGTAACTCACCCGTTCTGCAGCTGCTGTTAGTGCCAGCTGCTAACAGGCTCACAACTATCCCCTTCATCAGGACTACAGTCCTTGGTTGAAAAGAGCTTCCTTACCCAGGAGAGTTCCTTCCCATGCCATGGGCGTACTGCTTTCAATATTTAATTATATGGAAATACAGAAGTCTGGCCACAATGCCTCAAAGTAAAGGCAACTTTTTGGTGAGATTTATGTTCCAGATTATCCTGCAGAGGAAGCCAAGGCTGATTTCTCTGAGACCACATTATCTCTCAGCGTGTACCTATTTGCTGTACCCATCTTGCTTCCTTCACTCTTACACCTGAAAAAGAGTCCAGCAACACAGTGCGTGAAACCACATCACTGCTAGAAAACACTACCAAAGTCATGTTTAGACATAAATTCACATACACAAATAATAACTAGAATTTGTGTTATGTTAAATTTTCAAAGCACCTAAACAACCTAAACATATAAATAGGAAAATATAGGAATACAGTAAAAATACACCATCTATAGTGATGCTATATATATATATGTATATAATATAATATAAGATATGTGTATATATATATATAAAACCTTCAACACGAGGCAAAAAGATGTGACAAATTCAATAGTAAAATCCTTGGAAGCTAATTTCTGTGGGAAGTGGTTAGCAATTTTCATTAACTCTTATATCAGCCCTGTTTTGATTTGCATTTTTGGGACAAAGTCTTGCTCAGTCACCCAGGCTGGAGTGCAGTGGTGCTATCTCAGCTCACTGCAACCTCTGCCTCTGTAATTTTTGTGGAGATAGTGTTTTCCCACGTTGATCAGGCTGTTCTCGAACTCCTGACCTCTAGTGATCTGCCAGCCCCAGCCTCCTAAAGTGGTGGGATTATAGGCGTGAGCCACCACACATGGCCAGCCCTGTTTTATTGTACTATTTTTTAAAAATTATACAAATTATATTTCACAAATATTGATATCTATCCATATGTTTATAATTTTAATAGGCAACGTTATCGATATTAAAAATAGTTTTATAGCAATGGTGGTTTTTTCCCATTGTATGGCAGGAAAATACAAGAAAGAATGTTTTCACCTGTTATTCTAGAAAAAAAAAAGATGGTCAAATTATAGTAACATATGACCATGTAATATTACCTGGTCAAAATAATTTTAATATTACAAGGTCAAGTGTATACTAACATTACAAGAAAAACCTTTACTTCATCTTAAGAGCCAAGGAAAATTGTTTATTTATTTTACTAACTATAAATTCTATTTTCCTTGACAGCACAGTATATGAATAAATAACAGTCTTACACTCAAGTGAATAGCTTTATCTTTTAATTAAAATGGAATCCTTTCTTTAAAAAGATACTCTTATTCTCATTTTCACATTTTTCTTTCTCAAAGAGCAAATTAATATTACTACTTTTAGGCAGAAGACATTTTATGCACTTGTGCTCGTGTGTATTTTTGAGAAAACTTGGAGCAGATAAACTTCTCTTTGAATGTTTCCGAATGGTTTTATTTCTGAATAAGATTTGTCTCTCAGTATGTGTATAAATATATACAGGAGAGACAGATACTAGATAAAAAGATAGATAGATGACACTGAGAGAGAGGGTGAAAGAGAGGAAGGCAGGAGAAACAACTCCAATCCAGACCACAAGTATTCATGCAGGGAGTTCTTGTTTTTACCTAATAGTTTTAAGAATTCTTGATCTAAGGTTTGATCCTAATCTTTCTTCTTCTTCCCTTCCTCTTTCTTTTTCTTTCTTCCTCTCTCCTTCCCATCCTCCCTTCCTCCCTCCCTCCCTTCCTCCTTCTTCCCTTTTTTTTTTTTTGTTTTGCTTTGTTTTGTTTTTGCAATGGAGTTTCGCTCTTGTCGCCCAGGCTGGAGTGCAGTGGCGCGATCTCAGCTTACTGCCTCCTCTGCCTCCTGGGTTCAAGTTGTCAGGCCTCTGAGCCCAAGCCAAGCCATAGCATCCCCTGTGACTTGCACATCCACATCCCCTGTGACTTGCAGGCATATGCCCAGATGGCCTGAAGTAACTTAAGAATCACAAAAGAAGTGAAAAGGCCTGGCCCCGCCTTAACTGATGACATTCCACTACAAAAGAAGTGAAAATGGCCGGGCTTTGCCTTAAGCGATGACACTATCTTGTGAAATTCCTTTTCCTGGCTCATCCTGGCTCAAAAAACTCCCCCACTGAGCACCTTGTAACCCCCACTCCTGCCCGCCAGAGAATAACCCCCATTTCATTGTAATTTTCCTTTACCTACCCAAATCCTATAAAACGTCCCCACCCTTGTCTCCCTTCGCTGACTCCCTTTTCGGACTCAGCCCGCCTGCACCCAGGTTATTAAAAAGCTTTATTGCTCACACAAAACCTGTTTGGTGGTCTCTTCACACGGACGTGCATGACACAAGTGATTCTCATGCCTCAGCCTCCCGAATAGCTGGGATTACAGGCGCCCGCCACCACACCTGGTTAATTTTTGTATTTCTAGTAGAGACAGAGTTTCACCATATTGACCAGGCTGGTCTCAAACTCCTGACCTGAGGTGATCCACCCTCCTCCGTCTCCCAAAGTGCTGGGATTATAGGTGTGAGCCACCTCACCCGGCCTCTTCCCTAAATCTTAATCACATCTGTTCATCACCATCCTTGTTGGCTATATACAGCTCCCCATATGATTGTTTACAAGCTCTCCTTATTTGTATTCCCTAAGTACCACTGATGCAATGTTGATGTGTATACAATTGTACAAAAAATTTAGGGATAAAGAATGGGATTCATACCAGGCTAAGAAGCACTGCAATCAGTTGAGATTCTTTGCTGCAGACGACAGAAATCAACAAATATTGACTTAAAAACACAAGCAAAACAAAAATTAATTTGATTAGAGGTTCCATTGTCAGCTCTTGGCTAATTAATTCCATGGGCTACATTTTTGTGCATAATGTAAGCAGAATAGTGGTCTTTAATGATATACACATCCTACTCTCTGGAAACTGTGAATCTATTACCTTACATTCAAAAGGAATTTTGCAGAAGCACATTCCAGACTGGGAGATCATCCTGGATTACCTCACTGGTCCCAATGTAACAAAGACCCTTAAAAAATGGAAGAGAGGAGCAGGAAAATCAGAGTCAGAGAGGAGATGCGATGATCAGAGCATTAGGTAAAGTAGTGAGATTGCTGCCTTTGAAGATGTAAAAAGGACACAGGCAGCCTCTAGATGTGTGAAAAGCAAGGAAAATTACTATTTCCGTAGAGCTTCCAGAAGGAAGACAGCCCTGCCAGCATATTGATTTTAGCCCATAAGTCCTCTTGGATTTTTTATTTCTGACCACCAGAACTATATGATAATACTTTTTTGTTGTTTAAGCCAGAAATCTTATAATAATTTGTTATAGCAGCAATAAAAAAATAAAATAGCATGTTATTCCTTTGCCCTTTTAGCTGTCAGAAAATTATTATCTATCTCTGTGTATGTACATACGAATTGTAACTGGCTGTTGACGTTATGATAGATTGTCCTGTTCATTTTGTATATTTAACATTGCTTAAAATGAGCACGTATTAGTCATCTAATCAGGAATTTATATATACAATATATAAAACAGATGACATTTATGATGAGTTTGAAAAGTGTCTTCTCAAAACAAGAGATTAGTGCAGAAGAGAAAAGTTGAAAAATATTTTAGCTAAATGCAAGCAAGAAAGCACAGTACAGAAAGAATGAGAGAAAGAGAAAGAGAGAAAGAAGGAGAAATGTAGAAGAAATAAAATGCCTACCCAAGGACTTTGTCCCTAACATAGTAAGCGCTGAAGACTTTCTCAAGGGTTTGGGGGAAGAAATAGATTAAACGAAGTTTTGCTTAAATATGTATCATTACTAAATAGATTACTTAAGAAAAATTGATGAAGGTTGATGTATAATTTAGCTGAGAACCTTTGTTTTTATTTACCACATTTCATATTAAAACTGTATTAACTATTTTAATAGCAAAATATATGTCAATTATATCAAAATATGTTTAATATAAATAGAAGGCAAAATATTTGAATAATGAATCATAAGGCAAATGAGAACATTATAAAGGAGTGAAATATATGTTAGATTTCTTAATCACCTATTGAAGAGGTGATATAAATGAAGAGACTTTTTGCTTGAATTTTTGCAAGAGAATTTTTGCTTGAAGTAAGCAAATTAAAAATAAAATTTTGTGTTGATGCCTTCTAAAATTCACATTTTATAGCCACTTCCAAGATAGTTTTTATTTTCTGAGGTACTTGAAATGAGAGGTATAAGGTAGAGTATAAAACACTTTGCTCCCTCTGACCTCTTTAATCCTAAAATTTGGTTTATAACTACTAAAATTTCTCAGTGTCCCTGAACACTGATATTAAGGTAGTATAGTGCAATTTCCTTTCTGCCTTTTACTGTCAGAAAATCATTATAAATAAAGTGGTGATAGAGTTTTATGATTTTATAAGAAAAAGAAGTAAGTACTTAGCTCTTTGTGTCTATCTTGAGATAAAACTATAAGGTAACTTTAAAGCAGTAATTTTAGTCAACTATCATATATTTCAGTAACCATTGAATTTGCTTTTAGGAATAACAGTTTTTTGAGGTTTTCATTTTAACTCCAGATGTGGAAAAATTTCAAAAGGTTTTTGGAGTTTGTCCATAAATATGTATGAAGCATTCATCGTATTCAGTCATTTAGTATGTAAATCTGTGATACATTTACAGTGTCTTTATGATAGATCATAACTTAAAGTCAGAATATAGAAAAAGCTTCCATGTTTGGGGCTTATTTTAATACTTACAATAATTGGAGGACTTCTCTTACATGTGTTCTCTTAACAGAGTGAATATTCTGAGTAACTACAAAATAGAACAACAAATTTGTTTACTCTTTGGATTATCATATTTTTTGACAGTTGAGGTCAGCATTGGAGATACCATATCATAGTTAACTTTTTTTTTTCTCTATCTCTCTCTGTTTCTTTTTTTTTTTTTTCTGAGATAGGGTCTTGCTCTGTCACCCAGTTTGGAGTGCAATGGCATGATCATGGCTCACTGCAACCTTGACCTCCCCAGCTCAAGCAGTCCTCCTACCCCAGCCTTCTGTTTAGCTAGGACTAGGGAATACAGGCACACACCACCATGCCAGCTAATTTTTTTTTTTTTTGGTGAGGGTGGGTATTTTCTGTAGAGATGGGGTTTTATCATGTTACCCAGGCTGGTCTCGAACTCCTGGGCTCAAGGGATTCACTTGCCTCAGTATCCCAAAGTGTTGGGATTACAGGCGTGAGCCACCACCCCTGGCCTGAATTTTTTCATATGTATTTTAAATATACTTCAAATCCTTAGGTATGCATGGTAGCATTTTATAACATTTACATTCTGCTGATGTGTCATCCCTACTCCTTGACAAAAGTATTTTGGTTCTCTACAAATCATCCCTAAGAGATTTCTGGACATCTGCAGAGGGTGTTTCAGATACACTCAAAGACAAATTTTATTCTGCTTGTTGCTCCAGTCCTGATTCATGGCATATAACAGCTGGTGCCCCAGAGGCCAAGTGAGACCAGGAAGCTCTCTTTCCCCAAAATAAGTAGAAGCACCGCGCCCGGCCAAGCCTGTAATCCTAGCACTTTGGAGGCCGAGACGGGCGGATCACGAGGTCAGGAGATCGAGACCATCCTGACTACACGGTGAAACCCGTCTCTACTAAAACTACAAAAAACTAGCCGGGCGAGGTGGCGGCGCCTGTAGTCCAGCTACTCGGGAGGCTGAGGCAGGAGAATGGCTTGACCCGGGAGGCGGAGCTTGCAGTGAGCTGAGATCGGCCACAGCACTCCAGCCTGGGTGACAGCGCGAGACTCCGTCTCAAAAAAAAAAAAAAAAAAAAAAAAAAAAAAAAAAAAAGTAGAAGCAATGTTGAAATCTAACATTCTAGATAATAGTTGTTCACCTGGGAATCAAAGAGCACAGCCTGTCAACCTATAAAATGAGAGAAAGTATTTGCAAACCATCTCTCTATTAAAGAGGTAATATCCAAAATATATAATGTATAATATATACACAATTTGATAGTAAAAACATGACAAAATAAAAAGTAAAAGAAAGAAAAAAATCACAAATAATTTTCCCGATTAAAAAATGGGCAAAGACATAAAAAAGGATGAGTTTGCGTCCTTTGTAGGGACATGGATGCAGCTGGAAACCATCATTCTTAGCAAACTATCACAAGAAGAGAAAACCAAACACCGCATGTTCTCACTCATAGGTGGGAACTGAACAATGAGATCACTTGGACTCGGGAAGGGGAACATCACACACTGGGGCCTATCATGGGGAGGGGGGAGGAGGGAGGGATTGCATTGGGGAGTTATACATGATATAAATGATGAATTGATGGGTGCTGACGAGTTGATGGGTGCAGCACACCAACATGGCATAAGTATACATATGTAACAAACCTGCACGTTATGCACATGTACCCTAGAACTTAAAGTATAATTTAAAAAAAAAAAAAAAAAGGGCAAAGAACAGGAATAGACATTTATCCAAAGAAGACATGCAAATGGTCAATATGTAAGTGTAAAGATGCTCAACATCACTAATATTCAGAGAAATGCAAATCAAATCACAATGAGGTATCATCTCACACCTGGTAAGAGGGCTATTATAAAAAAGGCATGTGAGTACAAGTGTTGGTGAGGGTATGGAGAAAAGGGAATCCTTGTACACTGTTGATGACAGTGTAAACTATTTCAGTCATTATGAAAAACACTATGGAAGCTAAACAAATTCTCCAGCTGTAATATACAGCATGATTGGTGATCAATGTATTTGTGATACACATTACACCATGTATATATATATATCATGTTATCATGTTGCACACATTAAACATATAAAATCTTTGTCAATTACATACTTTAAAATTAAAAATCTTAATGATCACAGACTATACTGTGTGTTTAATAAGACTAATTATGAAAATAGCATTTTCAACTTTGTTTTTTGTTTGTTTGTTTTGTTTTGTTCTTTTTTTTTTTTTTTTTTTTTTTTTGAGACAGAGTCTCTTTCTGTTGCCCAGGTTGGAGTGCAGTGGTGCAATCTCAGCTCAATGCAACCTCTGCCTCACTGGTTCAAGTGATTTTCCTGGCTCAGCCTCCCGAGTGGCTGGGTGTTCTTGTCTTAATCCATTCTAGCTGCTATAACAAAATACCTGAGGCTGGGTAATTCACCAAGAACAAAGATTTCTATCTTACAGTTCTGGAGACTGCAAATCAAAGATTAAGGCAGTAGCAAGTTTTGTGTCTGATGAGGACCTGATCTCTGTTTCCAAGTTGGCACCCTGTTGCTGCATCCTCCAGAGGGGACAAACACTAGGTCATCACACAACAGAGATGGAAGGCACAAGGGCTTAGCTAGTTCCCTCCAGTCTTTACGTATGACATTAACCTTATTCATGAGGGCTTCACCCTCATGGCCTGTTTGCCTCCTCAAAGGCCTACCTTTTAATAATATTACATCGGGAATTCAAGTTTCAGTGAATTTTGAAGGGGCAACAGATATTCAAACCCTACCATTCCTACAATTGCTCTCTCCTCAAAGCACTGAACTTGTTCATGGACTCAGCAAATAAATTGAATACAGCCTCAGTTGTTTCTATTTTTTAGTTATTGTGAATAATGCTACTGTGTACATTAATGTGTATGTTTTTATGCAGGCTTTCGTTTTCATTTCCCTTAGGGTTCCACTCCTAAGAGTGGAATTGCTGGGTCATATGATAACTCTAGGCTTAATATTTTGGTGGGCTATCAAATTGTTTTCCAAAGAAGCTGTACCATTTTACATTCCCATCAGCAATATATGAAGTTTCAGTTTATCCACATGCTCTTCAAAATTGGTTATTGCCTGTCTTTGTTTTAATACCCATCTTAGTGTGCGTGAAGTTATATCTCAGTGTAATTACTTACCTTTCCTAATCATTGATTTTATATCTGTCTATCCATATCTATCTATAAATACCTATTGATATTGTTCCCCTAGTGATTGCCATGAGAATTATCATTATTCCCTTACTTTATATCAGTATAATACAGAGTAATACTAATTTATTTTCAGTATTATACAAAACATTTCCTCCTTTCATTTTGTGCTATTATTATAAAAATTACTTCCTTATAGATTGTATTCTCATCAACACGGATTTATAGTTATTTACTTAAAGAGTTGCATTTTTATATCAGAAAAGAGAAAAAAGAGATATGAACAAAAAATATATTTATGTATTTTATATTTACTTTACCTGTGTAGCTACTTTCACCAGTGCTCTTTCTATCTTCCTATACATTTGGGTTACTCTCTAATGTCCTTTCTATTCAGTCTGAAAGACTTCCTTTCATATTTCTTACAGAGCAGGTCTGCTTAGTAACAAGTGACTTCTTAATTGCTTCTATGATACTATATTAAAAGTCTTCTTCATTTCTGAAGGGTAGTTTTGCTGGTTATAGAATCTTTGGTTGACTTTTTTTCTTCTAGCCCTTGAATATGTCCTCTCACTCGCTTAGGCCTCCAGGGTGTCTTCTAAGAAATTGCCTATTCATCCCATTGAGGGTTTTTGTGTATGTGATGAGCTACTTCTCTCTTGCTGCGCTCAAGATTTTTTCTTTGCCTTTTAATAGTGTCATTTTGATGTGTCTGGTGTGTGTCTGCTTGAGTTCATCCTATTTAGAGTTTGTTGAGATTCTTGGCTGTATAGATTAATTTTTTGATAACAAATTTGTGTGTTTCTACCATTATATCTTCAAATATTCTTTCTACCCATTTCTTTTTATACTTTCCTCTGGCACTGCATCATTCATCTGATGGTATGCTTGTTGAATCACACAGGTCCCTAAGGCTTTGTTCATTTTTCTTTATTGTTTTTGTCCTCTCTCTTCCTCAGACTACATAATCTTAATGGACCAAGCTTCAATTTTGTGAATTCTTTATTTTGTCTCAAATATGCTGTTGAGTTCTTCTACTGAACTTTTCACGGAAGTTTTTGTAAGTTTCAAGTGCAGAATTTTGAGTTGATTTTTTATGTATATGTTTTTATTGGTATTCTCTATTTGGTGAGGCATTGTTCTTATGCTTTCCTTTAGTCATTTGAACACAGTTTCCTTCAGTTTCTTGAATATACTGAAATAGCTGATTTTAAAGTTTTTGCGTAGTCATTCTAATATCTAAACTTCTTGAGAATGGTTTCTATTAACTGCCCTCCACACCTGTAGCTATGAGTCACATCTTCATTTTTCTTTGAATGTCTCTTAAATTTTGTTAGAAAATTTGACGTTTTAACAGACATATTGTGGCAACTCTGGAAAACAGATGCTCTACCACCCCAGGTCTTGTTTTTGTTGCTACTTATTGGTGTTGTTTAGTGACTTCTACAAAATAATTCTGTAAAGTGTGGATTCTTTGTCCTAGTTGATTATTGAAGTCATTGCTTGTCTAGCTTAGTGGTTAAACTAAGTGGATAGACTTTCCTTAAATTCCAGAAACCAAGAAGTCTCTCAGTCTTTGTTGACTGGGTCTCTGGGCATATTGATGCATACCTTCACTACTCAAGTGACAGTTTACATCTTTGTCCTACTTAGCCTTCACTTTCTGCTTGCAAAGAGCACTAAGGTTTGTCGGCAAGAACTTAGGGCCTTCTCAGTTCTATCCTGTGCGTACACACAAGTCTGGGTATAGCTCTAATTATGCATATGGCATTTTAGATTTCCAAGAATATGTTGGAGCATTCTGAAGTGCTCTACAGACATCTCATTTCACTAGATTTTTATTTTAAGTGTCTTCTTTAACTTCTTGGTGTCTCCAAACATCATTTCCTTCCTTGGGCACTCACAGTCTTAAACTATTTCCTTTGATTGTTCTTGAAAATGCACCCTTGGAAAAGTTTATTCTCATTAGGTAAACTTCAAGTCATACATAATAAAGACTACTTTGAAGTTGGGTGTGGGGATATAGCAGACTGGTTGAACAATGACGATTCTTTGGGAACAGGCAAGTACAAGAGACCCAACTTCTTACCCCTCTTCAGTAGCTGTTATTCAGTTGTTTGCAGACTGTTGGTTTTTAAGGCTACAATGAAGGGGGAAAAAGGACATAAAAAGATGGCCACTTAGAACGCCACAATGCTTGCTGTTGTTACTGAGATTCACCCATTTTTCTTTTTTCTTTTCTTTCTCTGTTTTTTTTGAAATGGAGTCTTGCTTTGTTGCTCAACCTGAAGTGCAGTGGTGGTATCTCAGCTCACTGCAGCCTCCGCCTCCCAGGTTCAAGTGATTCTCTACCTCAGCCTCCCAAGTAGCTGGGATTACAGGTACACGCCACGACACCCAGCTAATTTTTGTATTTTTAGTGGAGACAGGGTTTCGACATGTTGGCCAGGCTGATCTTAAACTCCTGGCCTCAAGTGATCTGCCCACCTCGGCCTCCCAGAGTGCTGGGATTACAGAGTGAGCCACTGTGCCCAGCCTCATCCATTTTTCTTAAGTAAGGGTTCCCTGAATAGCTGCAAGTCTGATTAAGAGAGAGAACTAAATGTTATTTCGTTGAATGCCCTAATTTCCAGAAATAGCTTTCCTTGTCCCCATTTTGTAATACCAAGTTAATTTCCTCCAAAATAATCAGAATCAATTACGCTTTGTACCATTCCCCAAGGAGTCTATGTTACCAATTAAATAATTTTGTTCTATCCAAGCTCTAGTTCAGGCATCTGTGCCATTAATCACTGTCCAAGTGTTAAAATCCAAAACTCAGACCCTATTCCATTCCACTCAGTGTGGACAACCTAATGTATTGTCTACGAGGCAGATGTTTCTGCCCTTTTGGAAGATTTCACTTTACCTTGTCTTTAGGTTCACCTCTGTGTAGGGCTGTGACAAAGGAGGTACTCACATGCATTTGGAGCAGTATGCTGGGCAAACTGTTTCTTAATTCAGGTCCATGCTTTTTGTCCTTCATTTATTAGCTCATGGAGCACTCATCATGAGACTTCACATAAAGACTGAACAAGATGCACAGAATCAGTCTCAAACATATCATTTCCATTTAACAATGGACCCCTGGTGCATACTTATTATGCAGACTCCTGTCCAAATTTATGTGGTAGATGCTGTATTAGCAAGGTCATGATGAGCAGTTAAAGTCACAGTCACTTAGGGTTCAAGATTAGTTCTTATGAGTGCTTAGTAGGAAACCATGACATACTTTTTAAAATAGGTTGATGCAGTGTAGTCCCGTGTCATATAGCTTATCTCTAAAATTCTAAGAGTTTCACCAGGGGTTATGCCATCTTATCTTGCAGTGGGCAGTGCAAGGAATAGCAACTTATATCTCAGTTTGGAGGAAAATTCAAATATGCCTGCTCTAATAATTTGTTATATTAATATCATATTAAATCATATTAAATATCATATTAAAAGCTACTCCAAAACTTAATGACAAAATAGCATAAATAATTTACTTTGCTCATGAATCTGGACTAATCTCAGGGGGTGAAAAATGTTGTCTGACTCACACGGCTTGAGATAGAGTGACTCCACTGGGGCAGAAGGATCCAGTTTTAAGATGACTAACTCACATTACTGACAGATTAAGGCTGCTGTGACTGAGAACTCAGCCATAGCCTTTTACAGGGCTATTTGGGCTTTCTCAAAGAATGGGGACTTCACACAAAATCTAAAATTTCTCTCCTCTGTATATCATCTTAGTAAATGACTAAGTTATTTCATTTATTATGATGCAGTGATTAGTCAGAGATCTCCAATATCTTTGCATGATAAAACACTCTCATTACTAGTGTGTTTCTGTGGCCTATTGTGATCATTGCACCTGAATTCTTTTCAAACGGTTAATTGCTACCCTTTGGCCTCTACATTTTCTGAATTTCATTATTTCCTTTGAAATTAGGAAAAACTTCTTAATTACAGCATTCATCACCATTAACTCCTGTCTACAAAGGACAAGCACCATAGAGTTTTTGAGGATACTAGTGCCCTCTTACTAATATACTTTCAATGTCTTATATAAGTAATAGACTCCAGGTCCTCCAGGGCATGGATAAGAAGTGATTGAACAAGTTTACAGAATAGATCCATTGCTATATGATCATTCACAGAGACTTGCAACACCACTGTTTACCAGAAGAGTGCTGGTATTTCAACTTCATTAATAGAAAGTCATTTGAGTCCCGAATTTTATTAGCCAATCTAGTAGACTATAAACAACACTTCCATCTTATTTATTTATTTATTTATTTTTAATTTTTATTTATTTATTTATTTTATTATTATTTTTTTGAGACAAAGTCTCTCTCTGTTGCCAGGCTAGAGTGCAGTGGGGAAATCCCAGCTCACTGCAACCTCTGACTCCCTGGTTCAAGTGATTCTCCTGCCTCAGCCTCCCGAGTAGCTAGGATTACAGACATACACCACCACGTCCAGCTAATTTTTGTATTTTTAATAGAGCCAGGGTTTCACCATGTTGGCCAGGATGGTCTCGATCTCCTGACTTCGTGATCCGCCCAGCTCAGCCTCCCAAAGTGCTGGGATTACAGGCATGAGCCACCGCACCTGGCCAACACTTCCATCTTTTTAGTCTGTGGCATTAAACCCTGAATCCAGAGTGAGGGTAACTATAATGGTATTTGGCCCCATCAAGCATTATATTTCATTCTTCTTAAAACACCCTAGGAATCTCGTATATTCTCCTCAGCCTTCTACCAACAAATGATAAGAAAAATCTGCAACACTTTTGCTGATGAGAAGCCTTATTGAAAACATAAACAGTTGGTTAACACATATTTTATAAGTTACATGGATTGTATGCCATATTCTTACAATAAAGTAAGCTAGGGAAAGAAAATGTTATTAAGAAAATCGTAAGGAAAAGAAAATTAAAAATAAAAAATAAAAGAGCTCTAGCTCTTCTTAAAAGCCCTGGCAATGAGGCGCCATGAGGATCTGTCCTGAAAAAAATTCTAAGTTATCCAAGGGCAGTCAATAAAAGTGTTTGTCATTGTTTTTTTTTTCTCTTTTTTTCTTTCGCTATTTTTTTCTTTCTTTATTTCTTTGTATGCATATTAAGACTGATTTTCTTGGAGGAGAAGGCATTAAGCTGTCTCTAAGCAAGAGAATTTGTCTCTAAACAAGAGGTTGTTCAAATTTCTCAACCTCTTCTGTGGATGTCTATATATCCCAATCCTGTATCTTAAGGTTCCACTTATTCCCCTTTAGTACCCTTTCCACAGCCTAAGAAATCTGTTAGTATTAAATATGAATGAGGCTGCAACTTTTCACCCCATAGAATCAGGCTATGGGCTTGATTATGAGCAAGTCTACCCAGCAGGAAATCTAAACTGGTCTGGTGGAATATTAAAAACTGAGAAGAGTAACCAAATTTTGTCACAAATTTCATTGATCAATTTTATGTATCTTAGGTAAGAGGTTTCTCTGCCCAAACTATATCAATAATTTATCTGTAAAGGTGGTATAACAAAGGTATAAAAAAAAATCTATGCCTCATAATGAATTTCAGATAATAGAGCCAGGCAATTGGTGATAACTTCTTTAAAAATATTCCATTTTTAAGTTTAAAAAGCCATTTTCTATAACGTAAAATTATAAGACTTTGATTGCTTTATGGCTACCTGTTTAAACAACTATAACCTAATTTACTTGAAAACTTTTGTTATTCCTAAGTAAGAATTAATAAATGAAAGTTTTGACTAGGCACTTTTTTTTTTTTTAGGAGAGAGAAGCTTTATTGAGATACAGTTTATGTACAACAAATTGCACCCATTTAAAGTGTAAAATTTAATAGACTTTAACGTCTATTTACACCCAACATCACTACCACAAACAAAATGGAGAACCTTTCTACCACCATGAAATGTTTGCTTATGTTTCTTTGCAGTCTGTCCCACCCATTACTTCTACTCCAAGCAAACCTTGATGGGCTTTATTAATTATGGATGTGTTTACATTTTCTAGCATCTTATAAAAATGGGGTCACACACTGCGTACTTTTTTGGCTTCTTTGACTCAGGAAAATTATTTTTTGAGATTAATCAAAGTTGTTGCAAAAATGCATCAGTTTTTTTCTTTTTCTTTCTTTTTTTTTTTTTTTACTGCTAATTAGCATTACAATGTATATTCATGCAACTCTGTGTCCATTTCCCTGGTGATAGACATTTGGTTTCTTTCCAGTTTGAGGCTGTTATAGATGAAGCTGCTATGGGAACATTCATGGGCAGTCTTGTGCATGCACCTCACAGTAGAATGACTGGGAATACAGTTAGCATATGTGTTAAGTGATGAGAAACTTACAGTTTTTACAGTGGATGTATCACTTTAGATTACCACCTGCAAAGTCTGAGTGTTGTCGCCTCCCCATCTCCTTGACAACACTATCACTCTTTAATTTCAGGAATTTTACAGCACCATAAAATAGGATAGGATGAGAAAAAATAATAATAAGTTCAGACATTCTGATAGATGTGTAGTGTATCACACTGCGATGTTAATTTGCATTTTATTACAAAAAAATGCTTCGCACTTTTATAGGTGCTTATTAGCAATTCATGTATAGCATATGACTTATGTCATGAAATTTCATGTTCCATTTTACACTATTTGTGTTTTTTAAAAATTTTTGTTATCTTATTATTGAGAGGTAAAGATTATTTGCATATTCTGGATCAAAATCAACCTGCCAAATACATGAACTGAGTCGTTTTATTCTGACTTTTCTTTTTGTTTTAAAAGATGTCTGTCAAAGAGTACATGTTTTCAATTCTTATAAAATCAGTTTTTACATTTCTACTTATTTTTGCATGTGTTTGTATTGTATTTTTTTCTACTAGGGACACATAGATTTTCTCCTACGTATTATCCTCATCGTAAGTTTTATAAGTTAACAGTTTACATTTAGTTCTGTAATTCATGTCAAGTAAATGTTTATTATTTCAGAATTGATACGGCTGGGCACAGTGGCTCATGCCTGTAATCCCCAGCACTTTGAGAGGTCAGGAGTTCGAGACCAGCCTGACCAACATAGTGAATCTACTAAAAATACAAAAATTAGCCAGGCATGGTGGCGCGCGACTGTAATCCCAGCTACTCAGGAGGCTGAGGCAGGAGAATCGATTGTACCCAGGAGGCAGAGGTTGCAGTGAGCCGAGATTATGCCACTGCACTCTAGCCTGGGTGACAGAGCGAGACTCTGTCTCAAAAAAAAAAAAAAGAACCGATATTCAGTTTTCTTTCTAATGGTTATGTTTCTCCAGAGCTATAAGCTAAAATACTACCTTCTTCTCCCCTGCCTGTTTTTGGTAACATGCTAAAAAAAATCAATTGATTATATATCTGTAGGTCTTTTCATGAATTCTGTTCTGTCCCATTGATCTACATGTATATCTCTATGTTAATAATATTCTGTCTTTTTAAAAGTAGCTTTATAGTATACTTTCAAGTAAAGTAGTATAACTCTCCTAGCTGTGGTCTTCCTTTTGTGAAACTCTTTTGGTTATTCTAGGTTATTTGCTTTGCATAAATATTTTAGAATCAGTCAGTTTCTATAAACTTCCTTATGGAATTTTGCAAAATTTGAGATTCATATTAGTTCTCCAGTGCTATCATAATAAATAACCACAAATTGGATGGCTTAAAAGAAATTTATTCTTTCCCAGTTTTGGAGGCTATCAGTGCAAAATTAAGGTGTCAACAGCCCCATTCTCTTTCTGAAGGCTCTAAGAATTACACTTCCTAGCCTTATCCTGGTTTCTTGTGATCACAGGCAATCCTAGGAGCTTCTGGGCTTGTCAATGCATCATTATAGTCTTTGCCTCCATTTTCAGATGGCATTCTTCCTGTGTGTTTATGTCTCTGTGTCAAAATTTCCCTCTTCTTATGAGGTCATCAGTCGCATGGATTTAGGTTTCACTCATTTTAACTTGATTGTATTCCCAATACCTTATTACCAAATAAGGTCATATTCACAGGTTCTAAGTGGTCATGAAGTTTTATGGGACATTATTTAACTTGGTACAGTCTCCAAGAACACTCTCACTTTTAAGTCCAGGTTCCCACATCTCCAAGACTGCTTTCAGGTTCAACTCATGGTTACGGTTTATTACAGCAAAAAAGATACGGCAAGCAGCAGAGGGAGGAAACACAGAGAGGAGAGTCCAGGCAATACCTAGCTATGAAGCTTCCCTTTCTACTCTCCCAGCAGAATCCTGGGTAAAGAATCTATTTCTCTAAGCAGGAATGGGTGACAATATACATGGACTATACCAACCAGAAAGCTCAGCCAAGCTTTGATGTCTAGAGTTTTTATTGCATTCAATCACATAGAAATTATTGTTCACCATATTACTGACCTTAGCCTCCAACTCCTTCAAATGTCCAGCTGATAAGCTGATTACACATGACTCAGGATCCTCCACTATACAACATAAATCACATTGTTAGCATAGACTATCTGGTGTGGCCATAAGCATGCAGCTAAACAAAGATACCTTTATTGGGTAGGACATTCCAAAGGCTTAGAAGTTATTTTTCAGGAGCCAAACAAAGATCAAACCTCTCTTTAAGCAAGAAAAATCATTTACTGTACAACTTTTGATTAGTATTGCTTGATCTTTTCATCAATTTTGGGAGCATTGATTTTTAAACAGTATTGATAACTATACTATGCTGTAGGTCACAATACTGTATTGTATCCTTGAAATTTACTAAGAGGGTAGATCTTGTGCCTTTTCATTACAAAAAAATGGTAACTATGTGAGGTAATGGACACATTAATTTAATTAACTGTGGTGATCACTTCACAATGTATACATATATCAAAACATCAAGTTGTATGCGGGTGATAGTGTGAGATACACACTTGGTCTTTCTCCTCCTTTTCAGCATGTGACTCATAGAATTCTTGGGATCTCCTACGTGATTAGGGTGTCTTTTGTATGCTAATGAGATGACTGGTGGCTGGCAGCCTCTAGGTAACTTTAAAATAGGGCATGTCACTGGAAAGAGCAAGACAGAATTACAAAATGGGGACTTTGAGCTCCATTTTCCAACCTCTAAGGAGGTGGGGGGAGCTGAAGGTTGAGTTGTGATCACCAGAGACCAATGATTTAATTAATTACGCTTATGTAATAAAGCCTCCATAAAATTCCAAAGGGATAAAGTTAGAGAGCTTCTGAGGAGCTGAACACGTGGAGGCTTCTGGAGGGTGATAATTGAAGGGGGCATGGAAGCTCCATCCCTCTTTCCACTTGCCTCATTCTAATGAGAACCCCATCACCTCATTTTATGCATCTCTTCCATCATGCTGCCCATCTGTATCTTTGTGATATCCTTTATAATAAATGAATATACATAAGCACAACATTTTTCTGTGAAGAACTGTTGCAAGGCAATGAAACCCAATAAAGAGATTGTGGGAACCCTGATTTCTAGCTGGTTGGTCAGAGACACAGGTCCCAGCCTGCGCTTGCAACTAGCATCTGAAGTTGGGGGAAAGTCTTGTGCTGCTGAGACCTCAGCCTGAGAGAGCTGATGCTCTATCCAGGTAAATAGTATCAGAATTAAATTGAATTAGAGGACAGCCAGCTGGGGTTTGCTGAAGAATTTGCTGGATAATTGATTGGTGTATAAGGAAAAGCCATCACACATCTGGGGTCACAGAAGTATTGAGTATGTGAGTGTTGAGAACAAGAAAAACACACCCCTAGTTTTTCTTTTCATCAGAACACCTTAAATATACCTTGTCAATTTTACCTCAATAAAATTCAAAAAAAATAAAAACTAAATAATATTAATTCTCATGATTCATGATTATGGTATATATCTTCATTTCTTTAGATCTTTCTGTCAGCCTTGTGTATACATTTTAACAATTTTGTTAGTTATTTCTGAGTATTTCATGTGTTTGTTACAATGCAATTGTAAATGTAATTACAGTCATATGGCATGTAACAATATTTCGGTCAACAAAGGACCTCTTACAGGAAGATGGTCCCATAAGATTATAATGGAGCTGAAAAATTCCTATTGCCCTGCTAACCTCATAGAGCAATGCATTACTAATGTGTTTATGATGATGCTGATTAAACAAATTTGCTATATTGCTAGTTGTAAAAAGCCTAGTACATACAATTATATACAGTACACAATACTTCATCATAAATGACTGTGTTACTAGTTTATATATTTACTATACTATCCTTTTATCTTATTTTAGAATGTACACTTCCACTTATAAATTTAAAAAGTTAACTGTGAAACAGCCTGAGGTAGTTCCTTCAGTAGACGTTCCACAAGAAGCATGGTGATCACAGGAGATGACAGCTCCGTGTGCGTCATTACCCCTGAAGACCTTCAAGTGGGACAAGATGTGGAGGGGAAGATAGTGATATTGATGATCCAACAGTGGGTAGGCCCAAGTTAATGTGTGTGTCTTAATTTTTAGTAAAACTGTTTACAAATTGAAAATTTTTAAACTTAAATTTAATAATAGAATGAAGCTTATAGAACCAGAATATGAAGAAAGAAAACATTTTTGTACCACAGTACAGCGTATTCGTGTTTCAAGCTAAGTGTTATTATAAAACAGTCAAAATTTTAAAAAATAAAAATGTTATAAAGTAAAAAATTATAGTAGGCTAAGGCGAATTTATTATTGAAGAAAGAATAAACTTTTTGTAAACTTTAGTATAGCCTATGTGTACAGTGTTTATAAAGTCTACTGTAGTGTACAATAATGCCTTCACATTCACTCACCTCTCACTCATTGACTTACCCAGAGCAATTTCCAATCCTGTAAGCATATTTCATGGTAAGTGCCTGATATGGTTTGAATGCCCCACCCAAATCTCATGTTGAATTGTAATCCTCAATGTTGGAGGTGGGGCCTGGTGGGAGGTATTTGGAACGTGCGGGCAGATCCCTTATGAATGGCTCGTGCCATTCCCCCTGTGATGATAAGAGAGCTCTTGCTCTGAGTTCACATGGGGTCCAGTCATTTAAAAGTGTGTGACACCTCCCCCACCTACTACTCTCTCTCTCGCTCCTGCTTTCACCATGTAATGCACAAGCTCCAGGTTCTCCTTCTTCCCTGGGTAAAAGCTCCCCAAAGCCTCCCCAGAAACCAAGCTAGGGCAGCGCCATGCTTGCGCAGCCTGAAGAAGCTGTGAGCCAATTAAACCTCTTTTCTTTATCAATTACTCAGTCTTCAGTATTTCTTCTTCAGACACTAAGTCTGGCTTAGTAGAATGCACTATGAAAATGTGCCTTTTTTTCTGTCTTTTATACCGTATCCTTACTGTGCCTTTTGTATGCTTAGATGTATTTAAATACACAAATACCTATCATTGTGTTACAGTTGCCTACAGTATGCAGTACATTAACATTCTCTACAGGTTGTAGCCTGGGAACAATAGGCTAAACCATTACTGCAAGAATAAACATACAATGATTTTTTTTTTTTTTTGAACATCATTGCATGTACAAACCTAAATTGTACAGCCTACTACACACTGTAAGCTAGGTGATACGGTTTGGCTGTGTCCCCACCAAATCTCAAACTTGAATTGTATCTTCCTGAATTCCCACATGTTGTGGGAGGGACCCAAGCAGAGGTAATCGAATCATGAGGTCTGGTCTTTCCCATGCTGTTCTCATGACAGTGAATAAGTCTAATGAGATCTGATGGGTTTATCAGGGGTTCCTGCCTTTGCGCCTTCCTCATTTTCTCTTGCCACCTCCACGTAAGAAGGGCCTTTCACCTCCCGCCATGATTCTGAGGCCTCCCCAGCCATGTGGAAGTGTAAGTTCAATTAAACCTCTTTTCTTCCCAGTGTCGGGTATGTCTTTATCAGCTGCATGAAAACAGACTGGTACACTAGGTATGTAGTAGGCTGTACCACCTAGGTTTGTACATGCAATGATGTTTGTACAATGACAAAATTGCCGAAGGACACATTTCTCAGAATGTATCTATATGAATAAGGGACTCATTACTCAATCACAAACCTAGATTATCTCAACCCAAGCTTGAGAATATAATCACAAATTCTTTGCTATTCATATTTTAATAAAATTTTCAACTAGGATAACTCACATGTACAAAAGGTTTTCTTAGAGAGGTACAAACTACTTTTTTAAAAACCTCAATCAGTGTTTCTCGATGTGTTGTCCTGGGTCATAAGCATCAAATTCATCTTGTTAGCTATTAAGCAGTCATATTTCTGGATTACATGTCAAACCTACTAAGCAGAATTGTGGTTGGAGATTGTGGGAGAATAATCTGCACTTTAAAACTGTCAAAGTGAATCTAACTTACACTAAAATTTTAGAGCTATTGGTAAAGATACTCTAAATCTGATTGTTAAATCATGCTATCAAACAGCAGCACAAGTAGCTTGTTCCAAAACTGCTTTTTGGAAATATATTTTGTAGTTGCACAAATGAGCTACTTGAGAAATATAGTAAATTGCATACAGAAATTTTTATTATGTATGCTATAGGAATGTTGAGTATTATAAAGTCACTAAGAGCCTTCTTTATTAAGGAAGAATTCAAGATCTGATTTCTCAGATGACAATAAAAACTAAAATTTTTATTTTTCCAAGTAGTATTAAGAAGAAATAGATATTAAATTTAGTTAAACCTACAACTGAATTAGTGATAATAAGAGAAATTAGTCACATGTAGACTTTCATCAAAGGGAAATGGAGATTTACAAATGAACAGAAAAGTCAATGGAAAAGAAAAACATGTAAGAATTTGTTTTGTTTTATTTTCCCTTCCCTGGGCAAACTGATTTGCTGAAAACTATCAAGAAGAGCAGTTTGCCCTGGAGCAAACCGACTCAGTTATAAGGGAAAGTAATTTCAGTTATTTATGGGCTTCTAGAGAAACCTTGTGAATTCAATACTGTCTTGTTTATCTCTGGGCAATGGTGGTGTTTTTCCTTCTGCTGGCATTTCTACCTTACTTAAGCCAGAATTGCACCATTTCCCTCTTTATGATTCCTCAGTGTACTGGTATATTAATTTTTTGAACGAGTTATGAATTTTGAAACTTGTTCATAAAACTAACACCAGTTATAAGTTTTGAAAGTTGTAACTGAGCATAATTGTACTTCAGCTGCCAGAAAACTACAAGTTGATTTTGCTCTCCAAGTTATAAAGCTGTAGTGAATTTCACGGCCCTCATTTCTATGTTCAGGCTCTTACTGTTTTAAAAGTATTCTGTTATTTCTATCTTGCTGATTCCTATGTTCCTATGGCGTATGTCTTTCTGTAATTGACAGCAAACAATTTTGGAAATACAGAAACAATTAAAATTGTTTGGTTTGTAACTCAAGATCTATCATTTCTATTCATGCTTCCTCTCTCCAGTGATTTTCCTTAATTATGATAAATATTTTTTAAAGATCCTAGACTTATTTTCTCAATTCTGAGCACCTGACTTGAGTAGAAAGAAAATTTGTATAAATTATTTTCTCATTTTAAATAACATAAATATCACTGAAGTAGAGAATCATAGGAACTACTGATACATAGATCATTCTTATCGAGCAAATATTTTTAAATTAAACAGAAAATAGTATAACTTTCTAGCAATAATTTTGAAACTTTCAAAGTAATTTCTTGTTGCCATCCACCTAGTCCAGTCCCAATCTCAAGCAAAAGCTTTGATTAAAGTTTGTTTTACTTTAAAATTCAATATGCAATCAAAATTCATCCTTGAGACTTACCATTTTATTTGGAGATTTAGAAGAACTTGACAAAATATTTTATAATTCTTCTCATTCACCAGTTATGGATACTTTAATTCAAAGAACAATACATCTATTCCTTCAGTGTTTTGGTACTGAAATACTTCCCAACATGTTTCAGCAATGTTGTCTTCGTTTCTTTTTTTCACAGGATACAAAACACAAAAAGTACATAAAAAACGTCTTTCTTGCTGAGAGAATAAGGCTATTCACGATTTAGATTTATGTAGTCAAATGACATGATTGTGTATTATATTGGGAAATAATATCATATGAGTTAATAGATTTTGTTTTGAGGTCACTTGGTTTTCTTATTAACAGAAGACCCTTAAGCAAGTAATGTAAGCTTAGTATTACCCAGTTTCCATATCTGTAACATTAAAAATATTACCTTGCAATTTTGACACTTGTAAAATGTAATAAAACCTAATTATTCAATATAAGTCTAATTTGCATCTTAAAACTATGTTTTTACATATATATACACATATATCCATATACACACACAAATATATATATATTTCTTACCCTATTCTTTTCATCTTGATCTTTTGAAATTTTTACTGAATTAAGCCAATGCTATAGAGTTTTGAAAAAAAAGAAGTTATTTTAAAGCATGGCCAATTGGCCATATTTAATCAGAAACTCTACATTTTTATACTAAATCCCCACTCCAAATATGTGCATCAATTAATACTAATTTTAAAGGCTGGAGGATGTTCAATATGGCATGTATTTGGAAGGGGAAAAATGTAAAGTAAATCAAAGCCACCCAGAAAAGTTTCTAGGAGAATAAAGATTTGGAGGTATCAGAGTAAAAATAAGGGTAGTAAAAATAAGGAAAGAGTTTGAAAGCCTGTAGATTGGTAGTTGTATATTATACATGAGAAAACTTTAATCCAGAGAAGCCACATGTTTATTTTCTGAATTGAATGAAGAAACAAATTGAACAGGAATATATGGGCCACAGGAGAGGGAGGATGTAGGTTTGAAAGTTGAGAACAAGAATACTAAATGATATTCTGCAACCTAAATTGTGGAAGCTTTGGCTTACCCCCAATTGCTCCAATTTTTTAAAAGCAGAAGTAAATGTATATTTCTAAAATGAGCTGTTATAGACATAAGAACATATTAGAGCAAAATATTACATCCCTTTTTATTCTGAACACATAGCAAACAACCTGGCAGAGTTAATAAATACATGACTGTGTACTACCTGAAAATCGCTGAATTGATGACGCAATGTGTTTTAGTCTGCTATCACGCTGCTATAAAGAACTGCCTGAGACTGGGTTAATTATGAAAGAAAGAGGTTTAATTGACTCATAGTTCCAGAGGGCTGGGGAGGCCTCAGGAAACTTACAATCATGGCAGAAGGAACAGCAAACATGTCCTTCTTCACATAGCAGCAGGAACGATAAGAATGAGAACTGAGCAAAGGGAGAAGCCCCTTATAAAATCAATAGATCTCATTAGAATTTGCTCACTATCACAATAATAATATGGAAGAAACTACCCCCATAATTCAATTACCTCATACTGGGTCTCTCTCACCACACGTGAAGATTATAGGAACTACAATTCAAGATAAGATTTGGGTGGGGACACACGCAAACCGTATCATGGTGGTTAGCATTATTTTCTTATAGGAAAAAATATGAATGAAGCATAGATCCTGGAATGAGAAGTCATGGAAAAAGTTCTCATAGCCTAATTCCCAAATTGTTGAGATTTGAGCTCTGTGCAGTATTTTTAACAGTTAGATCATTAAGTTATCTTGACTTATAAAAGGACCAAAATCAGTGAGGAAATAAAGAACTACACACATAACCTCAGGCACATATTTCCTGAGACGTTACTTTTTTTTGCCTTTAGAGACATATCAAATCTGTATTTGAGTAAATCAACAATTTTCTAAAGATATTTGGTAGGTGAGACAAAAGTAGAAAACAAAAATGACCTATTTGACAGAGTAAAAAAGAAGAGATTATAAAAATAAAAGCATGCTGCAAACTGTAAGAGGTGAAGTGAAATAAAAGACAAAGATCATAGGCTCAAACACAGAAGTTTTGTTATTTTATGTGTCGTATTTTCCAACACTTGCAAAAAATTGAGAGAAGATATTACCCCAGAGCAACAACAACAACAAAAAGTTTCAGATTTTCTGAGAGTAATTTAAATTTTTTTTTCTCAAGTTTTTTTTTTAATATATATCCCATTCAACATCCCTTCAACAAAGTGTTCTGATGTTCATTTCTGATAATGTGTGTAACATACCACACATATTAAATATCCTTGTCCCCAAAGACACATTAGGTATTCAGTGGAGCTTAGTTTTATCTTGGATAAGGTTTATTAGAAGTGCAAGGCAATTCTAAAATAATTGAGCCAAATATAAAAATGACATGCACTTTTAAACAAGAAATCCCAGTGGAAAGGTAATTCTTCAGTGCATGGAAAGAGGTAGAAAAAAAGAAGCCTTCACTTGGGACACGAGTATAATTTTAATAGCATAACAGTAATATTAACGACACCAAACACTGCCTTTATTCTAAATAAATAAAGATGATACTAAATGTCTTGAAAGACTCCCAGTAACCACCTGTGTTATTATCAAGGTTTAGCTGTCAAATCAGTCTCAGGAACATTCTCTCACCAAACTTCACTAACGATCCATATGAAACAGGAAAGCAACAGATGCAAAGAAACCTTTTTCTGGAGGAACCAAAAACATCTCATATAGCTTCTTAGAATGTTCCTTTATCTCTCACTGAAACAAATTATAATTTCCTGTTAATAGAAGAGTTTTTTGAGTCATTGACCACAAAACAAAGTCATTCTGATTTTAAATTTTTTTCTTTGTATACTCTCTTAATTCAATAGGACTATACTTACATCACTATCCCCCATTCTTCAGTCAGCCAGATCTCATAAATCCATAACTTCTAGATTGATATTAAGCAATTTATGTGGACTAGATATATCCCTCTAAAATATCTTGCAGATAGGGACTCCCAGTTTCTTTCTGATAGTACCTTACCATTAATATTTTTACAAGGATGTCTGGTCAGGATCATTAATTTCCTCTACTGAAGTAAACAGTGAACAAGTTATGACCTGCTGTTAAAACTTTTCATTAACATTTCAATTGTATTGAAGTCAATTCAACAAATATTTATAGTGTCAATTCAATGTGTCAGGAACTTTTGGTATTCTCTCTCCCTGCTCCAAAATTTCATGAAGCTGCTACAGTATGTTAAGAGAAAGAAATGTCTAGTTCTAGCAATTCATTTCATCAAACTGCAACTTGTTTTTTTTTTAATTTCTATTGAGTGATCCTATCTTGACATTTGATTCCTTATCTAAAGGCCAACAGTGACTTTTTAATTTACAAATAAAGTCGCTTTTCTCAGTTATTGTCCTTTTCAACTCTGTCACTTAAAAAAAAATGTTTCTTGGTTTACTGCATCTTAATACACCCCACATGTGTCCTGGGTCTAATTCTGTCTTAAAATCAAATTTCTACTTTTAACGTCTTCCCATTCTGTGTTTTCAGGAGGTTTGCTTTTATTATTTTCTCTGCCCTATGGTCTCCCATCACCATCCACCCCAGCATACACTAGCAAAATGAATTACAAGCTCTGGACCATGACATCCTTGCTTCTGTATCACTTCATCATTATTTTCCTGTGAAAACACAAAACTCAAAAATATTATTTCTCTCTTTCCTGACTTTATATTCTGAAGCAAGCCCTTTAACTGACTTGGATATTTCTAGTAATCTAAACATTGATTCTTTTTCTATTCATTCTACATTGCCTTGCAATGCAGTTTAATAGAAGGAACATAAGCTCTGGAGTGAAATATAGTTCCCCTTCCAAACTTACTTATTCACTGTGTGATCTTAAACCCTAAGAAAATGAGAAGTTCAATAAATGTCATTTCTTATCCTTTCTGGAAGTAATGCAGTGAGAGGATTACCATCTTGTTCAACAGACTCCACTTTCTCCCCATTAAGGAATTCTGTATTCCTTAATGCGCTATTCATTACATGCCTGGAACATCTTTTTACCATCACATTCCTTCAATATACCATAAACTTCAGTCCTTGTTTTTTATTCACTATATCTGAAACACTCATTAAACCATTTAAGTTCTGTTTATATTTGCTCATTTTCACAAAACAATTACACTAAGGTTTTCAAAAAATTATTTTGCTATTATTATAGTTATTTCAATGAAGCAAACCATTTGCAAAGGAATAAGCATAGCACTTTGACTACAATAAATAGATAAATAGGCAACTTAAAAAAATTAGGGTATGGGATATATGTGCAGAACGTGCAGGTGTGTTACTTAGGCAAACATGTGGCAAGGTGGTTTGCTGCACCTATCAGTCTATCACCCAGTTAAGCCCCACATTCATTTGCTATTAGTCCTGATGCTCTCCCTACCCCGCCAATCCCCGACAGGCCCCAGTGTGTATTGTTCCCCTCCCAGTGTCCATGTGTTCTCATTGTTCAACTCCCATTTATGAGTAAGAACATGCAGTGTTTGGGTTTCTGTTCCTATGATAGTTTGCTGAGGATGATGGCTTCCAGCTTCATCCAAGTCCCTGAAAAGGACATGAACTCATTCCTTTCTATGGCTACATAGTATTCCATGGTGTATATGTACCACATATTTTAAAATCCAGCCTATCATTGATGGGCATTTGTGTTGGTTCCAAGTCTTTGCTACTGTGAAGAGTGCTGCAATAAACATATGTGTGCATGTTATCTTTATAATAGAATGATTAATATTCCTTTGTGTATACACCCAATAATGGGGTTGCTGGGTTAAATGGTATTTCTGGTTCTAGATCCTTGAGGAATTGCCACACTGACTTCCATAATGGTTTAACTAATTTACTTTCTCGCCAACAGTGTAAAAGCACTATTTTTCTGCAGCCTCATCAGCATCTGTTGTTTCTTGACTTTTTAATAATCACCATTCTGACTGTGTGAGATGGCATCTCATTGTGGTTTTGATTTTCATTTCTCTAATGATCAGTGATTTTGAACTTTTTTCATATATTTCTTGGCTGCATAAATGTTTGCTTTTGAGAGATGTCTGTTCATATCCTTTGTTCATTTTTTTTTTTTTTTTTTTTTTTGAGACAGTCACGCTCTGTTGCCCAGGCTGGAGTACAGTGGTATGATCTCCACTCACTGCAACCTCCGCCTCCTGGGTTCAAGCAATTCTCCTGCCTCAGCTGCTTGAGTAGCTGGGATTACAGGTACCAGCCACCATACCTGGCTAATTTTTATATTTTTAGTAGAGATGGGGTTTCACCAGGTTGGCCAGGATGGTCTTGAACTCCTGACCTCAGGTGATCTGCCTGCTTCAGTCTCCCAAAGTGCTAGGATAACAGGCATGAGCCACCATACATGGCCTCCTTGCCTACTTTTTAATGGGGTTGTTTGTTTTTTTCTTGTAAATTTGTTTAAGTTCCTTGTAGATTCTGGATATTAGACCTTTGTCAGATGGATAGGTTGCAAAAATGTTCTCCCATTCTGTAGGTTGCCTGTTCACTCTGATGATAGTTTCTTTTGCTGTGAGAAGCTCTTTAGTTTAATTCAATCCCATTTGTCAATATTAGCTTTTGTTGCGATTGCTTTTGGTGATTTCATCATGAAATCACATGCTTATTTCCCGAATGGTATTGCCTAGGTTTTCTTGTAGGGCTTTTGTGTTTTTAAGTTTAACATTTAACTCTTTATTCCATCTTGATTTAATTTTTGTATAAGGTGTAAGGAAGGGGTCCAGTTTCAGTTTCCTGCATATGGTTAGCCAGGTTTCCCAGTACCATTTATTAAATAAGGAATCCTTTTCCTATTGCTTGTTTTTGTTAGGTTTGTCGAAGGTCAGATGATTGTAGATGTGCAAGCTTATTTCTGAGATCTCTCTTCTGTTCCATTGGTTTATGTGTCTGTTTTGGTATCAGTACTATGCTGCTTTGGTTACTGTAGCCTTGTAGTATAGTTTGAGGTCAAATGGCATGATGCCTCCAGCTTTGTTCTTTTTGCTTCAGATTGTCTTGACCAAATGGGCTCTTTTTTGGTTCCATATGAATTTTAAAGAAATTTTTTGTAATTGTGTGAAGAATGTCAATTACCAGTTTGATAGAAATAGCATTGAATCTATAAATGATTTTGGGCAGTATGCCATTTTCACAATATTGATTCTTCCTATCCACAAGGATAGAATGCTCTTCCATTTGTGTGTATCCTCTCTTATTTCCTTGAGCAGGGATTCGTAGTTCTCCTTGAAGAGGTCTTTCACGTTC
This sequence comes from Trachypithecus francoisi, assembly GCF_009764315.1. Taxonomy (NCBI): domain Eukaryota; kingdom Metazoa; phylum Chordata; class Mammalia; order Primates; family Cercopithecidae; genus Trachypithecus; species Trachypithecus francoisi. Next base: position 21,781,595 of record NW_022681465.1, read on the forward strand.
CTTGTTAGCTGTATTCCCAAGTATTTTATTCTCTTTGCTAGCAATTCTGAATGGAAGTTCACTCGTGATTTGGCTCTCTGCTTGTTTATTGTTAGTGTATAGGAATGCTTGTTATTTTTTGAACATTGATTAATAAGGTAACTTTTTAATTAATAAAACAATTAGTAATACATTAATGCATGTAAGGTAAGCAAAACAGATTAAACATTTAATTTAAAGCAAAGATAATGACTTTAAAATTAATTTTACTATTGACATTCACATTGGTGTTTTTACAAACATAGATAATCTTTTCCGTTGTCCTTAAATTTTTTTAACACTTTCTAATAAGCCACTCTAATATTGTGGAAATATATATTGAGAGTTATACATATTGACATTAGATCATTCTATGTAGGTTAGTTGCTTTTAAATAAATATTCAAGCTTTGTGAAAATCACATGTAGGCACCACATACTTGAATTATTAAGGCTAAAACTTAAGAATTTGGTGCTGTGAGTACTGATAAAGAAAATGTCATTCAGTTACCTATTTTCTCAATTATAAGCTTTTAAACAATAGCTCATGGAATTAGAGAAAACTTCTTTGCTTATTCTGCTGACATTTATAACTATTTCACTAATAACATAAAATAGAGCAATTACATTCTCTGATAAGCAAAAAAATCAAAGCATGTTAATAGTTTGTGAATAAACTTTTCAATTTTGAAAATAAAATGAGCAGCGTTTACATTTGAAATCCATACAAATGATGCTGTTTACTTTTGCGTCTGTGGTGTCAAATAGATTATAACACACACATAAAACTGTTAGTGGAGTTTATGTTTGGATTTTCTCATTGTCCATTTTTTGGTATCCTTCCTTAGATAAATTTTAACAATGGTTTTGAATTGGCTTTAAATGGAAACTTATAATTGTTTACAAATAAATGGAAGACTTGGCTACCAGTAAACATGATGTTCATGTTAATGTTATTAACACACCTTCTCATATAATCACCTAAAAAATAAAAAAAACTGTGATTCCTAATTCACATTCTGAGAACTAGTGTCATGTAAACATACTTTAGCATAAGATATATACAAGTTTATGGGAGTCAGAAAAATGTATATATTATTAACAATTATATAAATGTTATATCGATATTATACTATGACATATAAATGTGGCTATATATTATTTATACGGACAGCATACAAGACACAAATATTTTATCACATTATTTAAAAATTTACATAAATGTATGAGCTTAGGTTTAAAAAATCAGTATTTTCCAAGTATTAATTATTTACTGCATGTACTACCTCATTTCTTTCTCATGCTATGAGGTAGAACCTAACTATTTCTAGTTTACAGAGGAAGAAATTGAGAACTGGACCATATTCTCACAACAACAACCGAAAGTAAATTCCCATTTTACACCTAGCCAACCTGATCCCCAACCCTGTTATATGTATAGCAATGTATACAGATAAGTAATATATGAGACATTGTGAAAAAAAAAAACAACTAGAGATATGATGTATAACCTAGTTCAAATATTTTATTTTATAAATGAAATGCTGCTTGGAAGAACAATAAGTTACTCAGGTGGTTAACAGCAGTGATAGATTTAGAAACCACTTTTCCTTATTATTACACCAGGGACAGACTTTCTAAATAATGATTATGACTTTATTATCACTTTTGGGAAAAGCTTCAACTTAAGACAAGTTTGGTTTATTGGAATGCCGAAAAGCTCTTTGGATAATTTTAATGTGCAGTGGAGGCTGAGAGCCCTTGCTTGGGGATCTTTACTTTTATAATCCTCCTTAAGTTTCTCCTCTTTCATTAAAAACACCAAAAATCTCTCTACAACATTGGGCTTCACTGCTCTTTTAAGTTACACTTATAATTTTTTTTGCCACATACTGATGTTATTGAGGTCAGCATGCTTTTGTTGAAGATAAACCATTTCCACTGGAATGTGGCTTCCCTTGGGCACATTGTAGTACTGGAAGGTTCTCTGTTTCTTTGGCTTGGGCTCCCTGCCTAGGCAGGTGCTGTGTGCTGAAATCATGGTCAGAGCCCTCTTCCTTGTTCTCCACAAGGGCAAAATCTTTTTTTTCTTCTCTTTTTTTTTTTGAGAAGGAAACTCACTCTGTCGCCCAGGTTGGAGTGCAGTGGCGCAATCTCTGTTCACTCAAACCTCTACCTCCCAGATTCAAGCAATTCTCTGTCTCAGCCTCCTGAGTAGCTGGGATTACAGGCGCCCACCACCACACCCAGCTAATTTTCCTATTTTTAGTAGAGACAGGGTTTCACCATCTTGGCCAGGCTGGTCTTGAACTCCTGATCTCATGATCCACCTGCCATGGCCTCCCAAAGTGTTAGGATTACAGGTTTACAGGTGTGAGCCACTGCACCTGGCCAAAGGCAAAATGTTTAATAACAAATTGAAAACGTTCAGAGGCAAAGTGGATTCCAAAAAACATCTTTTCTTTTCCCCCTCTTAATCAACTCCAGACAAAGGGTTTTACCCTCCTTCCATTCCCTTCATTTCCACTCTCCCATTCTTCACCCTCATACTGATCTGTTCAGAATCGTCAGTGTCCACAGCTTATTCAATGGCCTTTAGCACAACCAGCATATCCTGCTTTCTCCACCTTGCCCTCCTTCTTTTTTCACATATGCCATATCCTTTGGCCTTCATGACTTAATATGGTCACTTAATTGTCATCAGTCACCATCATTGTGCTAAACTTGAAGATCTCTCCAACAGGGGTTGCAGATAACACATGATAATAGTTGTCACAGCAACAGTGGCTGCAGTAATAGAGTTGAGGCAGTCAACCAAGGAGGTGGCCAGCCAGGCTCTGGAAGGTTTGGGTGAAAGTAACCTTTTAAGAATATAAAAAGTAATAAGGCTTGGATCTACATTACTATAATTACTTTAGGGGCACATAAATCTTTACGGAAAACTGGAAAGTGTCCACTAGCTTATCAAGTCTTTTACTACCAAGCTAGACTCTTACACAGATCCAAGCACTCCCTTTGACTCTCACTTAGAAAATTTATCAAATAGGAAGAAAGAGTCAGTAGAGACAGATTAGAGACAGATATATCGTGGCCTAATGTATCTCTATAATGTACATGTCCCTGCATTAAGACAAACATAAATTATTTAACTAATCATCCATTTTAAGTGCTTAAAAAACTTGCCAGGTAAATTATAATTTGTTTCACTGTGGTTTTAAGTATTTACATTATGAATATACACCTCCACTTTGACATTTTAATGAATTTACCAGACTATGCCTGTTGCATCATCTGGTGGAAAAGGGCTATATAAGGATTGGGAAGCACTTTATTAAAATTCTTTCATTCTAAGAATGATTTCATATGTGCAACAAGATATTGAAAACTGTTGCAACTCTTTTGCATACAGCAGTTCTTAGGGACTAAAAGAGTCCTATAAAAGGGTTCTACATATTTTAGTTATTATTTGTAATGAACATAAGCATCAACATGCAGTCACCACACACAGTAGACATGCTGTGTTTTAAAAAAAATGCTAGGCCGGGCGCGGTGGCTCAAGCCTGTAATCCCAGCACTTTGGGAGGCCGAGACGGGCGGATCACGAGGTCAGGAGATCGAGACCATCCTGGCTAACACGGTGAAACCCCGTCTCTACTAAAATATACAAAAAATTAGCCGGGCGAGATGGCGGGCGCCTGTAGTCCCAGCTACTCGGGAGGCTGAGGCAGGAGAATGGCGTAAACCCGGGAGGCGGAGCTTGCAGTGAGCTGAGATCCGGCCACTGCACTCCAGCCTGGGCGACAGAGCGAGACTCCGTCTCAAAAAAAAAAAAAAAAAAAAAAAAATGCTAGTAGGCTTTGTTTCTATCCAGCTATATGAAAGAGAGAGAAAAACTAAATTTTATTAAACACAGTATCAATTTTCTATTGCTGTGCACAAATTTACTGGCTTAAAACAACACCCCCTTTTTATTTCATAGTGTTCAGAAGTCTGGGTGGCAACCACTAAGTTCTATGTTTAGGGTAACCCAAACTGGACACTTTAGGAGAAGAATCCACTTCCATGCTCATTCAGGTTGTCAGCCAAATTTTGTTTTTGTGGTTTAAGGATTGAGATCTCCATTTCCTTGATGGCTGGAAGCTGGGAACCACTCTCACCTTCTAGAGGCCATCCTTGTTCTGCAGTTCTTGTCCATCTCCAAGACGCTGAAGGTGCATCGGATCCCTCCCATATTCTGAATTTTTGACTTTCTGTTTTGCTACCAGCTAGAGCAACTTTTCTGTTTGTAAAAGGATTTAGGTAAGGCCCACCTGGATAATCTTACTATTTAAAAGTCCACTGGCTTGGGTCTTTAATAACATCTGTAAAATCCCTTTATGGCAGCACCTGGTGTCATGTTGGTTTCAATTAATACTTCAAGAATCTTTAGAATCTGACTACCATGAACATTTATTACTTGGGAGGCTATTAAATAAATATCTCAACTCTTAAAAATAAAGCCTTTGTCAAAGTAAATAGCATTACTCTCTTTAATAAATAAGAAAATTGAGATTGACCAAGAATTTTCTGATAGTCCATTTAGCTGTCTCTGAATGTAATCCCAGGTATGTTTGGTTGTACAACTCCCGCATCCTGAGGCTTCCAGCAAAATCAAACCACTAATACTGGCAAATAAACACATAAGCATTTGAGAGGAAGCAAAACTGAAAGAGTTTTACTAATGTACATAGAACATCTATATTAAAAAGGACTAATTCCCGTAAGTACTTTTTTTTTTGTAGTAGAGAAGTGCAGAAACTCAAAAGCCTAAGGGCAATTTTTTGCTTAGCTCTTTCCATTGTCTGCCAGTTTGTAAGCTGATAGCTCCTGCTCAAATGCTTAATCCTTGTTTCTAAATCTTTCACTTTCTTTCTTAATTGTGGTTCCCCTCCATGGGTTTTCTGTTATACGGGGCTAGTTTCAATTTACTGGTTTGTGGCATTTTCAAATTTCAAGCACCCAGTCAGTTTTGAAGGATTATAAATTTAAGCTTCTTAATGTGTCTTGAAAAAGCTTGTCTTGGTGGGAAGCTGGGGAACCTACTTCAAATTGTACTTTAAGTACATGACCTTTAGTTTCTTTTAATATATATCAATGGATTTTGATTTTTTTAATCTAAATGTTTAATACATGTCCTTTAAAATGATTAAGAAAATAATCACTCAAAGTGTTGATATTTGATCTTCCCTTCTTACTTGTAACACATTTCAATTGGAAACTCATATAAGTATATAAATCTACAGACAGGAGAAAGGGAGAAAGAATGACTAACCCTAGTTGATTTCTCTTTGTTAATAGATTATGTTGAGTAGGTCAAGGCTTTATCTTGTCTCATATGTCATGAATTGTTCTTTTTTATTTATTTTAAGTGTATCTCTGTATCTATTTTTTAGTTGCCATGTCTCTTTCTATAGGTATATAAAAAGTACATGCCATAACATTCATCCTCATAATTGCAATTCTATGACTACATGGATGTACACTGTTGTGCAATGATCATCATAACATAGCCTTTTAATAGCTCTACTACCTTAAAATACTCTGATATTTGTGTTTTCAGTCAAGCCCAGCTCTCACATTTGGTACCAGACAACTATTGATCTAATATATATTATTGATTTTTCTTTCTATATATATTTATATATAATATATATCATGCAAACACATACATATTTTTTTTGTCTTTTCTAGAAATTCATTTAAGTAGAATAATGTAATATAGAGTTTTTCAGTTTGGGTTTTTCACCTAGCATAATGTTTTTGAGATCTATCCATGTTGTTAGAGGCATTAGTAGTTTGTCTCTTTTTATTGCTGAGGAGTATACAATTGTATTGATAGACTACGTTTGATTTGTTTATTTACCAGTCGATGGCTATTTAGATATTTTCAACTTCTGGATATTATAAATAATGCTCCTAGGAACATTTATTACAAGTTTTCGTGTGGATATAGGTTTTAATGTTGCTTGGCTGGGTAGTTAGGGGTACAATAATGAGTCATGTACAAGGAAATGTTTAACTGCTTAAGAAATTACCAAACTTTTCCAAAGATGCTGTACCATTTTTACATTCCCACCAGCAATGTATAAGCGTTCCAGTTCCTTCACATATTCACCAACACTTGGTATTAACAGTGTTTTTTTATTATAACCATTCTTTGCCTACCATAGTGCTGTTTTATTTTGGTTTTAATTTGAATTTTGCTAATTACTAATGACATTGAAAATCTTCTTGTGTGTTTATTAGACACTGGTATATTTTCTTTGGCAAAATGACTATACAAATTTTTACCATATTTTTATTTTGTCTTTCTTATTATTATCCATGTGGGACCAATCTAATCACAGGGGTCCTCATCAGAGGGAGGGAGAGTGTCAGAGTCAGCAAAGGGAGATTTGATGAAGGAAGCAGAGGTCTAAGTGATTCCATTACTGGAAGGCGACTAGGGCCAAGGAATGTGGGCTACCTCTGAAAGCGATTTTTTTCTGTACTATTGTTCCCCAAACAATGGCCACAGACCATTTGAATCAAAATCACCTGTAATTCTTTAAAACAAATTGGGGTCACACCTGTAAACTTTGTCAGCGGGTTTGGGGTAATGACTTGGAATTGTATTTTCAAGACACCCCATTGTAACTGTCACACACACCTAAGTTTGAAACACACTCTTTTACAGAAAGCCCAGTCTTAAAACTCCACATCCAACATAGAACTTAACTTCCAGTCTTGTCAGTACCATTATGGTGGTCAGAGAAGCCAGGCGTCCAGAATCATTCTTGGCTTTTCTCTCTCAGATCTTGGTAATTTTCTGCCTCAGAAATATACTTTTATTAAAAGTCAATCTAACTTCTTCATATCTGATGTCAGCCCTGAGCTCAGGCTGTCATTGAGGTTTCAAATCAGCCTACTTTTATTCAGCCCACCTCTGGCACTGCTGCCACACATTTTAAAAAACATAAATTTTGGTAGAATTAACAGGCTTTCTCTCAAGGTTGCTCTCCCTCTCACCCTGTAACCTACCTTCATTTGAGCTAATAGGCATGAATCTCCAATGACTTAAAAAATGTTCTGAAACTGTGAATCCTGTATCTGAATAATTGATATTATCTAGAAATTTAGCAAATCTCCAGGCCCCACCTACCTTTGCCAAATAAGAAACTCTGGAGTGGGACTCAGAATCCCATGCTTTCCTAAGACCTGCTAAGTGACTGCAGCTTGCTCCAATCTGAGAATCATTGCTATGCAGAAAACCTGTCATGACCAAACCACAAGAGAAATGCATTGGATTTGGGGATTTTAGTCATCTAAATATAAATTCCAACCGCAGAGTACGTATTACCTCAAAAAAAAAAAAAAAAAAAAAACACAGTTTGCTCTTCCACTCTGGCTGTCGAGTTTGAGTTCTCTTCCTCTTTCTCATCAGCAATATAGACTGTTGAACATTTTAAGGGAAAGAGGACAATTTGTATTACCTCTCCTCCACACTAGCCGGTTTCTACTGGTTAGAATGTGGCCCCGCAGCATCATAGTTCATCATGTTATGAAATACTGCTCCCAATCAGAGTAGGAGATACAATTTTATTTAACATCCCAAGCCTTGTTATGTGCTGAATAGTTTTTCCTTTAGGCATTGAACATAAGTTTTCCAACCGAGAATCTTGGTGATGGCTTCTTAAATGGAATTGTCGGAAATGTGAAAGCATCTTATTTACCCTGATCAGAAATTGAGTCCCTAAATAGGAAAAAACGACAAGAGAGGTAGTTTAATGTAATGTCTACTCAAAACTATGATTCTTAAAATTTGTTTATGAGTGTAATAGATAAGCAGGTTATAATGGTGTAGAAGGCTGAATCAATTAGGGTTAAATTTGCCTTTGAGTGATAAAATGACCATGGTTTAAACAATGTAGCTGTTTCACTGTCATATACAGCAATCTGGAAGTAGATAAGCTAAGGAGGTAGGTAGGAGCATCTTATTTTAATCACATAGTTTTACATATAGTTTCTACTTGGATTTCCACAATAGATTTTTGAACCTCAACCATTAAGTCCATATTCCAATTAGCAGCAAGAGAAAGGAATAAACCAAGCAGGTCTTCTTCTCTTTGAGGATAAGTTTTACTCACCGTATCAACTAAGATTTCCTTGACCAGAACTTAACCACATGGTCATGCATAACTGCAGAAGCATTTGCTAAATCTGAGCTCTCCTTTCCCAATGGGCATTTATCCACCAAAATAATTAAGGATTCTATAAAGAAGAGGGAAAACATGAATATCAGCTTACTATAAGTTTCTACAGCAAATGTGGTCTCTAAAATCTTTACTATTTATACTTTCTTTTTTATCGCCATTTGATTTATTTAAATTGAAAAAATATGATTAGTTTGCAATAGGCAAAGACATCAAAATATTGGCCATGCACTTTTATCATTTCCTTATTTTATCATTCAACTTTCAATTCAGGACAGCATCCTTATATTTCTCTTTTTTTTTTTTTTTTTTTTTGAGACGGAGTCTTGCTCTGCCACCCAGGCTGGAGTGCAGTGGCCGGATCTCAGCTCACTGCAAGCTCCGCCTCCCGGGTTTACGCCATTCTCCTGCCTCAGCCTTCCGAGTAGCTGGGACTACAGGCGCCCGCCTCGTCGCCCGGCTAGTTTTTTGTATTTTTAAGTAGAGACAGGGTTTCACCGTATTAGCCAGGATGGTCTCGATCTCCTGACCTCGTGATCCGCCCGTCTCGGCCTCCCAAAGTGCTGGGATTACAGGCTTGAGCCACCGCGCCCGGCCTATTTCTTATTTTTAATATGTAACATAGATGTGGTTATTAAACTCCAACAAGAGTAAACTGGTTTCCGTTTCAACCTACATTGCTACCTCAGTCAGATAAAATGTTTCTTAAATACCAATTATGTGCTGAATGCAGGAGTTACTTTCCAGTAGTTCTAGTAAGTTATCTTCATAAAAATCAAGAAGGTTTGCATTCTTCGAATTAGAATTACTTCTTCAGTATGTGTGCCCAATAACTCCTAAGGCAATCGTCTTCAAAGTCTTTTCTCTGTTGGATGGTTGTCTGAACAGCATTTCATAGAGCCTGTGCTCATTCATTCTACACGGGCCTAACGAAGTTTTTTCTGCAATTACCAGGCAGATAGCCTGAAGTCAGGCAGTGATTTTCTATTTTAAACCTACTGGAATTTAAATTTTCATTTAACAACCCATCACATAGCTGCAACTTAATCTGAAACAAGCTATGCTATAACCAAAAGCGGGACAATAAATCATCTTCTAAAGTATTTGGCAGAACAAAGTTTATATTTTTAATATCATAGAAATGATCACAATATATCACTAAATGAAACAATTGCAATACAATTTACATTTATCTTGATTTTCTAGGTCTTTATTAGAATTTTTTTTTTCATAGAAGCGGGGTTTCACCGTGTTCACCAGGATGGTCTCAATTTCCTGACCTAGTGATCCGCCTGCCAAGGCCTCCCAAAATGCTGGGATTGCAGGCATGAGCCACTGCCCCTGGCCTGTTAGAATAATTTTTAACCTTCAACCAAGTTCTTTATAAATTCACTTGCAGTACATCACTATTAATAAAATAGTTGTGAAAACAAATGCTGTTTTTATAACGTTCTCAGTAGACAACTAGAAAAGTAAATATATATTAAATTTAAAATTATGCATGCAATTTTAATACAAAAGGTATGTATTTCCTCAACTTAAAAATATTTACCTAATTAAAAACATAGTTCTACTTATTGTAAGGTTAATATGAATTCAAAAATAAGTCTTATGTACATCCTATATTTAAGTGATTAAAAAAATAGTTATGGATAAAAAAGCAAATTAATGAATACTATATTCAAGTTCATATTTTAAGATATTTTCTAAAATGCTAACTGCTTATATAAGTCTTAGGTCAAACACATTTTTTGTCTGTCCAATGTAATCATGAATTCGTTATTAATTATACTTAATTTTTTTTTTTTTTTTTTTTTTTTTTTTGAGACGGAGTCTCGCTCTGTCGCCCAGGCTAGAGTGCAGTGGCCGGATCTCAGCTCACCGCAAGCTCCGCCTCCCTGGTTTACGCCATTCTCCTGCCTCAGCCTCCCGAGTAGCTGGGACTACAGGCGCCCGCCACCTCGCCCGGCTAGTTTTTTGTATTTTTTAGTAGAGACGGGGTTTCACCATGTTAGCCAGGATGGTCTCGATCTCCTGACCTCGTGATCCGCCCGTCTCGGCCTCCCAAAGTGCTGGGATTACAGGCTTGAGCCACCGCGCCCGGCCGGGAATTATACTTAATTATGATCAATACTAATTTTACCTCTATAATTTGTTCTGCATATACAATGTGCATTTATTAACTCTGTTGTAAATATAAATATTTCTATCCACTACAGTCCTCTGCTCTACCAACTGAGCTATCAAAGGCTCTGCTAATATAAATATTTCTTAGTTGTTTTCAAATAATCTACATTTTCAAAAACAGTGAAAAATGAATATGTGACAGAAACGCATTTTATCCTGCCCATTCTGCCCAACTTTTTGCTTTTTAGAATATAAATAATATTGAATAGAGTGGTCTGAGAGTATTAAGTTTAACAATACCTGTAATACCTTGTCACAATCCTGGAAGTTACAGAAAAGTCTGTGCTTTGGAAAATGGTAAACATTGTCACAATGGAGTATTTAGACATTATTGGACTGATGAGATACCAGACTTTAGTTCATTATTGTCTAGACAAGAGAGGGACTAAGATGGAGTCAAGCTCTGCATATGTGTTCTAAATGAAAATAACAGCAGAACCCAGAGGTACTAGTAAGTAGCTTTTGTGTATCTATGCCAGGACATGTAGGTGTCTCCTTTCCTTTCCTCTATTATTTTCAAACAATTGTTTCTACCTTCCCCCAAACTTGTCTCCTTAATCTTACTCTCCACTCTACCTCAGTCACTCACTCATGCCGTCTAGACTCAGCCATTACCAGCCACAGCAATGACAACACAATCTCAATTTTAAGGATCTCCCTCTCTCACTCTATCTCCTTCTATGGAAAGTCACATAATGTGTATTAGTGGAAAGTAGAAAGAATAGCAAATCTTGAAACAAAGCAAATCTTAATCTAAGGATGAATGCCAAGATGTTCTCATACATCCCAGCTTGAGTAAAATAATGTCTGAATCGTGCAATGTCCTCATCAACAATCTTACATTTGGTGACAAGATTCACAAGGAAGTTTCTAATAAAACCAGCTCACTAAAGATAAGATCATATGCTAAAATACATTGTCACCTATTGGTCCTATGTAATTTAAGGACAGAATTTAGAGTACCTAGTGAATAGAATGTGAAAATTTCTTCAGCAATTTTTTATTTCTTATTAGAATGTGTAAATAGTCCATAATAAGCACACACAGTCATTAGATTCCAACCAACAGTTTTAACATTATAGGTGCTTTCCATCCTTTATAAATATACCACATATTCTATTTTTTTTTTTTTTTGAGGCGGAGTCTCGCTCTGTCGCCTGGACTGGAGTGCAGTGGCCGGATCTCAGCTCACTGCAAGCTCCATCTCCCAGGTTTACGCCATTCTCCTGCCTCAGCCTCCAGTAGCTGGACTACACCGGCAGTATTTTTAGTAACATTAGCCAGGATGGTCTTGATTTACCTCGTGATCCGTTTCCCAAATATGGATTACATGAGCCATATATACCACATATTCTAAGTCAACCAGTAAATCATGCTTTATCTTCAGTTTTATTGAGATACATTCTACATACCATAAAATGTTTACTTATTTTAAGTGCACAGTTCAATAAGTTATAGGCAATAGTGTATTTTATTATGTATTATTAAACTTTTTGACAATGCCTGGACATATATAATTATTAATAGAAAGAGTAGAACAATAATTTAACTGAAGATGTTAAATTTTCTTTCTCTTGTCTGAACTAAATACTGCAGTCATTCTGATGCATTGTATAACTTGGCACAATATTCTTATTATTTAAGGGAACTTAAGGAGAATTCCCAATTGTTTTCTCTATTGGTTGAATATGCAAGAGTTTATGATTTTTACTCTCTGGTTGGAGGGCTGTTATGCTGTTATTGTGTATTGCTTTTAGAGTGCAGAACTATCTGTTTTAAACATCGGGAAAAAAACAGATGATATGGTTAGCATTTTATTCTGAAAATGAAAAAGCCAAAAAAGGAAGCTTGCTTGGATGAAAATTATCCCAATGGAGAATGATGACAGGGCAGAGTTAAGAAAAGCCTCTGATAGGCCGGGCATGGTGGCTCACACCTGTAATCCCAGCACTTTGGGAGGCCAAGGCACGCGTATCATGAGGTCAGGAGATCGAGACCATCCTGACTAACATGGTGAAATCCCGGCTCTACTAAAAATACAAAAAAATTAGCCAAGCATGGTGGCAGGCACCTGTAGTCCCACCTACTCGGGAGACTGAGCCAGGAGAATGGCGTGAACCCAGGAGGCGGAGCTTGCAGTGAGCCGAGATCGTGCCACTGCACTCCAGCCTGGGCGACAGAGCGAGACTCCGTCTCAAAAAAAAAAAAAAAAAGACTCTGATAATTTCATTCACCAAGAATTTATGTAAATAACCATTTCAAAATGAAATTTAGGCTGCATATTGTGAAGCTGGTTCACTGTTCTCTGGTTAGAGTCTGGTGAGACAGAACACACTTATGCAAGACAGGTCTGAGTTTGAAAAGACAGTACATGCTCATAAGCAACAAATTACATTAAGTGGATGTATTATTTACAGATGGGCAGCAAGGGACAACAGAAGCCTAGGATTTATTTTGAGCTGGTCTTCTGAGGCTCAGAAAGCCACTCAGAGCAGAGAGAGTCTCAATCTTGTGTACCCCACTTGCACCACAGATAACGAACCTTGAAAGGCAGCCTGCCCCAGTTATATACCTCACGGTTACATGACCCACTGGGCTAAAGCATTAATAGACATATTGTTTCTTGGAAGGACTTGAATAGTCTACTCTGTTCTGGCCATCTCCCCCTTATATCAGGATATTTCCAGAATAGTCTACAATTATTCTTGAGAACTGCACGTGAGAACTAGATTGGTCCAAGGCCACCCAGAGAATGGACCTGCACACAGTGTGGTAAAATATCATACAGACATACTTGGTTTTGTTGGCCTTTGTGTTATTGTGCTTTGCAGATATCACATTCTTTTGACAAATTTAAGATTTATGACAACCTTGCATCTAGTACGTTTACTGGCACGATTTTTCTGACAGCAAGTGCTCACCTAGTGTCTCATCCCATCTGGTAATTCTCATAATATTGCAAAGGTTTTCATTATTGTTATGTCTGCTTTGGTAACAAGTGATCAGAGATCTTTGATGTTATGAATGTAATTGTTTTGGGGCACCATGAACTGTGCCCATATAAGATGGAGAACTTAATAAATTCTATGTGTGTTCTGACTGCTTCACTGGACAACTCTTCCCCCATCTCTTTCCCTCTCCTCAGGCCTACCTATTCCCTGAGACACAATACTGAAGTTAGGCCAATTAACAAACCTACAATGACCTGTAATTGGTCAATAGAATGGAAGAGTCATATCTCTCACTTTAAATCAAAAGCTAGAAATGATTAAGCATAGTGAGGAAGGTATGCCTAAAGCCAAGCAAGATAAGCTGAAAGGCATCTTGTGCTAAAGAGTTACCCAACCTGTGAATGCAAAGGAAAAGTTCTTTAAAAAAAATTAAAAGTGTTTCTCCAGTGGATACATGAATGATAAAAAAGTGAACCAGTCTCATTGCTGATATGAATAAAGTTGGAATGATCTGGATAGAAGATCAAACCAAACACAACATTCCCTTTAAGCCAAGGCCTATTCCAGAGTAAGGCCATAACTCTCTTCCATTTTCTGAAGGCCAAGAGAGAAAAGGAAGCTGCAGAAGCAAAATTTGAAGATAACAGAAGTTCATTCGTGACGTTTATGGAAAGAAGACGTCTCCAAAACATAAAAATGCAAGGTGAAGCAGCGACTACTGATATAGAAGCTGTGGCAAGTTATGTAGAAGATCTCGCTGAGATCATTGATGAAGGTGGCAACATTAACAACATATTTTCAGGCCGGCCGGTGGCTCAAGCCTGTAATCCCAGCACAGGCCGAGCGGATCACGAGGTCAGGAGACGAGACCATCTGGCATACGGTGAAACCCGTCTCTACTACAAAATACAAAAAAAAAAAAAAACTAGCGGGCGACGAGGCCGGCGCCTGTAGTCCAGCTACTCGGGAGGCTGAGACAGGAGAATGGCGTGAACCCGGGAGGCGGAGCTTGCAGTGAGCTGAGAGCCGGCACTGCACTCCAGCCCGGGCGGCAGAGCAAACCCCGTCTAAAAAAAAAAAAAAAAAAAACAAAAAAACAAAAAAAAAAAACAACATATTTCAATGTAGATGAAACAGTCTTCCACTCCAAGATGATGTCTTTTTTTTTTTTTTTTTTTTTTTTTTTTTTTGAGACAGAGTCTGGCTCTGTCGCCCAGGCTGGAGTGCAGTGGCCGGATCTCAGCTCACTGCAAGCTCCGCCTCCCGGTTCACGCCATTCTCCTGCCTCAGCCTCCCGAATAGCTGGGACTACAGGCGCCTGCCACCTCGCCCGGCTAGTTTTTTGTATTTTTTAGTAGAGACGGGGTTTCACTGTGTTAGCCAAGATGGTCTCGATCTCCTGACCTCGTGATCCGCCCGTCTCGGCCAAGATGATGTCTTTTACAACTTTCAGAGCCACAGAGGAGAAACCAATACCTGGCTTCAGAGTTTGAAGGACAGACTGACTCTTTTATCAGGAGATAATGAAGCTGGTGACTTTATTTGAAGCCAAGGCTCATTGACCATTCTGATATATATATAATATATATAAATATATTATATTTAATATATACTATAATTATAATATATAATATATTATAATTATACATATATACACAATTATATATAATATATACAATTATATATAATATGTAATATATTACAAAGATTACAATTATATATTATATAATATATTATATATTATATAAATTATATCATATTATAATTATATTATATAATATATTATATAATTCACTGCTCATTGACACAGAGGAGTAATGTTTGAAAACTGTAATAGTTTGAAATAATATATATATTATTTATTAATCTACGTATATGGATTTATATATGTATATTAATCTTGCACTTTTGATCAAAGCTCTTGAGTGACTAGATCCATTGTCAATAGATCTAGTCATTGTCAATGAGCAGTAATAGTTTGAAAAAATATATATAAGAATATATGTAAGAATAAATGTAAGTATATTATAAGAATATATTCTTATATGTCCATATTGATAATGGATCTAGTCACTCAAGTGCTTTGATCAAAAGTGCAAAAAGATTAATGTTCTTGTGGCTGCTAACACAACATCCATTCTGCAGCCTACAGATCAAAGAATAATTTTCACTTTCAAGTCTTATTATTTAAGTAACACCTTTCATAAGGCTATTGATGCCATAGATAATGATTCCTCTGATGTATCCTGGCAAAGAAAACTGAAAACCTTCTGCAAATGATTCATCATTCTAGATGCCATTCAGGATATTTGTGATTCACAGGAGGAGGTCAAAATATCAACCTTAACAGGAGTTTGGAAGAAGATGATTCTATTGCTCATGGATTTTAGGAGCTTAAGCCTCTAGTGGAGAAAGTAATGACAGATGTACTAGAAACAGCTAAAGAACTAGAATAAGAAGGGAAAGCTAAAGATCTAACTGAATTCCTTCAATCTTATGATAAAATTTGAGTGGAAGAAAAGTTGCTTCTTATAGGTGGGCAAAGAAAGTGCTTTTCTGAAATGAAATACACTCCTGGTAAAGACACTGTGAATATTGTTAAAATGACACCAAAGGCTTTGAATATTATATAAATGTATTTGATAAAGCAGCAGTGAGTTTTAGAGGATTGACCTCAATTTTGAAAACAGTTGTACTGTAGGTAAAATGCTATCAAATGGCATCTCATGCTGTGTGGAAACATTTCATGAAATTAAGAGTCAATCTATGTGGAAAACTTCATTGTTATCTTATTTTTAAAAATTCCATGGCTACCCTAACCTTTAGCAACCAACGCTATGATCAGTCAGTAGCCATCAACATCAAGGCAAAATCCTCCACCAGCAAAAATATTACAATTCACTGAAGGCTTAGATGACCATTATCATTTTTTACCAATACAGTGCTATTTAATTATAGTATATATTTTTTGATATAATGCTATTGAGTATTTAATAGGCTACAGTATAGTATAAACCTAACTTCATATACACTGAGGAAAAAATACATGACTCACTTTATTGTAAAATAATGTTTATTGCAGTGCTCTGGAATTAAACCCACAATGTCTCTGAGGTACGTCTGTATTAGATATGTATATGTTCTTCATGTATGTGTCTGTCTTCTAAGAAAGGATGAATAGGCTTTTTCTGTATCCATGCTTCTTGAGGATGTGTAAATGGTAGAATCTGTTTATTCACTCTCTCTGAAACTTAAGAATTGATATATACATATTAATAATGTTATATATTAAAAATTAATCTGAAGGTTCATATTTCTCTCTTCGAAACTCACTCTATCATTCAATATTGCATTTTTCCAAGTTCCACAAAATTGTGACTTAGTGAAAATAACACTGAGAAAAGAACCTAAAAGTCCAGAATGATATATGTCTTAGAAATTTTTAATCTTTGTAGTAATATGGGCATTTTTTGTGAGAATAATATCAGCAATATTCATAAAATTATAAAACATAACATTTTTCAAATTAAATAATTTACTTCATAGTGTCATTTATAATTTTTATACTAATACATCATATAGATTACTGCATTTCACTATTTTTGCACTACAACAAGTTAAGTTATCTTATAATTTATTTTAGTAAATACAGTAATGCTATAGACAAAGCATTTTATACACTTAGCTCTGGTGAGATATATTTGTCTTCTCTAAGGATACTTATTTGAATTATATTTTATAACGCTTTAATTAGATTTTTTACCTTGATTTATGGTTAACTATGGTTGCTGCATTTATATACCATATAAAATAACTCATAATTACCGCGGGGCATATATTTATTTACATACTTCTCTGTTTTTTGTTACCACTTGAATACGGATGGTAATATATAAATTTTGTACAGTTCACTATTCTGTTTTCATTTATCTAACTTCTATTCAGCATCCTTAATAACTATATCTATCATTTTAAAATAACAAAAGCCAGTATAAAATTATTTTCATTAATAGTTCGAGAAAGATCTCCAAAATTACAGTACATTAAATTAAATATTAATTTCTAAAACATGTTAAGATTTAAAGTATTACATACTGTCTTTGTGATTCCATGACCACCTACCAGCTTGATGATTGCTACAAGTACTAACATGACTTAACATAAGGTGATGCTCACAGATAAAATCAAAGTTTACAGTATAGGACCTGTAGGAAATCTGTTTACATAGACAAAAGACAGAGCAGCTAAATGCAGATTTCTTGTCCCAAGTCTGTGACAATTGCAAGACACTATATTCCCCTTTAGCTTTGAACTGCAGGGACAAGTGTAGGAGGATTCTGCCTAGAAAAAGCCCTCTTGAGTTTTGGAATCCAAAGTTTGTAAAATGCACTCAGAAGCATTTAAATATCACATAAATTATATGCAGATTTATATCATTTACATTATATTAGGAAGCAATTGAGAGCAGTGAGCATGAACGTGATTTTTACATTAATCAGCAAATGAATATAATTTTATGAAAATATTAAATATCTCAAATAATAGTTTAAACACCTCCAAAACAAAGTGAATAATCTTGGGCTCTGATTTGAACTCTCAGGCTAGATATGAGCACTTACATATGTTCTGTTCCACTTATTTCTTTCTCTTTAGTGAACCAGTTTATTGAATACATCTTATTTTATTTCATGACAGCTTTTAGTTACTTTTAAAAGCCCAGTATTCTTTTATGTCTAAGCCATTGCTCTCCAATAGATTTTCTTTAAAGAATGAAAATGTCTTTGCATTTCCCAGTACTCCTAGGGATACATGAATATTGAATACTTGAAATGTGGTTGGCGTGATGAAACAAAACGGAATTTTAAAATTATATTTATTTTTCTCATCAACTTTAATTCAAATAGCATACTGCATTTTGTAGCGAACACATGGACATCACAGGTCTAATGTAGCAAGTATGGATATTTCTGTGAGATCCACCTTATTTAGGAATCTGTGAAAAAATGCTCTGTGCCCAGCCATATACCCTTGGCATTATATTGCTCCAGTACCTTCAAAATGATCTTGACTCACACATAAGCCGGTTCAGGAAAGTTAATTTCCACAGGGAACATCCCTCAATAATGACAAAAGTGGACTTACGAGAAAAAGACTCCATCATTCTCACTTAATAGTTGGAAAATTCTGAGGCCAATTCTATACTTGGTCCCAAAGGTCTGCAGTGGGATTGCACTCCAGTTGCCCACTATGATAACTTACTTAGTAACACATCTGGACTTTCTTCCTTTTCTTAATTCAACTTTTCACTACTCTACTAGGTGTTCCTGGAATCACTATAACTTTGAGTTACTTTTTAAAATCCACTATTCTTTTATTAGAACTTCCTTCAATAACAAGTGTCTTTGCATTATCCAATACTCCTGGGCATACATGGGTATTGAGCAAAACAAATATTTATTGAAATAGCTCATATAAATCCCTGTGTTTTGGCTAGCTTTCTGATTTACTAAAGACTGACTTATCTGACTCCCCTTTGTGTTTCTTTTTTTTTTTTTTGAGACGGAGTCTTGCTCTGCCACCCAGGCTGGAGTGCAGTGGCCGGATCTCAGCTCACTGCAAGCTCCGCCTCCCGGGTTTATGCCATTCTCCTGCCTCAGCCTCCCGAGTAGCTGGGACTACAGGCGCCCGCCACCTCGCCCGGCTAGTTTTTTGTATTTTTTAGTAGAGACGGGGTTTCACCGTGTTAGCCAGGGTGGTCTCGATCTCCTGACCTCGTGATCCGCCCGTCTCGGCCTCCCAAAGTGCTGGGATTACAGGCTTGAGCCACCGCGCCCGGCCTCTCCTTTGTGTTTCTTTGTACCCATAGCATTTCTTCCTTATGCCTCACTCATGGATTTGTGAGCAGCGCCAGTATTTTCTTTACCACTGCATACTCATAGCTTGGTATACTGCCCAAAAAATTGTATCAATGAATAAATATTTGATGAATAATTGGATGAGTCGATGGATAAATGTATTCATGAATGATCAATAAAAAATAAGGCATAAAGTCTTCTGCAGAAAACATGATGGTGTTTGTTCAAGTTCCAACTGCATCTAGGTTGATGGCAGCTTTGTCTAGCTCTTACTCTTGTCTATGAATTTTATTTTTATCTTCTTTTTATATCATTGGTCTTGATGCTTGTATTTTGTTTCCCAGTTTTTTTACTGTATTTTCACTCGAGGGCTTATGTGCATATTTGCTTTGCCAAATTATCCTGCTCAGTTTTGCTAGGATGTTTTCCTCAAATTTTATCCTCAGAAACTACCCTCTGTGTGTTGCCTACTGAGTGATTCTTCATCCAAGACTTCCTGTTCTTCTGGATATTGGGAACCTGTAGGTACCATGTATTCAGTTACTTTTCTTCACACCCCACCCATTTATCAATATAAGATTCTTAGCTGGTTGTATTACTTCATTTTCACACTGCTAATAAGAACTGCCCAAGATTGTGTAATTTATAAAGAAGAGAGGTTTAATTGACTCAGAGTTCAGCATGGCTATGGAGGGCTCAGGAGACTTACAATCATGACAGAAGGTAAAGGGGAAGCAATGCTCCTTGTTCACAAGGTGGCAGGAAGAAGAAATGCTGAAGGAAGGGAGAAGAGTCTCATCCCTCTCATCTGAGACAAGTCATGCTCCTTCCGCCTAGGAGCCTGTAAAATCAAAAGCAAGTTAGCTACTTCCTAGATACAATGGGGGTGCAGGCATTGGGTAAATACACCATTCAAAAATGGAAGAAATTAGCCAAAACAAAAGGGGTACAAACCTCATGCAAGCCTGAAATCCAGTAGGGCAGTCAAATCCTGAAGTTCCAAAATGATCTCATTTGACTCTTTGTCTCACATCCAGGTTATGTTGATGCAAGAGGTGGGCTCTCATGACCTTGGACAGCCCTCCCTCTGTGGTTTGGTAGGGTACAAACTTCTCCCAGCTGTTTTCATGACCTAGTGTTGAGTGTCTGCAACTTTCCCAGGTGCACAGTGCAAGCTGTTAGTGGGTCTACCATTCTGGGGTCTGGAGGATGGTGGCACTCTTCTCTCAGCTCCACTAGGCAGTGTCTTATTGGAGACTCTGTGTGGGGGCTCCAACCTCACATTTTCTTTACCCACTGCCTTAGCAGAGGTTCTCCATGAGGGCTCCATCCCTGCAACAAAACTTCTGTCTAGACATCCAGGCATTTCTATACATCCTCTGAAATCTAGGTGGAGTTTTCCAAACCTCAATTCTTGACTATTGTGGACCCACAGGTCCATGTGGAAGCTGCGGAAGCTTGGGGCTTGCACCTGCTGAAGCAATGGCCTGAGCTGTATGTTGGTCCCTTTTAGCTACAGCTGGGATGCAGGACACCAAGTCCTGAGGCTACATGAAACAGTAAGTCCCTGGGTTCAGCCCACAGAACCATTTATTCCTCCTAGGCCTCCACGTCTGTGATTGCAGTGACTGCCCTGAAGACCTCTTACATGCCGTAGAGCCTTTTTCCCCATCGTTTTGTTGATTAACATTTGGTGCCTTATTATTTATGCAAATTTATCCAGGCTGCTTGAATTTCTCCTCAGAAAATAGGTTTTTCTTTTGTATTACATCATCAGGTTACAAATTTTCCAAACTTTTATGCTCTGCTTCCCTTTTAAATATAAGTTTCAATTTCAAACCATCTTGTTGTGAATACATAAACCTGAATGCTTTTAAGAGCACCCAAATCACCTCTTGAACAAGCTTTGCTGCTTTTCTGCCAGATACCCTAAATCTTCTTTCTCAAGTTAAAAGTTCCACAGATCTCTAGGGTAGGGGCAAAATGCCACCAGCCTCTTTGCTAAAGCATAGCAAGAGTCACCTTTATTCCAGTTCCCAACAAATTCCTCATCTTCATCTGAGACCATCTCAGCCTATACTTCATTGTTCATATCACTATCAGCATTTTGGTCAAAGCCAGTTAACAAGTCCCTAGGTAGTTCCAGACTGTTCCACATCTTCTTGTCTTCTTCTGAGCCCTCCAAGTTGTTCCACCCTCTTCATGTTATTACCCATTCCCAAAGTCTTTATAGCAACCTCCCACTACCTTTATACTGATTTACTGTATTAGTCCATTTTCACGTTGCTAATAAGAACTGCCCAAGACAGGGTAATTAATAAAGGAAAGAGGCTTAATTGACTCACAGTTCAGCAAGGCTGGGGAGGCCTCAGGAAACTTACCAGCGGAAACAGGTCATCTTCTTCACAGGGCAGCAGAAAGGAGAAGTGCTGAGTGAAGAAGTGCCTTATAAAACCATCAGATCTTATGAGAACTCACTCACTTTCAAAAGAACAGCATTGGGGGAAACCACCTCCATGATTCCACTACTTCCACCTGGTCACTCCCTTGACTCATAGGGATTACAGAGATTCCAATTCAAGATGAGATTTGGGTGGGAATACAAAGCCTAGCCATTTCACCAGAAGTTAGGCTGGAAATAGTGCTTCATTCATTTTGAATTCAGGGCTTCAGGTAAAATAATAAAATTTTTATATTAATTAATTATGAAAAAAACCACATACACATGTATCCAAGTGTTGGTAGAAACAGATGACACATTCCAATTTGTATTGAAAGAACACATTCCTCAACACATCACAGCCTTGAGCACATCACATCCCCCCATATGCCTCCACTTCCTGGGCCCGACACAAACACATCACAGCCTTGAGCACATCACATCCCCCCATATGCCTCCACTTCCTGGGCCCGACACAAACACATCACAGCCTTGAGCACATCACATCCCCCCATATGCCTGCCCGACACAAACACATTAAGAAAAACAACACCTGGAGAAGCTCCAATAAAGTTACAACCGTTTGTAAAAGCGCAGGAACCAATAAGAAGGCTGCTAAAAGCATAACTTCACATTAACATGTAAACCAATTGTAATGCTGTAGCCTAGAGAAATGCCTTGTTCCTCTGTAACCTGACAAGTCCTGTTTACCTCGAGCTACAAAAAGCAAGCGCACGCATTGTTTGGGGCCCTCTTGAATGCTGTGTTACGAAGGGACCAAGTTCGAACTTGCATTAAAGATCCTTGGCGCTTGGCTTTGACTCTGGACTCTGGTGGTCTTCTTCGGGGAATAAACGGTCTGGGCATAACAGTTACTTCCTTTCTTCTACTAGATTTGGGTTTAGTTTGTTCTTTTCTAGTGTGTTTGGCTATTTTAGCTTGTTAATTTGAGATCTTTCTGTCTTTTTTATGTAGGCATTTAGTGTTATAAAACTCTCCTCTTTTTTTTTTTTGAGACGGAGTCTCGCTCTGTCGCCCAGGCTGGAGTGCAGTGGCCAGATCTCAGCTCACTGCAAGCTCCGCCTCCCGGGTTCCCGCCATTCTCCTGTCTCAGCCTCCCAAGCAGCTGGGACTACAGGCGCCCACCACCACGCCCGGCTAGTTTTTTGTATTTTTTAGTAGAGACGGGGTTTCACTGTGTTAGCCAGGATGGTCTCGATCTCCTGACCTCGTGATCCGCCCGTCTCGGCCTCCCAAAGTGCTGGGATTACAGGCTTGAGCCACCGCGCCCGGCCAAAACTCTCCTCTTAACATTGTTCTTGCTGTATCCCAGACATTCTGGTATGTTGTGTTTCTATTTTCATTTGTTTCCGGAATTTTTTTTAAATTTCTGCCTTAATTCTGTTATTTACACAAAAGTCATTCAGGAGCAGATTGCTTAGTTTCCATGTACCTCTGTGGTTCTGAGAGTTCTTGATATTGACTTCTAATTTTATTCCACAATGGTCTGAAAAGATAATATAGTCGTGATTTTAAAACATTTATTGAGGCTTATTTTATGACTGAGCATGTGGTCAGTTTTAGAGAATGTTCCATGTGCAAATGAGAAAAATGTATATTTTATGGTTTCTGGGTGGAGTATTCTGTAGATGTCTATTAGGTCTGTTTGGGCAAGAGCCCAATTTGAGTCCACAGTTTCATTGTTACTTTTCTGCCTAATAATCTGCCTAACTAATACTCTGCTTAATGCTGTCAGTGGGGTGTTGAAGTCCTCCACTGTTACTGTACAGCTGTGTATCTCTTTTCTTAGGTCCAGTAATACTTACTTTAAAAATCTGGGTGTTCCAATGTTGGCTGCATATATATTTAAGACAGTTAAGTCTTCTTGTTGAATTGAACATTTATCGTTATATAATGCCCTTCTTTGTATTCTTATTTTTACTGTTGTTCGTTTAATGTCTGCTTTATCTGATACAAGAATAGCAATACCTCTTTTTTGTTTTTCATTTATGTGATGAATCTTTTTCCATCCATTTACTTTGAGCCTGTTGGTGTCATTACACATAAGATGGGTCTCAAAGGCAGCAGAAATGTCTTGTTTTTTTAATCCAATTTGCCACTCTGTGTCTTTTAAGTGGAGCATTTCAGCCATTTACATTCAAGCTTAATATTGATATGTTAGGTTTTATTCCTTTTATAGGAAGTCTTGTAGTCTCAATTGTTTAATTACTTTATAGGTTCTCTACCTTTTGTATTCATGTATGTTTTTATGGTAGCAAGTATCATTCTTTTATTTTCACCAGTGGAACTCCTTTAAACATTTCTTTTAGAGTCAGTCTGGTGGTAATGACTTCCCTTAGCATTTTCTTGTCTGGAAATACTTTATTTTCCTTTGTTTATGAAGCTCAGTCTGGCAGGTTATGAAATTCTTGCATGGCTGGGCGCATTGGCTCATGCCTGTAATCCTAGCACTTTGGGAGGCCGAGGCAGGCAAATCACCTGAGGTCAGGAGTTCAAGACCAGCCTGGCCAACATGGAGAAACTCCATCTCTATTAAAAATACCAAAATTTGCCAGGCCTGGTGGCAGGTGCCTGTAATCCCAGCTACTGGGGAGGCTGAGGCAGGAGAATTGCTTGAACCAGGAAGTGGAGGTTGCAGTGAGCTTGAGATCATGCCACTGCACTCCAGCCTGGGTGACAAAGTGAAGGGGTGCCTGCCCCTCCACACCTGTGAGCGTTTCTCGTTAGGTGGAATGAGAGACTTGAGAAAAGAAATGAGACACAGAAACAAAGTATAGAGAAAGAAAAAGTGGGCCCAGGGGACCGGTCGGTGCTCAGCGTACAGAGGACCCACACTGGCACAGGTCTCTGAATTCCCTTAGTATTTATTGATAATTATCTTTACCATCTTAGAAAAAGGAAGTGACAGGATAATAGGATCATCGTAGGGAGAAGGTCAGCAGTAAGACATGTGAATAAAGATCTCTGTGATTAAGTTTAAGGAAAAGTCCTGTGCCTTGATATGCATATGCAAACATCTTCATAAACCTTTTAGTGCATAAGAGCAGCACTGTGCTAGCAAGTCCCACCTTTCGTCCTAAGGCGGTTTTCTCCTTTCTCAGTAAACAACATACTAGGAGTTTTACACCGAGATGTTCCATTGCCCAGACAGGCAGGAGACAGATGCTTTTCTCTATCTCAACTGCCAAGAGGCTTCTTTCCTCTCTCACTAGTCCTCCTCACACAGACCCTTCACGTGTGTCAGGCTGGGGGACAATCAGGTCTTTCTCTTCCCACGAGGCTATATTTCAGACTATCACATGGGAGAAACCTGGACAATACCTGCTTCCTAGGCAGAGGTCCCTGCAACCTTTGGCAGTGTCCCTGGGTACTTGAGATTAAGAGAATAGTGATGACTTTTAACCAGCATACTGCCTTCAGGCACTTGTTTAACAAAGCACATCCTGCACAGCCCAAAATCCATTAAACCGAGTCACCACAGCACTTGTCTCTTGCAAGGACAAGGTTGGGGGTAGGGTCACAGATTAACACAGATCTCAATACAGAACAAAATGGAGTCTCTTACGTCTACTTCTTTCTATATAGACACAGTAACAGGCTGATCTCTCTCTCTTTTCCCCACAACAAAGTGAGACTCTGTCTCAAAAAAGAAAAAAGAATTATTGGATGGAATTGTTTTTTTTCTTTAAGAAGGCTAAAGCTAGGCCCCAGTCTTTTCTAGGTGCATCAGGGTTTCTGCTATATTATTTCTTAATATAGCTATTTATTTTTCCATATTTCCAATTGTATTTAATGACTGTTTTGCACATAAAATTAATGTATACGTGATTAGTGCTTTAAAGGAACTAAGCACCCACCAGACAAGAAAAAATGATGCCCTATGAAACATCTGAAAAAAATTAACCTTTTTATTAATTACACTTATGCAAATTAAAATAGTATGTATTTTTGTCTAATTTACTTTATAGGTAATTTGGCCCTTTATTTGAGCTGCCTTTAATATATTTTCTTTTGTATTGACCAAGGCTATTCTAATGACTGTGTATGCCTAGGAATGGGCATCTTGTGTACTATCCCACAGGTGTTCTCTGAATTTCTTATATCTGAATGTCAACCTTTCTAGCAAGACTAGAGAACTTTTCCTAAATTATTCCCTTAAATATACTTTCCTAGTTGGTTACTTTTATTTTTCTGTTGTAGGAATGCCATAAGTTGTAAGTTTGGTGACTTTACATAATCCCATATTCTTAGGGCTTTGTTTTTCAGTTCTTTTTTCTTTTATTTTGTCTGACTGGGTTACTTTGACAGACCAGTTTTCAAACTCTAAAATTATTTCTTCTGCTTGGTCTAGTTTATGTTAAAGATTCCAACTGTGGTTTGAAATTCTGTTGGTGAATTTTGTAATTCCAGAAGCTCTGTTTGTTTTTTTCTTAAGATAGATATTTATTTTTCCATATTTCCAATTGTATTTAATGACTGTTTCGCACATAAAATTAATGTATACGTGATTAGTGCTTTAAAGGAACTAAGCACCCACCAGACTAAAAAAAAAATGATGCCCTATGATACATCTGAAAAAAATTTAATCTTTTTATTAATTACACTTATGCAAATTAAAATAGTATGTATTTTTGTCTAGCAAAATAAAATATAAGTGTCAGTTTTGGTGAAGGGAAAGCATAATGGACATTAATTTGCTGATTGGTACTGAAAATATAAATTGATTCAACATTTTGTAGGGACGTTAGTCAATATGTGTGAAAATTATACACTAATATCTTTTTATACAGTAATTAAAGTGGTAGGACTTTTTGAAAAGAAAACATGTCTCAATGTGCTCAAATTATGTTTCGGTGAAAATGTTTATAAAAAATGTTATTTGACCAAGCGTGGTGGCTCATGCCTATAATCCCAGCACTTTGGGAGGCCGAGGCGGGCAGATCACAAGGTCAGGAGATTGAGACCATCCTGGCTAACACGGTGAAACCCCGTCTCTACTAAAAATACAAAAAATTAGCCAGACATGGTAGCGGGCACCTGTAGTCCCAGCTACTCGGGAGGCTGAGGCAGGAGAATGGCCTGAACCCAGGAGGCGGAGCTTGCAGTGAGCAGAGATTTCGCCACTGCACTCCAGCCTGGGCGACAGAGTGAGACTCTGTCTCAAAAAAAAAAAAAAGTTATTCATTGGAAGCAATAAAATATTTAACAATAGAGAGAGTAGGCCTGTAAATCATGGAACTTACTCAACGAGGGATGCCTGAAGAGGGTCTAAAAATAATCTATATGTTTAAGTAAATTGAAAGCAATTTATTTTAAAATCCTACATTTAATTCTATTAAAAATTATAAATTTAGGTGATAGGATGATTGGTAAATTTTAATTTTTTTAGCATTTTTGTTCCTTTATGTGCCAATTTTTCTATTATTATCTCTTACTCCTTTTGTAGATAAAATACACTGGTTTTGTTATGCCCAGACTGTTTGTTCCCCGAAGAAGACCACCAGAGTCCAGAGTCAAAGCCAAGCGGCAAGGATCTTTAATGCAAGTTCGAACTTGGTCCCTCTGTTCCACAACATACAAGAGGGCCTGGAACAATGCGTGCGCTTGCTTTTTATAGCTCGAGGTAAACAGGACTTGTCAGTTACAGAGGAACAAGGCATTTCTCTAGGCTACAGCATTACAATTGGTTTACATGTTAATGTGAAGTTATGCTTTTAGCAGCCTTCTTATCGGTTCCTGCGCTTTTACAAACGGTTGTAACCTTATTGGAGCTTCCCCAGGTGTTGTTTTTCTTAATGTGTTTGTGTCGGGCAGGCATATGGGCTCAGGACGTTGGGACAAAATAGAGGATTGTGTGTACTGCGCCAGACCAGACTAAGATATGTGGCAGACACTGGTAATTAGAGCAGGACAGAGACTTTCACAACGTTTGTCCTTACAATGTCTGGAGTCTATAGATAACCTTAATCGGTTAGGTCCGGGGTCGATCTTTAACTAGGCTCAGGGCGCCGCCCGGGCTGTTTGCCTGTGGACTTCATTTCTGCCTCTTAGTCTCTTCATTTGATCTCTTTCAGTTTAACATAAAATAAATGTCATTCATAATTTCTTAAACAGAACTTTTTTTTTGAGACAGGTTCTTGCTTTGTCACCCAGGCTGGAGTGCAGTCATAGCTCACTGCAGCCTCAACCTCCCAGGCTCAAGCTATCCTCCCGCCTCAGCCTCCCAAATGTCTAGGACTATGGCTGTGCACCAGCACACCTGGCTAATTTTACAGAAAGGTTATTGTAGAGCCAGGGTCTCACTGTGTTTCCCAGGCCAGTCTCAAACTCCTGGGTTCAAACAGTCCTCCTCTCTCAGCTGCCCCAAAGTGTTGGGATTACAGGCGTAAGCCAATGACCCAGCCAGAGCTTTTTTAAAAAAAGTATGCAATATATTTGGTCTTTAAAAAATGTCTTTGTTTGAAGAGCAAGGTACTACGTGCAGTACAATAATCCAATTTACGGTGCAGTTTAATTTTAAATGAAATCACTTGGCATTATTAAAAAATAAAATGTTCCCCGCTTGTAATCCCAGCATTTTGGGAGGCCAAGGCGGGTGGATCACCTGAGGTGAGGAGTTTGCGACTAGCCTAACATGATGAAACCCTGTCTCTACTAAATACAAAAAAAAAATGTGTATATATATATATATATCCGGGTGTGGTGGCGCATGCCTGTAATCCGAGCTACTTGGGAGCCTGAGACAGGGGAATCACTTGTACCTGGGAGGCGGAGGTTGCAGTAACCCGAAATCGCGGCATTGCACTCCAGCCTCGGTAACCAGAGTGAAACTCTGTTTAAAAAAAAAAATTAAAATAAATACAATTTGGAGTGTCCATTTGTTGCCAAGAAAATAATTTTTAAAAATTTTATTCTAATGCAATCTACAATTGTGTAGAATCATTGTAGAATATACCACAGCACACTGTTGAGTTTTATTTGCTATTAAGTGGGGCCGCACGGCCGGACAGGCCCTCCTCCTGAGGCCGGGCGGGCTGCGTGCCTGCGATCCTGCGCCTGTGGTCCTCGGGCGGCCGGGACCAGCGCGGGAGAACCCGCGAGCTCAGCGGCGCCTGCCCCGGGCTGCAGCCCCACCTGCCGGCTCGCACCTCCTGGGAGCGGCTTCTGGGAGCCGGGAGGCCCCACGGTGCAGGCGCGCCTGAAGGCTTTGCGAGGCTCACTGGGTCTGAGAGGTCGGAGGCTGCGAGTGTCGCTGCTGAAGGCTGTGATGGACCGGGCTGGATCGCGGATTGAGGGTTGGATGGGGGATTTGGGGCTGGGTGGGGGGCGGTGAAAAGTTGACAGGGAGCTGCCGCGGCTCGGGAGCTGGTAGTTGGGTGTCTGAGAAGAAGATTACAGGCGTGTGCCACCATGCCCAACTAATTTTTGTAGTTTTAGTAAATACGGGGTTTTCACCATGTTGGCCAGGCAGGTCTCAAACTCCTGACCTCAGGTGATCCGCCCGCCTTGGCCTCCCATAGTACTGGGATTACAGGCGTGAGCCACCGTGCGGGGCCCTATCAGTACTATTACGTTTTATAAATAATAACATATTTTACAAGAAAAATATTTATAGTCGAGTATGTATAACCGAACTTTTCCCACTGCTTTTCTCACCAAGGGATTCTGCATTTGTATTTTGCACAGGACTTCTCAAAATATGTAGCCAGCCCTGCAGATGAGTCCTTTCCAGACTTCCTGCTTGACAGCTCTAGTAAGCAGCTTAGAGAGTGAGCCAGCAGGGGTGCCTCGCGTCCAGCCTCACAGAGTGCCACAGATTGACTCCAGCAGCTGAGAGGGTCCCTCCCTTGGCACTTCCTGCCAAGGACAGCATGGACCCAGGATCCCTGGTCATGACAGAGCAGGCCCCAACCCGCAGTGAGAAGGATCCACTATTCTCATTGTAGCCCTGGACCTCAGGATGGAAGGCAAGGGGAGAGGTGGGTAACACAGAAGGTGACTTTCAAACCTGAGATGCCTGAGAAATCCCAAAGTTTGACTAGATTATTTTTCCAACTAAGAAGTAGAAACTTGAAATATAAATTAATGGAATTTATTGGAAAATGAAAGAAGATATTTTTTGCATGTTTACTTAGTTTAAAACTTTTTTTAAAAGTTAATTCAAAAATGTAAAAAAAAATTAATTAAAAACTGAAAAAAATATTTACAAATTAGCTGGGTGGGCAGTACGGTGGCTCACGCCTGTAATCCCAGCACTTTGGGAGGCTGAGGTGGGCAGATCATTTGAGGTCAGGAGTTCCAGACCAGCCTGGTCAACAGGGTGAAACCCCATCTCTACTAAAAATTAGCTGGGCATGGTGATGGGCACCTGTATTCCCAGTTACTCTGGAGGTTGAGGCAGGAGAACTGCTTGAACCTGGGAGGCGGAGGTTGCAGTGAGCTGAAACCACACTGCTGCACTCCAGCCTGGGCACAGAGCAAGACCCTGTCTCAAAGAAAAATGAAAATTATTTTTTTTAATTTAAAAAATGAAAATTAGGTGGGTGTAGCTCACCCTGTGGTCCCCAGGTGTGAGCTATGGAACAACTGGGTGTGTGCTGTCCCCTTCTCACCTGGCCTAACCTGGGGTTACCTGCTCCTTCCTGCCTTCCCCACACCTGGGAGAGCATGTGCGTACCTTTACCGCCTCTGCTTCATGGGGGGTGCACCAGGGTGCCTGTGCCCCATTCTCCATCCCCTGGGTCTCGGTGGTGGCCCAGAGACAGTGGGCTCACAAGCTCTGAGGCTGCCTTTCCTCCCAGACCAGGCCTCCTCCTCCCAGCCTGGCTCAGGGAGGGCCTGCAGCGCTCACAGGTTTGAAGTGGCCCTGGGACTCGCAGGATGCAGCAGGCCTTAGTCAGTAGGATACGTGGTCATTTCACACCGCTGCTGTGGCAGATGACCATAGCGTGCTGGCTTAAACCACCACACACTGATTCTCCCACAGTGCTGGGGATCAGAAGTTCAAGGCGGGTTCCCCTAAGCAGAAACCAAGGTACTGGCACTCCCTCCGGAGCCTGGAAGGAGCCTCCTCTCCTGGCCTTTGCCAGCGCCACAGTGGCACTCCTGGGATCAGGGTCCCTCCTTCTGCAGGGCAGTGGCAGGATCTCCCCAGCACTACACCTTCCCCCGGACGGTCATGGAGTCTCCCTCTGCCTCTCTCTTTTTGTTTTTTCTTTCTTTTTTTTTCACTTTTCTTATTATTTTTAAATTAACGCCTAATAATTGTACACGTGTATGAGGTACATGTGATGTTTCAATTCATGCATGCAATGTGTAATGATCCAATCAGTGTGATTAGCACATCTGACACCCATTTACCATTGCTTTGTGTTGAGAACGTTCAGAATCTGCCCCTCTAGTTATTTGACAATATACATTAAATTAGGGTTAGTTATACTCACCTTACAGTGGTGCAGGACACTTGAACTTACTCCTCCTGTCTAGCTGTATTTTGGTGTCTGTGAGCCAACCTCTGGCTGTCTCCCCACCCACCCATCCTTCC
The DNA here is from genome assembly GCF_009764315.1 of Trachypithecus francoisi. Taxonomy (NCBI): domain Eukaryota; kingdom Metazoa; phylum Chordata; class Mammalia; order Primates; family Cercopithecidae; genus Trachypithecus; species Trachypithecus francoisi. The sequence goes on from NW_022681465.1 coordinate 21,812,841, forward strand.
CAGCCTCTGGTAACCACTCTTCTACTCTCTGTTTCTATGAGATCAACTATTTTAGCTCTCACGTAGGAGTGACAACATGTGGCATTTATCTTCCTGTCCCCGGCTTATGTCGCTTAACAAGGTGTCCTCCAGGCTCATCCATGTCACTGTGAATGACAGGACGCCATTCTTTTTATGGCATAAAATAGTTTTCCGGTGGGTGTATGTACGATATTTTCTTTAACCATTTGTCTGTTGGTGTGGACTTAGGTAGATCTTGGCTGTTTGGAATAGTGCTACAATAAACAGGGTTTTTTTTTTTTCCTGTGGATAGGTCTTCAGTAGTGGGATTGCTGGATCATACTGTAGCCCCGTTTTTAGTTTTTTGAGGAACCTCGATAGTGTTTTCCATAGCAGCTGCACTAATTTACCTTCCCTCTGACAGTGTATGAAAGCTCCCCTTTCTTTGCATCCTCACCATCATCTGTCATTTTCTGAAAGTCTTTTTGATAATAGTTGTTCTAACTGGGATAAAATGATATCTCATTGTGATTTTAATTTGCATTTTCCTAATGATTAGTGATGTTAAGCATTTTTTCACATACGTATTGGCTACTGGTATGTCTTCTTTTGAGAGATGTGTATTCGGCTCCTTTGGCTATTTTAAAATCCCATTATTTGGGGGTTGTTTCTGTTGCACTGTTTGAGTTCCTTGTGTATTCTGTATACAAATCCTTTGTTGAATAAATACTTCACAAATATTTCCTCCTATTCTGCTGGTTGTCTCTTCACTTGATTTTTTGTTTTTGACAGAGTCTCGCTCTGTCTCCCAGGCTAGAGTGCAGTGTTATGATCTCAGCTCACTGCAAGCTCCGCCTCCCAGGTTCACACCATTCTCCTGCCTTAGCCTCCCGAGTAGCTGGGACTACAGGCACCCACCACCACGTCCGGCTAAGTTTTTGTATTTTTAGTAGAGACGGGGTTTCACTGTGTTAGCCAGGATGGTCTCGATCTCCTGACCTTGTGATCTGCCCGCCTCGGCCTCCCAAAGTGCTGGGATTACAGGCGTGAGCCACCGCGCCCGGCCCAGCAGAGCTGATTTTAAAGATGTATGTAGATGGGAGAAGTGGGATGGCAGTGGTGCTAAGGTGCATAGAATGATGGCTTAGCCTCGGTGCTCTGCAGAAAAGCCTGTCCCCACACCCACCTGACTAGGGGAGGATGCTTCTGTGACTCCTGAATGTCCCTCACACTAATCTTGGCATGAATTACTGTGTCCGTTGCATGACAAGCTGTGTGACAACTGCATCCATTCCCCCAGGAACCACAAGCAATCTGAGGATAGGAAATGCTGCTTTATCTGTTCCCAGCCCCCAGTGCAGGGTCTCGAGAGGAAAATCAGCACAGCAGCCTTTCCCCTTATCTGGTTTCCTTTTCTGAGGTTTCAGTTACCCGGGAACAACTGAAGTCCGAAAATGTTAAATGGAAAATCCCATAAATAAGCAGTTCCTGAGTTGTACAGGGCGCTCCGTCTTGAGGAGTGTGGCATCTGGCGCCATGCTGCTCCATTCCTGTGTCCGGGGTCTGTGGTGCCATGCTGCTCCATCCCTTTGTCCAGGGTCTCCACACTGTCCACCCTCCCTGCCGTGGTCACTCAGCAGCCATCTCAGCTATCAAACTGCATACGGCAGGACGCTGCTCAAGTCACCCTTGTTTTATTTAATAATACCCCAACGCACACAGTAGGGATGCTGGCAATTCGGGTGTGCCAAATAGAAGCCATAAAGTACTCCTTTAAGTGAAAAGGGGAATGTTCTCAGTAAGAAAAAAATTGTATATTGAGGTTGCAAAAATCTACAGTAAGAACGGACCTTCTGTCCTTCAAATTATAAAGAAAAAAGGGCTTTGTGTTAGTTTTGCTACCACGCCTCTAACAGCCAAAGTGATGCCATAGTACATGGCAAGTACCCAGTTCAGATGGAAAAGGGATTCCATGTGTGAGCGGGGACATGAACAGAAACGTATTTCGATTGATGGCCGTCAGGTTCCATGTCATCTTAGGTTTCAGGCATCAGCTGGCGTCATGGACTACATCTCCCAAGGAGTAGGGGGGACTCCTGTACCAGAACAGCAGCACTCATTAATAACCCCAGTGCGCATCTACTTGCCGGCACAAGGGAGGGAATGCAGGATGACAACTGCGATTATGTTGGGGTCACCAACCTGTGTCCCACCACAAGACGACAGACATAAGGCTCAATCTCCACATCAGAGGCACTCAGGGGGCCTCTGCTCCAGCCTCCTAGCCCGGTGTGAGCAAACTTCTGTCAAGTGTCAGATACTAAATATTTTAGACTTTTCTGGCCTGATATGGTCTCTGTTCACATCTTCCTTTCTTTTTGTTTTGCTTACAAATCCTCGTTTTCTTTCGTGACACTTTTGAAATTTAAGAACTGTTCTTAGTTCTTGGGCCTTGCAGAAAGAAGCTGAGGGCCAGAGTTGGCCCTTGGCTGTGATTTGCCAATGTCCGTGTGATTCCGCCATGCTGCACAGCCTCTCTGCACCTCTGACAAACAGTCCCCAGGCTATGTGTAAGGGCTCATCTCCCCACCATGACCTGGAATTGAACCGTCACAGGTAGACTCATGCAGGCTTCTCCAGCATAAGATGACTGGTGTGAGTTTCCACGGATGCGATTTCTGAAATTAGAGTCCTGAGAAATGCAGTTGCAGCAACACTGCTGAGGAAAGCCAGCCCTGAGTGCACCCGCTGCAGCTGCTCTTTCCAGAATATTCTATCTCTGGAACAGGAGGTACCTGAGGCCTGTGAGCACCAGGTAGGCTCTAAGGGCCTGCTCCGAGGACCCCTTAGTCCCTCGGCATGGCTCTCAGCTGGGTTCAAGGGAAGGGTAGCAGCCAGTGGTTTGAGACCAACTCCAGAGAAGTTAGCAGGAGAGGTGTGTGCCAAGCAGGGGTGGATCTCAGGGCTGCCTGAAGCCTAGAAATCTGACTCAGCACTTCTGCAACGCGGGAGACACCCTGGCCTCCCTGAGCGGGAATCCCTGGGGCTGAGGTGAGGCCTCCTGGGTCTGGGTCAAGGGAGAGAATCCATTCCCAGGAGCAGGCTGTGGCAGCACCGTCAGGACACAAAGCCAGTGACCTGTGGGGTGGAGGCTGCTTTTCCCACTGTGATCTGGAGGAAGAAGTTCCTGCCAAGCTGCCACCCTGACCTGCCGGATCTGTAAGCTACTTCTCTGCTCCTGAGGGTGCTCAGAGCCCTCATCACGTGCCTGCTGCTCGGCCTACTCCTGAGACTGTGGCATGCACACCGGAGGCTACACTCACATCCTTGGCACTCACTCTAGGCTCACTGTCTATCCCGTCACAGGAGCGGCTGAGGAAGGAGCCAAGGGAGAGGCAGGTGTCCAGGCTAGTCCAGCCGGGCCTGGAATGCCTGTGTTTGGCTGAGCTGACTGACCAGAAGGTGCCACACAGGGAGACAGTGGGGGTGGGAGCGAGGCCTGGGCAGGAGGATTTTCCTGCTTCCTGGGCCTGTTCATCCCTCCGTGGACTTAGACACACAATCCCTGGGTTCACCTCCTCGCAGGCTGTGGGATGCTGGTGGAATCACGTTCCTCCACCTTAATGTCTGCAGGCACAGATGACTTAGACCAGCATGTGCGAAGGCTGGGGTGGGAGTGAGGGGCTGGGTGATGCACTCTGCAGAGCCCAGGCTGAACAGAAGCTGGGTGGATGCACTCTGGAGAGCCCAGGCTGAACAGAAAGGACAGTCATGCAAGGAACACGGAGTCCTGTGGCGGGGAGGCCACCTTGGGGATGGCAGGGGGAAGAGTTGCCAGTTGTCCAGGTTGTCAGGGGCTTGTGGAGATGCTCTGGGGTCCCTTGGGTTCTCAAATGGATTTTGTGTTTCCATGGGCAGGACTCTGGGCTCGCCTCCAAAGGAAATCTGATTACAAGAAACAGGTGAAGTTACATGCAGTTGCCAGGAGCTCAGAATCCAGTGAAGGCACAGACATGGCAAGGTTGGACAGCAGCGCCCTTGGCAACGGGAGGGACTGGCACTCTCAGCCTCATGTGCCTGACCACCTTTGGGGACAGGAAGTCAGGCCAAAGGCTGCTCCAGGAGGGAAGGGTTAGCACAACTCAGACAAGTGGAAGATGGTGCCCCAGGCCAGAGTGAGGTGTGGCAGCTGTCCCCTTGGTGTGGGCAGCTGGCAGGTTGACCCCTGACCCCAGCTGTTTGCCTTCCGGGGAAGCTGTGTGGCTCCTGTAGAGCTTACTGTTTGCTGGTGTGGCAGTGCAGGGCAAGGAGAAGGTACGAAGACGCAGGGAGGCAGCCTGGGCTGCAGTCACACTTCTGCTGCACCCGGATCTGTGAGCTTCTCCACAAAGAGGAGAAAGAAGACAAGCCCAGGGCTGGGACTTTCTCCTGGCTTTTGTTTTTTTGTTTTGTTTTGTTTTGTTTTTTTGAGACAGAGTCTCTCTCTGTCACCCAGGCTGGAATGCAGTGGTGCAATCTCAGCTCACTGCAAGCTTTGCCTCCCAGGTTCACGCCATTCTCCTGCCTCAGCTTCCCAAGTAGCTGGGACTACAGGCGCCTGCCACCACACCTGGCTAATTTTTTTATATTTTTAGTAGAGACAGGGTTTCACCATGTTGGCCAGGATGGTCTTGATCTCCTGACCTCGTGATCCGCCCTCCTCGGCCTCCCAAAGTGCTGGGATTACAGGCATGAGCCACTGCGCCTGGCCAGGAATTTTTTTTTTTTTTTAAGATTCCGTCTTGCTCTGTTGCCCAGGCCGAGGGCAGTGGCATGATCACTGCTTACTGTAGCCTTGACCTCCCGGGCTCAAATGATCCTTCCAATTCAGCCTCCCAAGTAGCTGGAACTACAAGCGCACATCGTCACACCCAGGTAATTTTCTTTTAATTTTTATTTATTTATTTTTATTATTTTTGAGATGGAATCTCACTCTGTTGCCCAGGCTGGAGTGCATGCAGTAGCACGATCTTGGCTCACTGCAACCTCCACCTCCCAGGTTCAAGCAATTCTTCCTCCTCAGCCTCCCGTGTAGCTGGGATTACAGGCACCTGCCGCCCCACCTGGCTAATTTTTGTATCTTTAGGAGCGACGGGGTTTCACCATGTTGGCCAGGCTGGTCTCGAACTCCTGACCTCAAGTGATCCACCCGCCTCAGCCTCCAAAATTGCTGGGATTACAGGCGTGAGCCACCACACCCAGCCAATTTTTTTTTTTTTTTTTTTTTTTTGGAGACGGGGTCTCACTATGTTGCCCAGGCTGGTGGCAAACACCTGGCTCAGGCAATCCTCCCATCGTGGCCTCTTAAAGCACTGGGATTACAGGAGTGAGCCACTGCACCTGGTCAAGAATTTCCCTAAAGCTTATGAAGTGGTGAGCCTTTCATTTCATGTAGAAGGTTCTGGTGGCTGCAGGATGGCCTGAAATGAGAGGGCAAATGATCCTTTAGAGAAATGGTTTCCTTTTATCCAGTCTGAAGCTGATGGGGGTGAGGCTGGAAGTAAGTAAGGCTGGCAGAAGTAAGGCTGGAACGGAGGAGAAACAAATCAGCAGGACTTGGCTGAAAGGTGCTGGGTTTGTTCATTTATTTACTCAGCAGATACACAGGGAGTGCTCACTGTGTGCTTCGCACTGTGGTCAATGAACTGAGTATGCAACAGTGAACAGAATACATATGGTCCTTGCTCTGTGCCACTCACCGTTTGGCTCAGGTCCAGAGAGGAAGAGGAGGACTCCAAGGTGTTCTCAAGGTTCCACTGGGACATTGGTGTTCCTCCCCAAACCAGTGATCAGTTAGTGAGGGGTGCAGTCATGTCCGTGGGTCTTCAACAGCATTTTACTGAAATAAAATATCAGAGTGCCTTGGATGTCATAAGGGAAAGAAGAGTTTGCAGAAATTTTGTTTCTGTTATATATATGCAGGTCTGTATTGGATCAGTATGTGCAATGTACTTCTTACTGAAGGGCAGGTAAAAAAAAAAAAAAAAACAAACAAACAAAAAAAACCTTGTATGGGGCTGAGCATAGTGGCTCAGGTCTGTAATTCCTGCCCTTTGTGAGGCTGAGACGGGACTGCTTAAACCAGGAGTTCAAGACTAGCCTGGGCAACATAGCAGGACCTCATCTCTACAAAAAATAAAAATAAAAATTAGCCCAATGTGGTAATGCACACCTGTAGTCCCAGCTACTTGGGAGGCTGAGGCAGGAGGTTCACCTGAGCCCAGGGATCAAGGGTGCAGTGAGCCATGATCACACCACTGCATTTGGCCTGGGCAACAGAGCAAGACCCTGTCTCAAAAAAAAAAAAAAAAAAATCTAAAAAAGAATGGTTAAGTCAAGCATGGTGGTACATGCCTGTAGTCCCAGCTACTCTGCAGGCTGAGGCAGGAGGATCACTTGAGCTTAGGAGTTTGAGGTGGTAGTGTGCAATAATTGTGACTATAGCCACGGCACTTTAGCCTGGGTAACATGATGAAACCCGGTCTCTACAAAAACTAAAATTAGCCTGGAGTGGTGGTGCATGCCTGTGTTCCCAGCTATTCCAGAGGCTGAAGTGGGAGGATTGCTTGAGCCCAGGAGGTGGAGATTGCTGTGGGCTGAGATCTTGCCACTGCAGGGGGCTACAGGAGTCTAAAAGGGAGGTGACACAATTTCCCCAAATCTCCAACTTTCGGGAGTTCTGCCTACACTCCTTGCCCCAGGATGCCCCCAGCACCAAGGCCAAGGGGGTGTCTTGGCCCTCAGCACTGGGGTGGAACATTTATACACAGAACCAGGCCATAGAAGGCATACACAGAGCCCATGAGTACCAGCCCCCATCTCCATCCTCTGTTCTCTGGGACTGCAAGTCCAGGCCTGACCTGGTTCTGTCCCTACCTGGAGAGACAGAAGACATAAGGAGACAACCCCTGAGAAGCCTTTCCCGAAGGCCTCATTCCCCCTCACACTGTAAGATCTCTCAGCCCGCACTTTGGGAGGCCTAGGCGGGCAGATCACGACATCAGGAGATCGAGACTATCCTGGCTAACACGGTGAAACCCCGTTTCTACTAAAAATACAAAAAAATTAGCAGGGCGTGGTGGCGGCGCCTGTAGTCCCAGCTACTCGGGAGGCTGAGGTAGGAGAATGGCGTTAACCCGGGAGGCGGAGCTTGCAGTGAGCTGAGATCGCGTCACTGCACTCCAGCCTGGGCGACAGCCAGACTCCATCTCAAAAGAATCTCAGCCCTGGATCAGGGCCCCTCTCCAGGAAAGGTGACAGAGTGATGTCTAAATGACACTGTCCTAGGGCCCCGCTGGGGTAGAAAACAGACCCAGATGGCGCCCCCAGCCCGCCCTCCCCAGGCAGGAATAAAGAGCATAACAGACAGTGGAGAACACCGGGACAGGAAGGAGGGGCCAGCCGCTCTCAAACTAAGTCTAACCCACGGCGGTGAGGAAGTGTGGTCCCAAATCCAGCCCCTCCCGGCCGAGCTCACAGAGCTCAGGGCTGGAACTCGGAACCCCTACCCCGACGCAGGCGGCAGAACCGAGGGGAATTTGAGCCCCGGCCCCCTCAGGGGACCCACGCCCAGGGCGCAGCTTTGCTGGGAGACGCCGCAATACTGCGCAGCCGCGGCCCCACAAGCAGAAACAGGCCTGGGCGCCGGGAGGCTGCGTCCGAGGCCTGCGTGGAGCTGCGGCCCGGCGACTCCCGGAAGACAGCGGGGGGCACTGGGCGCCCCGGATCCGAGCCTCCCGGGCGGCAGGGCCTCCCAGTGCGGCACCCGGATCCCCGCCAAGGCACCCCAAGCGCGGACGGCGGGACAGGGGACAGCACCAGGGTGGTGTCCGAAGCTTCCCCACCGCCTTGGACTAACTCGGCCCCGGCCCGGGCGGGGCTTCCCGGAGAGGTTTATACCCCTTCCCTCTAAACTTCCCGGGGCTCCCGCTCAGGCCGGACAACAGCTCGGATACCCAGTCCCGCTCGAGGGTTGACCCCCCCCCCATCCAGAACCAGCCAACCAACCAAACCACCTCTCCCAAGCCGGGCCGCTTCCCGGCGTCCGCCGCTGACCTGATCAGAGCCGCTCTGCCGCCCGAGGGAGCCGAGAAGGGGATTGGGAATGGGGTCTTGGGGAGGGGGCTGGCTGCAATTTGCAGCACTAGCCCAGCTAGGGCGGGCGGCGCGCGGGCGCGGGCGCCCCCCAGCTCACCCAACTCCCGGCCGGCGCGGCTCCTGGCGCACCATAGAGACGTGGTCCTCCGCCAGCCTAGAGCGTCTCTCCCGAGCGTGTGCGTGAGCGAGACGTCATTTTGCGTCGCCTCGGGCCGGGTAGCTGGCGGCTGCGTTTGAGGCGGACGCCGCAGTGTAGGGCACACCCTGAGGGTAGCGAGAGACGTGACGTGACCGAGCAGCTGGGGGCTGAAGCCTGGTGTGTCCCCACCGATCCCAGAGAGGCTCAGTCTGGATCTGGGCGTTCGCACCCTGAGAGAGGGGATCAAAGCTCCCCTGCGGGCCCGAGGAAGAAGAGCAAGGTTGAGGACTGCCTCGGCTCACCAGAGTAGTCTGGAGGCAGGCCTGCAGGCGCGTCCCCGCTCCGCAGCTCCAAGCTGAGGTATCTACACCTGCCGCAGGCATTAAGATGGCTGGTTATGCCACTACTCCCAGCCCCATGCAGACCCTTCAGGAGGAAGCGGTGTGTGCCATCTGCTTGGATTACTTCAAGAACCCCGTGTCCATCAGCTGTGGGCACAACTTCTGCCGAGGGTGTGTGACCCAGCTGTGGGGTAAGAAGGACAAGGAGGGCCAGAACGAAGAGGAAGATGAATGGGAGGAAGAGGAGGACGGGGAAGCGGTGGGGGCCGTGGATGGATGGGACGGCTCCATTCGAGAGGTGTTGTATCGTGGGAATGCTGACGAATAGTTGTTCCAAGACCAAAAGGACGGTGAACTCTGGCTCGGTGACAGTGGTATAACTAATTGGGACAACGTAGACCATATGTGGGACCAGGAGGAAGAAGAAGAGGAAGATCAGGACTATTACCTAGGAGGCTTGAGACCTGACCTGAGAATTGATGTCTACCGAGAAGAAGAAATACTGGAAGCATACGATGAGGACGAAGATGAAGAGCTGTATCCTGACATCCACCCGTCTCCTTCCTCGCCCCTTCCAGGGCAGTTCACCTGCCCCCAGTGCCGAAAGAGCTTTACACGTCGCAGCTTTCGTCCCAACTTGCAGCTGGCTAACATGGTCCACATAATTCGCCAGATGTGCCCCACTCCTTGTCGGGGGAACCGGAGTAATGATCAGGGCATGTGCTTCAAACACCAGGAATCCCTGAAACTCTTCTGTGAGGTGGACAAAGAGGCCATCTGTGTGGTGTGCCGAGAATCCAGGAGCCACAAACACCACAGCGTGGTGCCTTTGGAGGAGGTGCTTCAGGAGTACCAGGTGAGAGAAATGAGGGAATGTGGGGGGCTGAAGGGAGTGGAAAGGTAACTAGGAGAGCTGGGGAATGTGTGGCATTCCTTTCCCACCTCCTCAGCTACTTAGTTGCTAAACTCTTTATTTGATGAGGGAGACACAGTGGAGAGAGATGGTCATATGGGTAAAAAAGGAGACACAAAACCATGAAGGCTGGGGCAGATTGGCTTCCCCAGAGGAAGCTGAACAAATAATATGACGGTCACTGGAAGCGGACCACTACTGCTATTACTGTCTTGTCTACCTAAGTGCGCGGGACACGAGTAACAGATACCCAGTACTTCATTTCTCTCTAATGTGAGTCCTTGACCAAGTCCCTGGGACAGGTACAGATAGGAATAGAAAGCCACAGTACTTGGAGATAATAGACATTTGGGACCTCAGCACAAACAGTGTCAAAATAGATGTATTGGTAGACAGAAATGCCAGATGTGAGTCCTAGACTACTGGTAGCAACTGGCCACACCCTCCTCTGAAAGTCTGGGATTGCATCCTACCTTGAGTAGGATCCGTTTTCCTTCTAGAGCAAGGCAAAGCATCTTTGATGGATCAGAATGTGCCTCATATCCTGATCACTTTTCTTTCCTGGTATTTTATCATAGTGGAAGGAGTGCAGGATTTAGGATCAGGTGACCTGGCTTTGCCACTTACTGTCTAGTCTTGGGCAGGTGTCAACCTCCTTGAGCTTCACTTTTTCCCTAGGATTGTAAGGAGTAAAAGAGATCACATATGTTAACCATAAAGCACTAAACAAATGTTTGCTGTTTTATTTGGCTTTCTTGTAACTTGTCTTCCCTTGTTTGGGTGCTGATATGGTTAATGCCTTGCTTTCTAGTCTTGACTTCTAAGCATTAGAAAATTGTCTCAACGACAGTGAGTACCATCTTCCTTACCACAAGTGTAGGTAGATTTGACTCCTGGCAGTGCCTAAACGAAAGAGAGGTTGTCTTCAGGCCCATAAAGGTTGACCTGGATATTCAGCAGCAGTTGCTCACATCTTAGTAGTGCTTTACAGTTTATAAAATGTATTTCCTCTTGTTCTCCTATAGCAGTGGTTTTCAAATTGTGTTTTTGACCAATTAGTGGGTCTTTTTTTTTTTTTTTGAGACGGAGTCTTGCTCTGTCGCCCAGGCTGGAGTGCAGTGGCTGGATCTCAGCTCACTGCAAGCTCCGCCTCCCAGGTTTACGCCATTCTCCTGCCTCAGCCTCCCGAGTAGCTGGGACTACAGGCGCCCGCCACCTCGCCCCGCTAGTTTTTGTATTTTTTAGTAGAGACGGGATTTCACTGTGTTCACCAGGATGGTCTCGAACTCCTAACCTCGTGATCCGCCCGTCTCGGCCTCCCAAAGTGGTGGGATTACAGGCTTGAGGCACCGCGCCCGGCCTAGTGGGTCTTAAAATAAAATAAATGGGTCACGCCTAGCATTACCTCAAAATGAAATAAGAGAAAATATTAGAACACATGGACATAGTAAGGGTAAGTATTGCTTTATGAAACTTTTAAGTTATATATATACATGTGTATACTTAGTCTAAAAATATATTGCTTACTTTGAGTTGCAGTCAAAACACAAACACAGAACACTGTCCTACAGGCTTCAAACAGTAGATATTATCACCCCCTGCCCCCATTTTATAGCAAATATTGGTAAGTGTACAGTTAAGACACAAATCTAACCATAAATCACTGCTACCTCTGTTACACTAATCTGACTTTAAGGACAAATCCTAGCACCATGTTTTCACCCAAGGTAATAACTAAATTATCCCATGGAAAAAACTTATGTCCTATGCTTCTGGGTCTTAGTACGCTGAAGCTGAGGAAAAAAGAGAACCTTCCATTCCTCTGCTAACTTTTTTTTTTTTTTTTGAGATGGTGTCTCATTCTGTTGCCCAGGCAAAAGTACGATGGCACAAACTCGGCTCACTGCAACCTGTTTCCCAGGTTCAAGCGATCTTCCTGCCTCAGCACATCTAGTAGTTGGGATTACAGGCATGCACCACCATGCCCAGCTAATTTTTGTATTTTTAGTAGAGACGGGGTTTCGTCATGTTGGCCAGGCTGGTCTCGAACTCCTGACCTCAGGAGATCCACCACCTGGGCCTCCCAAAGCGCTGGGATTACAGGCATGAGCTACCGTGCCCGGCCCTCCTCTGCTAACTTTTATCATCATCCCCTTCCCCCATTTTATAGTAAATATTGATAAGTGCACAGTTAAGACACAATTTTTTTTTTTTTTTTTTTTTTTTTTGAGATGGAGTCTCGCTTGTCGCCAGGCTAGAGTGCAATGGTGCGATCTCGGCTCACTGCAACCTACTTCTCCCGAGTTCAAGCTATTCTCCTGCCTCAGCCTCCCGAGTAGCTGGGACTACAGGTGCACACCACCACGCCCAGCTAATTTTTGCATTTTTAGTATAGACAGGGTTTCACCATGTTGGCGAGGATGGTCTCAATCTCTTGACCTCGTAATCCCCCCACCTCGGCCGCCCAAAGTGCTGGGATTACAGGCGTGAGCCATTGCGCCCCGCTGTCTCTTTCATTCTTTATGCAGTTAATTGTCACTTCCTTCCATTGGTAAACATGTAAATTATAGTTGCATGATTTAGAATTTTACTGACCAAAGTCATAATAATAGTTAACAGTAAAAGGAACTATTTTTGTATAATGGTTTATTTAATATAGTATACATTATCATATACTTTGTTACAATGTTGAAAAAACTTCATTTTTCATAATATAGGAAATAAAGGTGGAAACAGCTCTTTGGTGGGAATACTTCAGATAGAGCAAGAAAGCATTCACAGCAAGGCCTATAATCAATAAGGTGTGAAAAGTTGGGTAGCCACAGGAGTTGTTCATTAAGGATATGATTACATTTATATAGCTATTTCTATTGCATAACCAGGACAGTGTTATTGTTTTGAGGTCAATGTTCTTTTAAAATTTGGTTTTGGGTAAAAAGAGGCTTTTTGACCCAGAAAGCCTTACTTATTTTACATCTTCCAGTTTGTCCATCCCATGAGTTAGAGTTCGTCTTGACTCTGCAAGCTAGAATCAAAGGATTATGAAAGTAAGATCATTTAGATATGACCAAGGGCACCACTAAATGGTGTCAGGTTTTAGGAAGCAGACGGGTGTATAAAAAGAAAATGAACAAAGATTTCACTTATTGGGGCTCAGGCATAACTGGATGCCTGGATTGTCCTGCCACCCAGCTGCCACCAATAAAATCATTCATCACTCTGCAAGAGGGACCAGATGCTTCCATCATCAGTACTCCTTGTTTTTCTGTTATCTCCTTTGAGGTAGCTAAAAATGGCAGCCAAAAAAAAATTTTGAGGCTTTTCGCAAGTATATATTCATGTTATTATGCAGAAGATAGGGTCAACTTCTTCAGTTTGAGTTATCTGAAAGTGTTGGGCAGTGACACCATGCCAAACACTGCTAAATTCATGCCATTAAAAACAGTGGAGTGTTCTGCAAAGCCCGATTCTCTGCAGCTTTAAGACTGGACAGCATTGAAATATTCACAGGAATCTTCAAAGCCATGAAAGCTTAATATTAAATAGCCCTTTTAATTGCAAAGGAGAAAAAAATGGAGAAACTTGTGAAACTTTGCATTCTGAGTGCTGCCACAAATAAAGAATTCCAGAATTTCTTCATCTACTTCTGCAGTCTTAACTCTGAATTAATGACTGAATGTATCAAACTTCAGATCTTAAAAAATATCAGCTCGCAGGAGGCTGAGGCAGGAGAATGGCATGAACCCAGGAGGCGGAGCTTTCAGTGAGCCAAGATGCCCTTGCGCCACTGTACTCCAGCCTGGGCAACAAAGCTAGACTCTGTCTCAAAAAAAAAAAAAATCGGCTCATCCTTCATTGCTGTTAGTCGAGATGAATCTACTGATGAAGAAAACTGTACTTTGCTTACATTCAGAATAAGGCTTTCAAAACTGTATGTGCTGTTTTTGTGAGCCTACTACTTGACCACCAAAGACTTGCAGCTGTATCAAATGAACTGAGCTGTAGGAAATTTTATAGCAGTAAATATTAATGGCACTACAGCAAACTGTGTTAAATTTGGGTTTCTGGCAAAGATTGAAGAAAACTGGGATTCAAGATATACTGCAGCTGTCACAACCAAGCATCAACTTTCACTGATAACCCATAACCTACTGGAAATCTTCAGCCTTGCTGTCAGCATAGACCATTGTGAGAAACAGTACATCCGTTCCAGTTTGCCCTGCTTTTTGAAGATCTAAATGCCATTCCATGTTTTCTGTTACATATTGAAGTTTCTTGGTTGTCAAAGAAAAATGGATTCTGCCGAACTCGTGGACAGAACAACCCCAAGGTTGGAAGAACAATGAAAAAGAATCTATACTTGAACATTTCAAAAGTTAAAATTTTTCAGCAGAGTTTTAACACACTGAAGCTTAAAATACATTGACATTGAAATGTCAAGAGGCAAACACCAGTTTCGCTGTTCATTTCATAATGAACATCAAAACTTGCCAAAAATAGACATAAGAATATAGCATATGTATGTATGAGCAAACTAATGCTAAAAAAATGTCTAATTTTCTTGACTAGTCTTTTAAGGACCAGATTCATCAATGTCATTTGAAGGAAAAAAGTGAAATACTTGGAATTATTTTGAGTGATGTTCTCCTGAGCTTGTTCTTAAAATCTACCTGTGGTAGCTTTTGGAAAGAATGTGTTTCATACTGATGTGCAGGCCTCACTGAAAGAGCTTCAAGAGGAGTTTGTGAAACTCAAAGTCTAATTGTTTTGACTAGAAACTTCCAGATAAATACTCTAGAGAAACTTGGGTATAAAATGACTAAACAGATGAAAAAGCTTTATTTGTTATTCCATTTGCTCCTTACACCTTTAAAAAGTTTTTAATTTTTTAATGTTTTGATATATCTAGCTCTGGAGAGAAAACACTGCAAGAGTGTTATTAAAAGTAGCTTGTTTTCTTGAACCTTTTACACCACCCAGGAAAGAAAAGTTCAGGCTTAACAGTGACATGGCTATCATGTCATCTGAATAAATTTTTTTCCTTCTAAAATTACTATTGCTTTCATTAATTTTAATCATACTTAATTTTGAAATTTTAATTAACACGTAAGGGGTGAATGGGAGATTTTCAGGTATATGAAAAGTAGAGGTGTGGGCTACAAAAACACTGAGGAAAAACATATAGCTCATCTGTTTATTGAATTCCTTCCCTATTAGGTTCAGCTGTTCACTGCTGTATCGCAAATCAGACTGTTTAAACTTGTTCCTGTACTTCTGTGGCTGTACCCTGGATCTCATCTTCACACAGATTGGCTACACATCTGAAATCAACTCCCATTGCACTATGACCTTAGCTGTTAGCCTTCTAATACACTTAAGCACACTCCAATTATACCTGCCCTTCAGCTTTAGAGAGCCCACTGTTTTACTGACTCCATATTTTTTTCCTTCCCAATTTATCAGACATTTAACAGCCTTACTATCCTACTGAGCCTAGACTGCATGGTTCATTTTGGCATAAAGACCTGATCCAGGCCGAGCACAGTGGCTCAGGCCTATAATCCCAGCACTTTGGGAGGCCAAGGCAGGTAGATCATGAGGTCAGGAGATTGAGACCATCCTGGCTAACACGGTGAAACCCCGTCTCTACTAAAAATACAAAAAATTAGCCAGGTGTGGTGGCGGGCGCCTGTAGTCCCAGCTACTCAGGAGGCCTAGGCAGGAGAATTGCTTGAACCCAGGAGGTGGAGGTTGCAGTGAGCCGAAATCACGTCACTGCACTCCAGCCTGGGCGACAGAGTGAGACTGTCTGGGGAAAAAAAAACAACAAAAAAGCCTGATCCATGTTATCATCTAAACCAGGATTGATTGATTGATTTCTTGTTCCTTCTCTCTCTCTCTTTTTTCTTTTTGATGGAGTCTCACTCTGTTGCCCAGGCTGGAGTGCAGTAGCGCGATCTCGGCTCACTGCAAGCTCCGCCTCCTGGATTCATGCCATCCTCCTGCCTCAGCCTCCCGAGTAGCTAGGACTACAGGCACCGACCACTATGCCCGGCTAATTTTTTTGTGTTTTTAGTAGAGACGGGGGTTTCACCGTGTTAGCCAGGATGGTCTCGATCTCCCGACCTCGTAATCTGCCCGCCTTAGCCTCCCAAAGTGCTGGGATTACAGGCTTGAGCCACCGTGTCCGGCCTCTTTCTTTCAATGTTTTTTTATTTTGTTTGAGTCAGGGTCTCACTCTGTTGCCCAGACTGGAGTGCAGTAGTGCGATCACAGCTCACTTACTTCCTAGGCTCAAGCAATGCTCCCGCGTCAGCCTCCTGTGTAACAAGGACTATAGTGCAGCTAATTTATTTTTATTTTTTGTAGAGACGGGGTCTCGCTCCATTGCCTACACTGGTCTTGAACTCCTGGTGGGCTCAAGTGATCCTCTTGCCTTAGCATCCCAAAGTGCTGGGATTACAGGCACGAGCCACCACACCAAGCCTAGACGAGGATTTCTCAACCTCAACACTATTGACATTTTGAGTTAGATAATTCTTTGTTGTGGGCAGCTGTCCTGTGCATTGTAGGATACTTAGTAGCATCTCTGGACTCTACCCACCATAGGCAGGTAATACCCCTCCACTAGTTGTCACAACCACAAATGTCTCTAGACATTACCAAATGTCCCATAAAGGGACATTGCCAAATCATCCCCAGTTGAGAACCACTGGTGTAGAGTCAGGGAAAGTGGTCATATCCACATATCATCCTCACTTAAGCCCTATAGCTGGTGCCTGGCATAGGTGTTCAAAAGTGGAACACCTACTCTTGAGGAAGAATAGGCTTGCGTAGCTAGCACTTTATTAAAGTACCCTGAGGGCTGGGCATGGTGGCTCACGCCTGTAATCCCAGCACTTTGGGAGGCCGAGGCGGGCGGATCACTTGAGGTCAGGTGTTCGAGACCAGCCTGACCAACACGGAGAAACCCTGTCTCTGCTAAAAATACAAAATTAGCCAGGCATGGTTGCGCATGCCTATAATCCCAGCTACTCGGGAGGCTGAGGCAGGAGAATCACTTGAACCTGGGAGGCAGAGGTTGCAGTGAGCTGAGATCACACCATTGCACTCCAGCCTGGGCAACAAGAATGAAACTCCATGTCAAAAAAAAAAAAAAAAAAACCCTGAGCATCAGTGGATTAATGGATATGGCACCCACTTCTCCCAGCTCTTGGAGTGAGGTAGCAAAGTCAACAAACCTAAACATTACTGCTGCTTATGTCACTTTTTGGGAGAACAAAAACCATGACAGATAAAGCAGTTTATAAAATCAAGCTCCAGAGATTTTGAGTAATAACAATCACTTCAGCTACTCCTCAGTTCCAGTGGAAGTGGTCCTGGACTGATAATATAACATCAGCCCCTGAAGTACTTTCTTAAAACCTGAGGCTCCTCCCATTGACCATCAACCCCTGGCGTCTATGCCATGCCTCCTGAAACTCCTATAAGACCTGTAGATTCTATGCTGCTTCCTACCCCCAATTCCTAACCCCTCTGAAAGTTATCCTGTAACAGTGAAGTTACTGCAAATATTTGCTGGCTGGTAAAATGGGATTGTAAGAAAGGGAGCTCAGGACACTAGTCCTCCACATTCAAGCTAATAGAACTTCGTGTAACAATGGAAGTATTCTGTGTCTGCTAATACAGTAGATACCACTAGCTACATACTACTTGAGCTCTTGAAATATGGCTAGTGCAACTCAGGAACTAAATTTTTAAGATAGTATTTAACTAATTTTAATTAGCCACATGTAGCTAGTGGCTATCAAATCCTATTTAACAGCACAGTTCTGTACAATGAAAGTCTAGTTCTTCCTAGGGCCGTTGGGAGGAGCAAGTCCAAGGGGGAGGATAAAAACAGAAATGAAACAACTTTCTTTTTCCAGCTGGGAGTGCTAGGCTGTAAGGTAGTATTTTTAGACATAAAAGGAGAAAATATTGTATTTTTAAAATCTGACCAAAATGATCTTGAGTCACCTATCACTTCTGATACACGTGGATTACACGGGTGAGGAGACAGGAGAAAACTAAGGGAAACAAGTTAGAAAATAAACTGTATTACTTCCTATCAAAAAAGGGCTGGGGCTAGAGCTGGAACCTCAAAATAGACTCCCCAAAGCTAGGAGGGTTTTACTTTGTGCCTGACTTTTTGAAAATGGGATGGGGAGCAAAACCTAGTATTAAAGCAGGTAGGTGGGTTCTTTGCTTTTTACAGGAGATGAGGGTGATGAGGAGCTCTTGGAGTCCTGGAAGGGAGAGCAGTCTGTGCTGACAGAGTTAGTGAGAGGAGAGGATCTAGGAGTAACAGGGTCTAAGGAGAGGAGATGGCCTCCCAGGCCATGAGAACTAAAGGTTGTGATAAATTTAATCATAGTCTGTCCAAACCAGAGAGTCCTCAGAAGTATGGTATGAGAATCCTGAGTGTGGGGCAGTGAGCTCATTTCTGCTCATGAGAAGTGTAGGAGATGCAGCAAGGTTCCTCTTATCAGGAGACCTGCAAAGATGGAAGGAAATGTCCCTCTAAGTTATTACTTGTCTCACCTCCTCCCTCCCCTAAAGGAAGGGGAAAGATGGACACCTCGGGGATTTGAATTAGAAGTAGCCCTTTGGAGGGTTTTTGTGTGTTTTTGTTTTGTTTTGTTTTTTCATTTTTTTACACAGCTCCAAACAGCCAACTGAAATAAAAATAGCCTTTAAGAACAAGGAGGCTCATCCTATATAGCGATTCCCCCTGCTGAGGTTTGTGCTTAGGCCTTCCTATCTTTCTCGTCTCATCTTTTTTCTTTTTTGTTGAGACTTGAGTTTTACCCTTGTCGCTCAGGCTCTGGAGTGCAGTGACATGATCTCGGCTCAGTGCAACCTCCGCCTCCCAGGTTCAAGAAATTCTCCTGCCTCAGCCTCCGGGGTAGCTGGGATTACAAGCATGTGCCACCACACCCAGCTAATTTTTTTATATTTAAAAAAATTAAAATGTAATTTTAATTGTTGGCCAGGCTGGTCTCGAACTCCTGACGTCAGGTGATCTGCCCACCTCGGCCTCCCAAAGTGCTGGGATTACAGGCATTAGCCACCACACCCAGCTATCTCCCCTCCTCTTAAGGGACTGAGTTGCCAACTTAGAGCCCTTTGGTTGACAGTTCCAGCTGGCAGTAAGCAGAGTCCTACAGAGATAAGGGGGGATCCAGGTGGCCTGGAGAGGACCCATGGAGCTCACATCCCCTTTTTCTCTGACATTTCCTAGGCACATAGAATCCCTTCTACCCCTACAGCAAAGGATGTGATTTCTCAGCAGGCCCTGGCCATTTAGCCTTAGTGTGAGCAGAGAGGACTGCCCTTTATCCCTCATACAAATTTGAGCTAGCCAGCCCCAGGGTCCCATTCTGACCTTTTTCCCACCCTAGTTCATATGAAGTTCTCTCTCCAGTAGAAAGCTGAGAAAGTGAATCTTTTGTTTCTCTCTACCATCTAATGCTACTTTAAATCCTTTAACAAGGAGGCTAGAAGCTTGCCTTCTCCCTGCATTTCCTTTTTTTTTTCTCTTTTTGAGATGGAGTCTCCGTCACCCAGGCTGGAGTGCCGTGAAACAATCTCGGCTCACTGCAACCTCTGCCTCCTGGGTTCAAGTGATTCTCCTGCCTCAGCCTCCCAAGTAGCTGGGATTACAAGCGTGCACCACCACGCCCAGCTAATTTTTGTATTTTTAGGAGAGACAGAGTTTCACCATGCTGGTCAGGCTGGTCTTGAACTCCTGACCTCAAGTGACCCGCCTGCCTTGGCCTCCCAAAGTGCTGGAATTAGAGGGCATGAGCCACTGCGCCCAGCCATCCCTGCATTTATTATAGTCCTGCCTGGACCATCCCCTTTCCACAGCCTGTGACTCTGTATCTGCCAAAGCACCCAGGCCTAGCCCACAGTCCATCTCCCAAAGAAGCCCCAATAGACAACAGAATGCTTTCTGGGGGACTGCTAGACCTCAGACTTCTGCCTAAAATGTATGCTGAATCTTTATCAGGAAATAAACATTTTTTTAAAAAGTTAATGACCAGGCTGACCAACATGGTGAAACCCTGTCTCTACCCAAAAAGACAAAAATCAACCAGGCATGGTGGCACACGCCTGTAGTTCAAGCTACTCAGATGGCTGAGGTGGGAGAATCGTCTGAACCCAGGAGGTGGAGGTTGCTGTGAGTCAAGATGGCACCACTGCACTCCAGCTTGGGTGACAGTGAGACCCTGTCTCAAAAAAAAATAAAATAAACCGCAGTTGATCTCTGATCTCTTTGTAAGATTTGTTCCAGGAACTGATTTAATTTCATAACCCACCTCACTAAGAGTGGAACAGCACCTATACTTGTACTCCTGTTTTCTGGTCTCTCAACTTCTCGCCCTGTCAGCCAGGCTGGAGTGTAGTGACATGATCATAGCTCACTGCAGCCTCCAACTTCTGGGCTCAAGCGATCCTCCTGCATCAGCCTCCTTCCTAAGTAGCTGGGACTATAAGTGTGCACCACCATGCCTGGCTAAATTTTTAAAAAATCTTGTAGAGATGGGGTCTCACTGTGTTGGTCTTGAACACCAGAGCTCAAGTGATCCTCCGACCTCAGGCTCCCAGACTGCTGGGATTACAGGTGTGAGCCATGCTCAAACAAAAAGCTCCTATATACAGAGCCCCATTCTAGACACTGGAGTTGAAGGAAGTAGTGTAGGGATGAGAGAGGACTGGAAGAGATGTTCCACCTCTTAATCGTAAGGTCTTTAGTAAGTACTCAGTCCCTCCTTTAGTACCACTTTGTAGGAGTCTTGCACCACCATCCCCCGCTAAATTTAGGGTCCCCCTAGAGACTTTCCTGTATAGCACCTCAGCTTTTGGCTTGACTCATTTGTCTTGATTACTGCAGTAGCTTCTTAACTCTTCTTGTTTCTAGTTTTATTCCTCCAACCTAGCCTGCACCCTGACAATAAATGCCTTTTTAGCAGGTAGCAATAAAAACTTGTTCTAAAAAAAGAAGTAGTCTAGGCGGACAGTGCTGAGATCAGACTTTTTTTTTTTTGAGACGGAGTCTCACTCTATCGCCCAGGCTGGAGTACAGTGGCATGATCTCTGCTCACTGCAACCTCCACCTCGCAGGTTCAACCAATTCTCCTGCCTCAGCCTCCCGAGTAGCTGGGACTACAGGCACCCGTCACCACACCCAGCTAATTTTTTGTATTTTTAGTAGAGACGGGTTTCACCATGTTAGCCAGGATGGTCTCGATCTCCTGACCTCGTGATCTGCCTGCCTTGGCCTCCTGAAGTGCTGGGATTACAGGCGTGAGCCACCGTGCCCAAGGGAGATCAGACTCTTAAAGAAACTACTCTAGGCTTCAGGACAAAATCCAGTTCCCTTAGCAGCAAGGCCTTCCAGACTAGGGCTCCTTGCCCCTCAGGGGTTTCACTCCCTAACAGTCCCTCGAAGCTATCCCTCCCTAACCTCTGCACCTACGCTGATCCCTCTGCCTGGAACGCCCTTCCTTTAACTACTTGACCTTTACTTTTCAACCCATGAGGCTAGCCACCAAAATTAGAATCTTCCACAGGCCAAACCCTCTACTGGGTGGTGAGAATGCAACACTTGGCAGAAACAGAGCAGTCCTTGTGAGGAGACTCCTGAGGGGTAAGAAGGACCAGTATACACTACACCACCGCTATGAAAGCATGAAACACACCTGGTCTAGACCTGAGGGTCCCAGAGGCTTCCCTGAACAGGCAACCTAAGCTGAGACCCCAAGGAAGCTTGGATTGAACTGAGAGGGTTGGGGAGGAATGTGATGGGCCTTCCAGGCAGAACAATGTGTGTTCTGTGTGGGAGAGAACTAATGAGTTTGGAGGAAGACGGGAGGGCCTGTGTGGCCACAAAACACAAGAGTATGGGACATGCCAGAGGAAGCCACACTGATTTTGCAGGGAGACAGTAAAGATTTTGGTCATCATCTTAAAGTACGTGGGAAAGCCTCCTGTCCAGTTTTAGCTGGCAGTCAGTAGGCCCTCTGGTCCTGGCCACGCACCTTTCCCTCAGCCTCACCTCAGCATTCAAGGGAAAACCTGCCACCCTGCAAGCCCTCCAGGGTCTGGAATGCTGGCAGGAGGGGATAGATGCCTCTGCTCCTGGAGAAAAGGGCCTCTGGCAGGGAAGCCTGAGAGGTTCATATCAACTGTACAGGTCCTGTGGACTACTCTCAGAAAAGGAATGGTGAGATGGACTTTCATAGAAGAGCCTCTCCAATTTCTCCTTGGGCCTTTTTTTTTTTTTTTTTTTTTGAGACAAGAGTCTCGCTCTGTTGCCCAGGCTGGAGTGCGGTGGCGCGATCTCGGCTCACTGCAAGCTCCGCCTCCTGAGTTCACGTCATTCTCCTGCCTCAGCCTCCCGAGTAGCTGGGACTACAGGCGCCCGCCTCCACGCCCGGCTTTTTTTTTTTTTTTTTTTTTTTTTTTTTTTTGTATTTTTAGTAGAGACAGGGTTTCACCGTGTTAGCCAGGATGGTCTCGATCTCGTGATCCTCCCGCCTCGTCCTCCCAAAGTGCTGGGATTACAGGCCTGAGCCACCCCGCCCGGCCTCTCCTTGGGACTCTTACCTTGTGTGGAATGAAAGTGGTGCCTCTGGGGTCCCAGACGCGGGGGAGAGGAGGCAGCCCAGGGGCTTGGAGAAGTGGTGAGACCCAGAGGAACGGTGGACCCAGTCAGGAAGGGTCCTGCCAACAGGGCCTGGGCCAGCCTCGGGGTCTTCCCAAAAAGGCAGGTGGGGGCCTCCAGCAAGCTTCCCACCTCTGTGAGGCTGGAGAAGAGGCCCCCTGGATGAGAAGGAAGAGGCCGGCAGGCCCGGCGGGCGCAGGCACAGGTAGACTTCTGGTGGGAAGAGCGTGATTGACTCAGCCTCCTCCAGCCGCTGCAGCACGTCCCTCCGCTAGAAGGGGCCAGGCTCCCTTTGCCGACCCAGAGTCAACCCAACGATTCCTCCTGGAGAGGCGTGGGCCGCGGCCCCAGCCCAGAGTGCATGCCTAGGCCGGGAGCTGGGCGAGGACGGGGCACAGCCACAGCTGGGTGCCCAACGGGAAAGGCGGCCGTTCCCCCTCAAGCTACACCTGAAGGGGTCCCCAGGGTCGAGGCCACGTCTCCTTCGCCTCAGGGCTGAACTTCAGTGATCACCGTGGCGGGCATCCCCTGGGAGGGACGGAGGGGGTTGGAGGAAAACTCCGAAGAGAAAGGCCGAATCCTGCAGGGTCTGGTCGTCGGAAAGCCGCCTCCCTCTCCGCGGGCTGACATCGCCATCGGGGTCCACACGGGCTCTAAGACAAAACCCCAATTTCCCTCAAGGCCCCATAGGAGGGGCGCTGCCAGAGTCGCCTATTTTTAGTGCAAGAGAACCGGGCCGGGAGAGGCCAGCAGGAGTCCGGAGCATTCCCGAGGTCTCGGCCCGGGTCTCCCGAGGCAGGGAAAGAGGGCAGCCCTGGGGCGGAGCGGAAAAGGGGGCGGGGCAGGGTGGGGTTGGGCGTGGCAACCTCCCGCTTCCGGGACAGGGACCCGCGGCGCGGAAGGGTCTTTTTCTTGGGCGTGGGTCCGAGACCTGCAGCGAGGTTCGTGTTAAACTGGACTCCCTGTGGAACGTTCAAGAAAAAGAGAACCGAATGAGGTTTCTCGAAAGGAAAAAAGAATGTGACAGTGTAATCTAGTGCTACTCCTCGGCGTTTTAGGGCCCCAACCCGGGAACCCCTCGCTCCGCGAATCTCAGTCCACAGCGGGAGGCGGGTGTGGTCGTTCACCTATTTGCGCCCGAGGGCTCAGGGAGGCGCTGGCGTGACCCGAGTCGGGGGCAGCAAGCTGGTTAGGGGGTGGGTGAACGTAAGGGTCTTCCACGACCACCACAGAAACAAAACACCTGGGTCGGGATTGAGTCCTGTATTGGAAAAGCGAAAGAACAGTCAGCTGGGGGTGCTAAGAAGGCAGGTGATGTACAAACCTGGAGCCTTAGGATGGTCCACAGGCTGCGGAGGAGCACAGCCAGGACAGCGTCCGGCAGAGCCTAAGAGAGACTGCGGCGGAAGGCAGGGGAATCTGCCATGGACCAGTTGAGCAAGCTGTTTCAGGGAGGGATCCAGGCCTCTGCACACCGGGGCATGTACAGCCTGCGGCAGCTCTGCCACCGTCCCTCACCTGTCTTCTGCCTTTACGCAGGCTTTCTAGCAGACGTTGCCAAGGTTCTTCTCCAGGCCTTCAAGGCCGTAAGTTAACGGGGCCCCCATTTCACTGCTCTGTCCTCAGCCCCCTCCACACTCCAGCTCAGTACGTTGGCACTAACTCTTCCCTCTGATTGAAACATTCTTCCCCTACATGACGTCCCTCCACAGGAACGTTATTCTCCCATATACCCACAGTGCTCTCTCCGTGTATCTGCTCCAATGTTCTCCCCTCTTCGCATACTGCCGGAAGTAAGCTGCAAATAAACCAGGGTCCCCCGTCTGTCTTGTTCACAGCTTTGTCCCCAAGACCTAAAATAAGGCCTGGTACCCAAGAGGTGCTCACTAAGTTTCACAACATTTACTCTGCCAGACGTTGTTCAGGGCGCTTAATTTGCTTCTTTACTTTCCACACCACCATGTAATGTAGATACTAATATTATTTCCAATCTCATTTCACAGATGAGAAACAAAAGTTGATAGATGTCACAAATAGAAAAGTGACATCTTTATTTTGCATAGATGTTGGTGGCTGCTATCATCCTGATCTGTCCCCCTGTTTAAAACTACTTGAAGAGACACGGTGCCCAATACTGTCTCTTTTTTTTTTTTCTTTTTCTTTTTTTTTTTTTTTTTGAGACGGGGTCTGGCTCTGTCACCCAGGCTGGAGTGCAGTGGCCGGATCTCCACTCACTGCAAGCTCCGCCTCCCGGGTTCACGCCATTCTCCTGCCTCAGCCTCCCGAGTAGCTGGGACTACAGGCGCCAGCCACCTCGCCCGGCTAGTTTTTTTTTTTTGCCAATACTGTCTCTTATAGTCAGATGTGAGAGAATGAGAGTCATTACTTGTTTAAATTCCTGCGGTAGAGCAGAAGGCAGAAGGACAGCTAGGTATCCGTGTTCCACCGCTTCCCTGTCTGGGCACGTCCTTCAGGGTGCAACTGGACCCCCAGACCCCTGGGCTTTTGTGTGCAGTGACTGGCCCAGAGAGAGCTTTCCAGTGGATGTCCCCAGAAGTCAGAACTTTAAGGTCCTCCTTTGGGCGTTTCCGTTTCTGCGAGAGCTTCCCTTGTTCTGACCTAGGCAGGAATGGATTGGCAGTCTAGCAACACACAGGGCAATTTTTACCGTATTATTTTATTGTATGTATATATTTATTTATTTGAGTCGGAGTCTGGCTCTACTGTCCAGGCTGGAGTGCAGTGGCCTGATCTCGACTCACCGCAACTTCCGCCTCCCAGTTTCAAGGGATTCTCCTGCCTCAGCCTCCCGAGTAGCTGGGATTACAGGCACCCGCCACCACGCCTGGCTAATTTTATTTTTATTTATTTATTTATTTATTGGAAAGAGGCTGCATCATGTTGGCCAGGCTAGTCTCGAACTCCTGACCTGAAGTGATCCACCCGCCTCGGCCTCCCAAAGTGGTACGATTACAGGCACGAGCCACTGCGCCCGGCAGAAAGAGACCAATTTTTAGTACATCCAGAGTAACCCTCTTCTGCCTTAGTCCAGCCTGGACTAAGTCCTTCCGGAGTTGGTGTGCATCAGAACAAAAACCTCTTGAGGGGAGGACGGTCCCGCGGAAGCACAGTTTTAAAGTTTATTTTTAAAATTTTAATACCATACTTTTTAAAATTGCCCATCGTTATCCACGATAGTGAACTGAAAATTAAGCTCTCCTGTGGTTGCCCCGTCAACCCTCCCCGCACCAAGTGGAACAGGTGGAGCTCGAGCTATGCCACATAGGGGCGGGGAAGCCGTCAGGGGGTCCTCATGGGAATGTGCCGTACACTTCACCTCTTTCGCTTCTCGCTCTACATCATCCCTGAGAAGCCTTTTTAAACACTTGAATGTGCTTGTTTCAGAAAGTATTTGTAAAGCGCTGTCAGATTATGTTGTACGGAAGTGGGGACTGTGATGCCGTGCAATTTCCCTTTGCCTTTTGCATTACATGGCGCCGCCATCTTGAGCAGAAGTGTATCATGGGGCTCGCCATTTTACTTGGTCGAGCGCGTATTTCCGGTTCCGGCAGGGGGCTTCCTTTTCTCTTTCACTGCAAGGCGGCGGCGGGAGCGGTTGTGCTGCTCTTTTCTCTGAGCCATCCAGTGCCATCCTCGTCGCTGCAGCGACACACGCGCTCGCCGCCGCCATGACTGAGCAGATGACCCTTCGTGGCACCCTCAAGGGCCACAACGGCTGGGTAACCCAGATCGCTACTACTCCGCAGTTCCCGGACATGATCCTGTCCGCCTCTCGAGGTACGGACTAAGGTAGATTTCAGGACCCGAGATTGCAGGGCTGGGGGATTCCGCGTGTCGTCGGGCAGGCCGGTGGCGCGCGAGCTGTCGGGCACTGACAAACTTCTGCCCCACTGTGATTTGGGGCGTGCGGACGCGAGCCCAGGCCTCAGCCCGAGCGAACCACATTGCAGATGAGGACCTAGACGTAGAGCGGCTCGTGGCTGTTAGGGTTGGAGAGTTGGAAACTTTTAAAATATCTTTTGCCTTCCCCTTCGTAGTGTGGCCGGGGGCTACGGGCCGGGCGGGGCGGTGATGACCCCAACATGCCATCTGAGTGTCGGTGCTGAAATCCAGAGGCTGTTTCTGAGCTGCCGCCCGGCCCAAGGCTCGTGGGGAGGCGGGTGGACTCCAGAGGACTTCGTGGCTCAAGTCTCGGCCTACTTTTTCTGCCCCTGGGTCTCCCCTCCCCGTCCCTATCCCTGTGTGCCTGACTGCGTTTAGACACTTCTTGTGCTTCCCCTTGGCTCTTACAGTGTTAAGAATTGTCTGACTCGTGAATCATGTCTGGCTGTTAATCGTAAAATTTGTTGACTGGGACAGGTTTCAGTAAAAGTATCCAATCTTGTAGCGCCTAAAGTGGCTTTTCCAGCATTCATTACTACATTTCTGTCGGCCTTCAGAGGGAGGCATGGGAGGCCCCAGCTACTCTACAGCCACAAACTGTTGTGCATTCGGTTGCAGAGAAGATACGTGGTGGCTGTTGAGTTCGTCTGAGTTTCAGGAAAGGGTGTCTGTAATTTCTGGCACCGAAATTAAGTTCTCAGGATACAGACCGGGCGCGGTGGCTCACGCCTATAATCCCAGCACTTTGGGAGGCAGAGGCAGGCGGATCACCTTAGGTCAGGAGTTCGAAACTAGCCTGGCCAATGGTGAAACCCCATCTCTAGTTTAAAAAAAAAAAAAAATTAGCCAGGCGTGCTGGTGGCTGCCTGTAATTCCAGCTACTCGGGAGGCTGGGGCAGGAGAATTGCTTGACCACGGGAGATGGAGGTTGCAGTGAGCCGAGATCATGCCATTGCACTCCAGCCTGGGTGACAGAGTGAGACTCCATCTCAAAAAAAAAAGCGTTATCACGGTACAGTTTAGCTCTGCGTGCGTTTTTAGTCTCGAAGAGAGCCACTCAGTCCTGGCCTGTAACTGCTCTTGTAGTCTGTCGTTCCATCCCTCCTTAAGCGTCCTTAGTTGTTAACCCACTCATGACCTTGACACTTAGTGAATTATCCAGTGTGTTAACAAACTGGCTGCGGGTTTCTCACTGGTTCTTCTTCTGTTTTGCCACCTTTAGATAAGACCATCATCATGTGGAAACTGACCAGGGATGAGACTAACTATGGAATTCCACAGCGTGCTCTGCGGGGTCACTCCCACTTTGTTAGTGATGTGGTTATCTCCTCAGATGGCCAGTTTGCCCTCTCAGGCTCCTGGGATGGAACCCTGCGCCTCTGGGATCTCACAACGCAAGTAGCTGCTCACTTAGCTCTGGGGCCTTGGGAAAAAATCTGGGCAGAAATGTGGTGGATGCAACTGGCTGGTTTCCCAGGGGAGATCCAGTCCATTTGGGAACTGGAAAGCAGACTGCACCTACAGAAGATGTTTGGCCTCCCCGCTTTGAGTTAGTTACTCAGGATTGCTGAGGAGTGTGGTTGAATATTTCTGCCAGGTGCGACAGTTTTGAGTAGGCAGCAGTTTGAACATGTTTTACCTTGAAAGCTCAGGTGATGGGCAGGTGGAATCAGAGGGTCCTGGTGATGACAGACGACATTGTCAGCCAATCCCCACGTGGGAGTGAGGACATGTCCTGCAATTCTGAAGGGATTCTCTGTCATATACTGTTATATATGTGTGAGTGATGCAATGGGACAGAGACAAGGCCCAGGAATCAGTCTGACCGTTGAATGAGAATGTTTGTTAAGTCTGAGAATGACAAAGTCCTCCCTCTTAGGGGCACCACCACGAGGCGATTTGTGGGCCATACCAAGGATGTGCTGAGTGTGGCCTTCTCCTCTGACAACCGGCAGATTGTCTCTGGATCTCGAGATAAAACCATCAAGCTATGGAATACCCTGGGTGTGTGCAAATACACTGTTCAGGTAAAGTGAGGCCATGGTCAGAGAGCACATCTCCAAGGATCTCTCCCACCCTCTTAACCTTTACTTTTTTTTTTTGAGACAGTCTCACTCTGTCGCCCAAGCTGAAGTGCAGTGGCACTGTGTTGGCTCACTGCAACCTCCACCTCCCAGTCTCAAGCAATTCTGGTGCCTCAGTCTCCCGAGTAGCTGGTGCTACAGGTGCACGCCACCAGGGTGGTCTCGAACTGAGCTCAGGCAGTCCGCCCGCCTCAGCCACCCAAAGTGCTGGTATTACAGGCATGAGCCACCACGGCCTGCATATCTTTTTTTTTTTTTTTTTTTTTTGAGACAGTTTCGCTCATTGCCCAGGCTAGGGTGCAATGGCGTGACCGCAGCTGACCACAACCTCCACCTCCTGGGTTCAAGCAATTCTCCTACCTCAGCTTCCCAAGTAGCTGGGATTACAGGCATGCGCCACCACGCCTGGTTTTGTATTTTTAGTAGAGATGGGGTTTCTCCATGTTAGTCAGGCTGGTCTCGAACTCCCAACGTCAGGTGATCTGCCCGCCTCAGCCTCCCAAAGTGCTGGGATTATAGGCGTGAGCCACCATGCCCGGCTCTCTGCCTTTTTAAAGTCTTGGCTGAGCTCATGCCTGTAATCCTAGCTCTGGTAGGCCAAGGTGGGAGGATTGCTTGAGGACAGGAGAGCAGCCTGGCCAACATAGTGAGACCCCATCTATAAAAATGTTTATTTATTTTGAGATGGAGTTTCACCATGTTGCCCAGGCTGGAGTGCAGTGTACGATCTTGGCCCACTGCAACCTCCGCCTCCCAGGTTCATCCCATTCTCCTGCCTCAGCTTCTCGAGTAGCTGGGACTACAGCACGCCCAGCTAATTTTTTGTATTTTTAGTAGAGACAAGGTTTCACTGTGTTGGCCAGGCGGTCTTGATCTCCTCACCTCGTGATCCACCCACCTTGGCCTCCTAAAGTGCTGGGATTACAGGCGTGAGCCACCGCACCCGGCCCTTTTGTGAGATGAAGTTTCACTCGTTCGTTGCCCGGGCTGGAGTGCAATGGCACAATCTTGGCTCACTGCAACCTTCGCTTCCTGCGTTTAAGCAATGCTCCTGCCTGAGCCTTCCAAGTAGCTGGGATTATAGGCATCCACCACCACACCCGGTGAATTTTTGTATTTTTGGTAGAGACGGTTTCACCATGTTGGCCAAGCTGATGTCAAATTCCTGACCTCAGGTGATCCACTCACCTCACCCTCCCCAAGTGCTGGGATTACAGGTGTGGGCTACTGCGTCCAGCCCCCATCTCTAAATTTAAAAAGAAATTCTTGTCTGGAATCTAAAGGGATTCTACTGAGCTTAAAGGTTTGGGTTCTGGGTTTTTGAAAGGTGCTGCCAGCCATCATCCTACTGAGGGGTGGGGCTGGTGGGGGGGGTATAGCACTTCATGGGATAGGACTGTTTCTCCTTATTTCCTTTTCATCCTCTGTAGGATGAGAGCCACTCAGAGTGGGTGTCTTGTGTCCGCTTCTCGCCCAACAGCAGCAACCCTATCATCGTCTCCTGCGGCTGGGACAAGCTGGTCAAGGTGAGCTTTAAGCCAAGGCAGGGGCTTTACCAGTCAGGGCGTGCTCCCTGGTGGTCATACGCTGAAACTCCTGTGGAAAGCTTTACAGATGGTCTCAGTTGACTCTTTCTCGTCACATGGTCTGAAGTAGCTAATTGATGTCCCTTGTAAGTGAGCACACTGCATTGGATGTGTGTTACAATCTAACGTTAAGTGGCCAGGACGTGTAACTGAATGACAATTGGCTACCCTAGCCAGGAATGCCAAGCCCTTTTTTGTTGGACCTGACCCTAGCTGATCCAGAGCTAGGATATTCACCTGTCAACTTCACGTCTGTGCAGGTATGGAACCTGGCTAACTGCAAGCTGAAGACCAACCACATTGGCCACACGGGCTATCTGAACACGGTGACTGTCTCTCCAGATGGATCCCTCTGTGCTTCTGGAGGCAAGGTATTTGGGGACTAGGAGTCTCCTACTCAGTGGAAGACCAGCATCATGGAAGGAGCACTTAGCCAGCGTCTCTAACATAAAATGGCAAACATTAGTCAGGATGGTTTCGGGAGGATAATGAGATAATGGCAATCTGAGAATATGTTTCCAAAGATTACTTTCAGCAAATGACAATTAAGGCATACTAAGGTTGGGTTTATTTTGAGACAGAGTCTCACTCAGCCGCCAAAGCTGGAGTGCAGTGGCATGATCTCGGCTCATCGCAACCATCTCCCTGGTTCAAGCAATTCTCCTGTCTCAGCCTCCCTAGTAGCTGGAATTATAGGCACCCACCATCATGCCTGGGTAATTTTTGTATTTTAGTAGAGACAGAGTTTCATCATGTTGGCCAGGCAGGGCTTGAACTCCTGACCTCAGGTGATCCACTGGCCTCAGCTTCCCAAAGTGCTGGGATTACAGGTGTGAGCCACAGCGCCTGGCCTCAAGTTGGTTTCTTGAAGCAATTGATGAGATTGGGATCCTGGTTTTCAGAAACGATTAGAGTGATTTATTTAAGTTGGGAGGGGTTTTTTGATAGGTTTGGTAAGGTCTTAAAGGAAAGGCATACAGAGATCAGTGTTGGTACTTGAGTCATTAGCTTTCAAAGAAGCCTGAGGTAATGGAGGAAAGGTAAGAATTGATTCTGACAGAATCTTGAGATGGGCAGGATTAACATCTGGAAGAGGTCACTGTGTCCTGATTTACCTTACCTGTCTGTCCAGGATGGCCAGGCCATGTTATGGGATCTCAACGAAGGCAAACACCTTTACACGCTAGATGGTGGGGACATCATCAATGCCCTATGCTTCAGCCCTAACCGCTACTGGCTGTGTGCTGCCACAGGCCCCAGCATCAAGATCTGGGTGAGTGTGGGTTACAGCGGACTGGGTACCTGACTGCACTCTGAGCCTTGACAATGTTTTGGTTATGATATATGCCATCTGACTCCCACCTGGTAGCTAAGCCTACTCAACCTCCACATAATTGACAGTTTGGTCTGGGTAACTGTTGTGGTATGCTGTCCTGTACATTTTAGGATGTTTAGCAGCATTTCCAGCTTCTACTAGATGTCGGTAGCAAACCATCCTTCCACTAGTGGCAACTAAAAATGCAACTAGGCATTGATACATGTACCCTAGGAAGCAGAATCATCCCTTTATAACTTGAGAATCTTGAGGAGGGGACTCTGTCATTGCTAAGTCTTACGGTTGCTTTTGCCCTATTCCCCAGGATTTAGAGGGAAAGATCATTGTAGACGAACTGAAGCAAGAAGTTATCAGTACCAGCAGCAAGGCAGAACCACCGCAGTGTACCTCCCTGGCCTGGTCTGCCGATGGCCAGGTAAGTGGTCTGTCCTCTCAGGTGACTCGGCTTCCGATTATTTTTCTCCCTCATTCTGTTAGTACATCTAGTCTGTCAGACACAAGAGCAGTGTCTTTGGCATGAAGTGAAATGACAAGCCAGGTTGATGAGGATGCCCTAGTTTGCCATGCCAGTGAATGTGTTCCTGCATCAGAGGGAAGACTGATGTGGAGCCCAGTGGCTATCAGCCTTCAGTTAATACCTTAATTCATCTGACCCGTTTTCAAATATCTAGATCCTTATCACCAGCTGTTTCTTCCTCAAGGAATACATAACTACCACTTAAAATCTGGCTGTTAAAATGGGAGGGGTTTCTTATAGTCTGCCCAGTGTGATGGCACATGCCTACTGGAGGCTGAGGTGGGAGGATCTCTTGAACTGCAGGGGCTCAAGGCTGCAGTGAGCCAGGATCATGCCCCTGCACTCCAGCCTAGACAGTGGAGCAAGACCATCTCAAAGAAAGCTTCACTTGTGGCCGGGCACGGTGGCTCAAGCCTGTAATCCCAGCACTTTGGGAGGCCGAGACGGGCGGATCACGAGGTCAGGAGATCGAGACCATCCTGGCGAACACAGTGAAACCCCGTCTCTACTAAAAAAAAATACAAAAAAAACTAGCCGGGCGAGGTGGCGGGCACCTATAGTCCCAGCTACTCGGGAGGCTGAGGCAGGAGAATGGTGTAAATCCGGGAGGCGGAGCTTGCAGCGAGCTGAGATCCGGCCACTGCACTTCAGCCTGGACGACAGAGCAAGACTCCATCTCAAAAAAAAAAAAAAAAAAAAAGCTTCACTTGTGCTGAATCTAGTGAGACTGCAGTTTACGCCGGCCTGACCTGTCCCTGTCATTTCTCCCCTGCAGACTCTGTTTGCTGGCTACACAGACAACCTGGTACGAGTATGGCAGGTGACCATCGGCACGCGCTAGAAGTTTATGGCAGAGCTTTACAAATTAAAGAAGAAAAAACTGGCTTTTAGAAGGTTTTTTTTTCTTATATGCGTAAAAGCTCCATCCTATCTACATTGCTTACACATTAAGTTTGCACTAGCAAACTGGATGCAAGCTGTGGACTAAGTAAACAAGGCCTTGACGGAAGGGGAGCTGTCAGTCTTAAGTTCTCAGGATTGGGGGAGCATCAAGTGGGATGTTTCTTAGAAGTCACATAGCAGTTTCCCTGAACTTAAACCCCATCAGCGTCCTACATACCAGGTGCAGATCATCGGGGCCTACCTTCAACCTGGGGAACCTTCTTGAGGGAAAGGACTGATTATTTCAAAGTGGTTGCAGTCAATTTTCAGGAAAAGCAGACTCCGCAGGTTCAACCCCTGGCACATAAGAACGGAACAAAGATGAATCCTCATTCCTCTAAAGGTTTGAACATAATTCAGGAAATTTAAGCTTCATGTTAGCAGTCTACATGGTCTTTGAGGCAAGTCAAGGGTATTTAATTCTGCAAGGCAGTTCTCACCAGAAGAATTTAACTCACCAGAAGAATGCTAATGCTAGTTAGCATTCCTCAGAGATTAAGTTTTGGGGTGGTGGGTCTGGAAGCATTCATAACCATGCAGTTGGCCCTACTAAACATTTCAACTGCTAGTATAACCTGTCACTCAATGCCTTCCACACACAAACACAGTTTATTTATGAGGTTAGATGCCTTGTGAAAGGCCAGAACTGAGCCATTAAACTACAATTACACTTACCAATAGAAACCTCAGTCCAGGCATGGAATGGTTCAAAATTTGGCTTGAGACCCCACTGCCCTAGCAGTTTTCTGTAATGACTAAGCAACTACAGCATATTGAAGGCCCATATGCACCCTCCTCCACTTTCTACTCCCCTCAATGGTGATGAGGCATTCCTGGCTTCAGTGCATGTATATATATATGGAAATGGTGTTCCTAGGACCTGGGCTTGTGAACTGTGAGTACAGAGATTCTTAGGGGAACCTCAGTCCTACAGCTTCAAAGTAATGGTAGGAGGTGGCAAACATCTCTAAGTGGACTGAACAGTTAGTAAATTAGGTAAGATATTAGAATGGGGAGCAGGATCAAGATCCCTGTTGAAATAGGAGTGTGCCTGACAACAGGTGCAAAGCATGCCTTTAACTGCAACTAACCAGTTCTCAGTTGCGTGGCTTCTCACTGCAGGGGTTGGAAAGGAAATGCTGAAGGAACGACCTTACCTAAAGGAACGACCTCACAAGAGAAGCAAATAAACATTTTATTTCCACAGCACACCTTCCCTTTTCCCAAAGAACATGAGTTCACCTCAGCCATCAAAGCAGAGGGCAAAAGCTGTTAAGTGACAAGGCAAGGGGTTACTAGAAAAATAGATTATACCCAAGGCTCTCCTCTTGGGGACCCAAACCCGTCCCCAGGCTCCCCCTCAGGGCTTGCCTAATGGAATGAAAGGCATGGAAAGGGGCTGGGAGAAAAGCCAGCTCCATCGAACAGAGAGGAAAGGAGCCTGGCCGTGAACAGACCTGGGAGGGGTGAGGGGTGGGCTGAGCTTTGCTCCTCAGTTGAGTGCTGGCAAGGGGAAGGGGGAAGAAATAATTTATTGGGCGATGTAATGGTGCGTGGTTTCAATCATGGCGACCATTCCAGATCTCTCTCAAGTGAAGCTAAATTCTGGCCGGTCTATGGAGGTAGAAATTGAGGATGGAAGGAAAGTTTAGAATCCCTCCTCCCCAAGAGAACAGACATTTATTACCCAGCTTTACCCTCGGGCCCAGCCTGCCTCCCAGATGGCTTCCAAATCCCTCAGCTAAAATTTGCATCAGAAGATGGATTTGGTATGGGGATGTTGTCTTGCCCAAACCCTCCAGCCTCAGAACTGACACAGAGGTTGAAGAGCAGGGGTGGGGAAAAGGAAGTTAAGGAATGAAATTACAATTTCCCCTCATCCCCTACTCAAATTCCGGTCCCAGGGCTGGGCTAGGCAGACTGGGAGAGAAGACCAGGCAGCTGTTCTCATTATCAGGGACCCATGCAGACCTGTTGGACAGACATAGTAGGTGAGAGAAGGCGGGGCAGGAGGGTTCTTTAGGCTCCTAGAGGGAGAAGCAGGGGCCTGGGGTCAAGGGGGAGTGGGAAGCAACACAGTGACAAACAGTGGGAAGAGCCTTTGAGCCCCTCAAACTTTCGGGCCACCCTCCACCACCCGCCCCCCAAGTGCTGACCAGAGGGGCCCCCGCGGGTGGCAGGATAATCAAGGGCAGAGCTTGATGCGGGTGCCCTTGGAGAGCACCCGGAAGAAAGGAAAGACACGCTCGCCCAGGAAGGCAGCCGAGAAGGTGTGCACGTGGGCCAGAGTCTCTGCGTTGTAGAAGCCCAGGCGCCCCGCTTCATAGTCCAGGTACACGCCAAAGCGCCGTGGCTTCTCACTGGGGCTCAGCAGCGTCTGTTCTGTCGAGCTCTGGGCCTGGTAGCGTTTGCCATTGGTGCCCACGCACCACACCTCCCGCTGGAGCAGAGGCTGCTGGGGCAGGTGGAGCCGGCGGCGGCGATGGTGGTGACGTGAGGAGCTGGCATCCCCGCTGCCCACGGAGGAACCCCCAGGGCCCACCTTTTCCTTATGATGGGTGGATTCACGGGCAGCGCCCACCGCCCAGCCCCGCCGCCCGCCCACCTCTACCTCCCAGTAGTGCCGGCCAGAGCGGAAGCCCTGGGCCCCCAGTACGCAGCAGTCGGCCGAGAAGCGCTTGGAATGGTCAGCAACCTCCTGCCGCCGCTCTGCCAGGCGGACCCCCCGGCGGTCAGGGGACAGCATCAGGGCCGGGTGAGCCGTGTCAGGGTCCAGCGTCAGGTCCACTTGGGAGGGGGGAGGACAAATACGCCAGGGCTGGAACGGCTGTTCCCCTGTCAGCAGCCAACTCCACAGACGGCTTTTCCTGCCCGCTTCCTCCCTGAATTCAGCTCCCCACACCATCCCAGAGGCCAGCCTCAGCTTCCTACAGGCTCCATCTCTCCTTTCTCTTGTTCCGAGGACACCTGACAGGTCTTCCCCGAGCCTGGCTCTTCTTGCCACTCTACCCCACCCCCACCCTCCAGGCCTGCCTGGACTAGGACTATCTGTTAATGGCTTGAAACCTCAACCTGCGTGGCTGCCTGTATCCTGCTCCATCTCAACCCCCACACTTTCCCTGGGGCCCAGCTTCCCTCAGGACCCAGTCTCAGGTCTGTGAAGGGAAAGGCAAAGGAAGGTCGTGGAGGTGACCTCCCTACCTCTCGCAGCCTGACAGAACATCCGGCTCATTTTCCTCACGATGGCATCTGTCAGGAAGTCATGGCTATGGGGTTGGCACGGGTCAGGGGACCAGACCTCTGGGGGCTGCAGCTGTACCTCTTCACACCTGGAGGAAGGGGACCGGGCAGGGGGTGGGACCATGATATACCCAGAGGGAAGAGCAAAAGCTGAGGGGAAGGAAAGGAGGGTCCAGGAGATGGAAACTCAGGTCCTGGGGAAGGAAGGAGAGGAGAGGGATACCCAAGAGAAGCAGGGACGGGAACCAGATGCCACTGGGTCACAAAGGGCAAAGAGCGGGAACACACCTATTGAAAGTCTCCTTGATGTCCTGGGAATAAGAGAAACAAAAAGAGGGAGAGGGAGAAAGAGAGAGAGAGAGAGAGAGAGAGAGAGAGAGAGAGCGTCAGCTGCACAGGGACAGCTTTCCCGATCTCCAGTCAGAGACTGAGCCTAAGCAGGAAGGGAGAAACACACTCACGGCCCTCAATGAACACACATCCATTTCAACCACCCCATGCCTCCCATGCCTAACTCGCCTCATCCTGCTGTGAGCCCACCAATACTGTCATTGCCACAATATGACTTGCTCACCTTTTTCAAGATGTCACTGTCAAAAAGCCTTTCCTCAACTGTCATTTAAACCTCTCCTACAACCGAATCTTCACGCTTTTCACTGGTATAATCGTCACACATACCACATTCGACATTAACTGTTTCCAGCTTTAAAACATGTTTTTGGTTTTCAGCTTCAATCATTGTGGGTTCCTCCCAGTGAGAAAAGAGGCAGCTCCGGACAGGTGTTTGGTAAGCACTGCCTGACAGCCAACACAGAGTGCTGGGGGAACAGGGAGGGGACATTGCTCACCTGGAGCAGCCGGAGACCCCCCTGCTGGCTCCGCTCCTGGGCCTCGGCCAGCAGGCGGCTGAGCTGGGCAGCCTGCTCTGCAAGGCGACTGGCCGCGGCTCCTGCACGCCCCAGCTGGGCTTCATGCATCTCTCGGAGACGCCGTTCCAGCCCTGCCTGCTCTTCAGCCAGAAACCGTGTCAGCCGCCCAAACTCTGAGGCCACCGCTGCCAGCTCTGACTTCATCTGGCTCTGGAATGGTGCAAAGGGGATGACAGATACCACCTCAACACATAGAAAGATAACCTCCAGTTTTGCAACTACCACTTCTCAACGCAAGGCAAAGGAGCTCTATACTCCCCAAGTCCAAGAAAGTTCTGGAAAGAGGCTCATCTCCTACCGGCCTTACTTCTCAGTCTTACCAGATACCACCCCTTGCACCCAGCACAGTGGCCCCAAACTCACTAACCTCTGCCTGGAACACTCCTCTCCACCTGGTCTACATAACTTGACTCATCCTTCAGGTCCAACCTTAAATATTCCAAAAGAAGCCTTCCCTCCTCTCCAGATCTAAATCAGGACCATCCCCACAAATGTCACTGCATCTCTTTGTGGCACATATAATATTGAAATGTTGTGTTTAAATGACATATCTTTTAACATCCTTTCCCGCACTGTACCATAAGCTCCCACTGGCAGGGATGAGGAATGTCTTTGTTTGCCACAGTGTCCTCGGACCTTGACACAGCGCCAACCAGAGTAGGCGCTTGGTAAGAATTTTTTGAAATGAATAAATAAAAGAATTCAAGAATCAAGACATGAAGTTAGGGTCCCAAAACCACTAAACACAGTGACCTTAAGAAAGTCACCCAAGGCCGGGCGCGGTGGCTCAAGCCTGTAATCCCAGCACTTTGGGAGGCCGAGACGGGCGGATCACAAGGTCAGGAGTTCAAGACCATCCTGGCTAACACGGTGAAACCCCATCTCTACTAAAAAATACAAAAAGCTAGCCGGGCGAGGTGGCTGGCGCCTGTAGTCCCAGCTACTCGGGAGGCTGAGGCAGGAGAATGGCGTAAACCCGGGAGGCGGAGCTTGTAGTGAGCTGAGATCCGGCCACTGCACTCCAGCCCGGGTGACAGAGCGAGATTCCGTCTCAAAAAAAAAAAAAAGTCACCCAAAAGCCCTAGATCAAACTCTTAAAAACTTTTTCTGTAAAGGTCCAGATAGTAAATATTTTTATGCTTTGTGGGCTAAGAGGCAACAACCAAGGATATTATGTAGGTACTTGATATCCTGTAACAGAAAAAACTCCTGCCCATTCCCACCCTATTTGCCAGGGATGGGCCATCCTGGGTGGTGGGCACAGTTTTCACACAGTTACCATCAGCTGGAGACACTGTGAGTAACAGGCCACAGGAGGGTCCTAACTGACCAGACGCGGGAGGGAAACAGCCGCCACAGTCAGTTTCGCTGTACCCTAGGGGCACACAGATCCTGTTACCTCCATACCCAGGAGAGCCCAAAAGTATCAACTTGGGCAGCTGGCCAGAGGCAGGATGACTTCCTACTCCCAGAGAGATTCTACCATTCAGTGCCTAGCAGTTGCCAACAGCAGAATCCCTAATGTTTAGGTGGCGGTGGGCATGGGCCCTGGGTAGTGGCAAGGCCCGGGCACTGGCTGGGAAGGGAGGAGGGAAGAGGGACAGAAGGGGAGGTCCTGGCTTGGTCTATGAAGTCCACAGTGCAGCCCATTCCAGCAGGGCCTGCTGGGGTTATGAAAACAGGTCGGAGGAGGGGAATGGAAAAATACCTTAAAAGACTCCTTGGAGATGGGCGAGCAATAATGAAAAAAAAAAGGGGGGGGTGCGCTGAGAAAACACTGGACTAGGAAATACTAGGTCTCTGCAGTGCTAACATACACTAAATCCTGCCCCAGCTTAAACACACTGGCCCCCTCGCAGGACAGAGGAAGTGTCTGTTCTAGGACAGTGTCCGCCTCATGCTCAGGGCTGCTCTGCCCACTGCCTGCATGGATCCTGAGGCCAGCAGCTTCTCTGATGGCTGCTATGTGGGTTTTGCTTTGCCCCCTTCAGGCTCTGGTGTTTGGGTAGAAAGTGTGTTCTGCAGCCTTAGGCCAGGCACCTAGGCCCTCCAATCCAGGCCTGTTTCCACTCCATTTTGGAACCAGGGATGAACATGCCTCCTGATTCTCTAAGGCCCCCTCTCCTCAGCACCTAGGGAAAGCATCTAGCCCTCTCCCAGGCCTTGGCTGTCCCTCCTCAGGGGACCGAGTCACCACCTGTGAGAGTGGAGAGCCTCACAGTCCTTGCCTTGACTATGGTAACCATCAGCCCTGTCGAGGACATTCACCCACCTTCAGTTCCGTCACTCGCCTCTCCTCCTTGGCTTTCATCTTCTGCACAGCCTCCAGGTGCTTCCTCAGCGGCTCCACATGCCCCTGCAGTTTGGCCTGAGGAAACAGAAAAAGAAAAGTGGGGGCTGGTAGAGGCACCTGCCCTTCAGAGCCTACCTCTGCAATCCTCCCTACAGCAAGACGGGTCAAAGCCTTGTCCCTACCCCCAAAAATGGGTGTCAAATGAGTATTATACTCCTTCCTCCACTTTCTTCTTTCAGATGATGACAAGAGCCTCCAATCCCTCTGTGCACGTTTGCAGAAGCCCTTTTTTTTTTTTTTTTTTTTGAGACAGAGTCTTGCTCTGTCACTCAGGCTGGGGTACAGTGGCACAATCTTGGCTCACTACAACCTCCACCTCCCGGATTCAAGCGATTCTCCTGCCTCAGCCTTCCCAGTAGCTGGTACTACAGGTGCCCACCACCACGCCTGGCTAATTCTTTATTTTTAGTAGAGTCGGGGTTTCACCTAACTATGTTAGCCAATATGGTCTCAATCTCCTGACCTCGTGATCTGCCCACCTTGGCCTCCCAAAGTGCTGAGATTACAGGCATGAGCCACTGCGCCCGGCCGGCCCTGCATGTATTCTCTAAAGGTAGGAGCCTCAAGACTAGAGAGCCCCCACACTCACACCTGAGGGGGAAGTGGCTTGAGCCCCGCACCAGAGTCTTTCCATGAGTGCTCTTACCTTTGGTCCCTTTCCCCTTCACAGGCAATCTTCCCCAGATCTCTAAATACTTTTCTGATGATTTTGTGCCTATGCTAAAACCCTTCCATGGGTCACCACCACTTCCAAAACATTGACCCCACACTTCTAGCCTCACCTCTACACTCAACGCCTTCCACACAGACTCTTAAGAGGTTTGACCACATAACATTACTTGCCATTTCCTGAGTATAATTCCATGCTGTTCCCTCTGTCTGGGAGTGCCTTTCTCCACTTGACCCAAGGTCTTCTTCCCTTAAAACAGCTCCCTGAAAACTGCCCTGATCCTCCGCATCCCCAACTTCCTCTGTGATCCCAAGAAATATCTAATACATTACTTCCCAGGGCACCAATCATTGACAGATGTGCCTCCTCCAGGACACTGTGGAGTCCCTGCCCACACTTTACTTATTTCAACTTCTTTGTTTCTTTCTGCTCATCTGCTTTCTCTCCTGCTCAATCACTTGCTAAATGGGAAACAAAACCAAAACCCCTCTTCCAAAGGTTGTGACCGTTACAGCCAATGGGCACATGAGCTCTGTGTTTCTACAATTTGTAGCCAAATATTTTTCTTTAAAGGGCTGTTAGCCCAGAATGAGTAGAATAAGCCCTACCTATTTGCTGTTTCCTTTTTTATGTCTTCTTCTAGCCTTTCTGTCTCCTTTTCTTTGAGAGATAATATAGGGTAGGAGAGCTCAAGCCTAGACTCCAATTAGGACCAGAGTGAAGCGAAGTGACCTCAGGCAAGCCATGCTTTCAGTTTCCTCAGCTTCAAAGAAGAAGAGAATGGACCTCACGGACAGCACACTAGTGCAGTGCCTGGCATGTAGCGAAAGATCAGTAAATGTGATCTAATATTTGCTCCCTATACCTTAAGCTGCCAGTGACATCCTGATGATGACCTGAACTAAAGAGTTTACCAAGCCAGCGTGCAAACGGCAGTTGTTGCACAGGACAAGTGGTTGTAGACAAAATTAGTCATAATGGAATTATAGTCAACTCATGAAAATAGCATGAACTACACAAAATTCGGCCTTCTGATATAACTTTCTACTTTTCTACAGTAGTCAGTAATTTCTCCATTAATTCAGAATTTATAATGCTTAAATTTACCATTTAGTGTTTTTCTTTTTTTATTTATTTATTTTTGAGACAGAGTCTTGCTCTGTCGCCTAGACTGGAGTGCAGCGGTGCCATCTCGGCTCACTGCAACATCCACCTCCTGGGTTCAAGTGATTCTTCTGCCTCAGCCTCCCAAGTAGCTGAGATTAAAGGTGCCCGCCACCACGCCTGGCGAATTTTTGTATTTTTAGTAGAGACGAAGTTTCACCATGTTGGCCAGGCTGGTCTTGAACTCCTGGCCTCAAGTGATCTGCCCGCCTCAGCCTCCCAGAGTGCTGGGACTACAGGTGTGAGCCACTGCACCCGGCCCCTAAATTGCTGACCAAAACAAAAATTAATAAGCACAAATTCAAATAGAGTACTATTTAAGATATATTTTCTTTTTTGTTTGAGACAGAGTCTCACTGTGTTGCCCAGGCTGGAATGCAGTAGCACAGTCTTGGCTCACTGAAACCTCTGCCTCCCAGGTTCAAGCGATTCTCTTGCCCCAGCCTCCCGAGTAGCTGCGATTACAGGCACCCGCCACCATGCCAGCTAATTTTGTATTTTTAGTAGAGATGGAATTTCACTATGTTGGCTGGGCTGGTCTTGAACTCCTGACTTCAAGTGATCCACCTGCCTGGGCCTCCCAAAGTGCTAGGACTACAGGTGTGAGCCACCATGCCCAGCCAGTTATAAGAGAAATTTTCAATTTTTTTTTTTTGAGATGGAGTCTCGCTCTGTCACCCAGGCTGGAGTGAAGTGGTGCGATCTCGGCTAACTGCAAGCTCCGCCTCTGGGGTTCACACCATTCTCCTGCCTCAGCCTTCCAAGTAGCTGGGACTACAGGCGCCCGCCACCACGCCCGGCTAATTTTTGTATTTTTAGTAGAGATGGGGTTTCACCATGTTAGCCAGGATGGTCTCGATCTCTTGATCTCATGATCTGCCTGCCTCAGCCTCCCAAAGTGCTGGGATTACAGGCATGGCCACCACGCCCAGCCAATTTTCAAAACATTTAACTGTTGGCCAGATGGTTATGAGTATGTACTGTATGTACATACTCATCACTTAATGTCAGATTAAATATATGTATATGGCCTCCCAAATTCCAGAGCCCAGTAAACACATGAAGAAAAGAAATACCAGCACTTTGCGGGGCCAAAATGGGAAGATTGCTTGAGGCCAGTAGTTTAAGACCAGCCTGAGCAACACAGCAACACCCTGTCTCCACACACACACACACAAAATCAGCTGGGCATGATGGCGCACACACCTCCAGTCCCAGCTACTACTCAGGATCACCTGAGCCCAGAAGGTCAAGGATACAGTGAGCTATGATTGTGCCACTGCATTCCAGCCTGGCTACAGAGAGAGACCCTGTCTAAAAACAAAACAAAACAAACAGGTAACTGTTCAGGAACCATACTTACATATCATTGTGTGTTATTACCTATTCAATGAAAAAAAATTTTACAAACCAACATTATGCCAAGCTACTGTTGGTTACTGCATGTACATATCTGAAAAGAATAAATGACCCACTTGTGGTCGGGCGCGGTGGCTCACGCCTGTAATCCCAGCACTTTGGGAGGCCAAGGCAGGCGGATCATGAGGTCAGGAGATCGAGACCATCCTGGCTAACACAGTGAAACCCCGTCTCTACTAAAAATACAAAAAAAGTAGCCGGGGGCCGGGCGCGGTGGCTCAAGCCTGTAATCCCAGCACTTTGGGAGGCCGAGACAGGCGGATCACGAGGTCAGGAGATCGAGACCATCCTGGCTAACATGGTGAAACCCCGTCTCTACTAAAAAAAATACAAAAAA
Source organism: Trachypithecus francoisi (assembly GCF_009764315.1). NCBI lineage: Eukaryota > Metazoa > Chordata > Mammalia > Primates > Cercopithecidae > Trachypithecus > Trachypithecus francoisi. The sequence continues at coordinate 21,855,562 of NW_022681465.1, forward strand.
ACTAGCCGGGTGAGGTGGTGGGCGCCTGTAGTCCCAGCTACTCCGGAGGCTGAGGCAGGAGAATAGCGTGAACCCGGAAGGCGGAGCTTGCAGTGAGCTGAGATCTGGCCACTGCACTCCAGCCTGGGCGACAGAGCGAGACTCCGTCTCAAAAAAAAAAAAAAAAAAAAAGGAGCCGGGTGTGGTGGTGGGCAACTGCAGTCCCAGCTACTCGGCAGGCTGAGGCAGGAGAATGGCGTGAACCCGGGAGGCGGAGCTTGCAGTGAGCCGAGATCGCACCACTGCACTCCAGCCTGGGCGACAGAGCAAGACTCCATCTCAAAAAAAAGAAAATAAAGTAAAAATGACCCACTTGTAAAATAGCCTATTAAGTCAGAAAGGGAATCACTCAAATTAGTTCTATACAATAAAACTATGTATTTACATTTACGCATCACTTAATGTCAGATTAAGTATGTGTATATGGCCTCCCAAATTGCAGAACCCAGTAAACAGATCAAGAAAAGAGAGTATGGCCAGACGCAGTGGCTCACGCCTGCAATCCCAGCACTTTGGGAGGCCAAGGCAGGCAGATCACCTGAGGTCAGAAGTTCGAGATCAGTCTGATCAACATGGAGAAACCCCTTCTCTACTAAAAATACAAAAACTTAGCCGGTGTGGTGGCGCATGCCTGTAATCCCAACTACTCGGGAGGCTGAGGCAGAAGAATCGCTTGAACCCGGGAGGCAGAGGTTGTGGTGAGCCAAGATCGTGCCACTGCACTCCAGCCTGGGCAACAAGAGCGAAACTCTGTCTCAAAAAATAAATAAATAAAAGCAAAAGCAAAGAGATTATGACTTTTTTTAACTCCTCACCTACTTCAGGACCTAATATGGGATTTTCAGGCAGCTGACATTGAACAGATTTGGCTAATGCAAATTAAAATCCAGTTTCAGAAGCTCTTTGGAGCAGTCCTACAGGTGGAGGTGAAAGAGAAGGGGTGGAATGCCCATGGATAGTCTGGCCTGGGTTCCTGTTCACAAAGTGACCACACATGATATGATGGGTATGGCGAATTATGAACTGCGAAGATAAAAGGAAATGCCAACAGGAGCTGACAATCTCTACTAAAAATGTAGGGCCCAATAGCTAGGCAGCGCCACCAACGCAGGGATCCGCATGCTAGACTGGACTTTTTAAAGATTCTCTCCTACTCACTGATTCACAAACTCCAGTGGAAGGACCCACTGTATTTTTCAAAACCTCCCCTAGTATTCCAACAATCAGGCAGGTGAAACAATCATTGTGTAGCCAGGCATGGGGGCTCATGTCTGTAATCCCAGCACTTTGGGAGGCCAAGGCGGGAGGATCACCTGAAGTCAGGAATTTCAGACCAGCCTGGCCAACATGGTGAAACCCCATCTCTACTAAAAATACAAAAATCAGCCGGGTGTGGTGGCACCTGTAATCCCAGATACTCAGGAGGTTGAAGCAGGAGAATCACTTGAACCCGGGAGGTGAAGGTTGCAGTGAGCCGAGATCATGCTACTGCACTTCACCCTGGGCCACAGAGTGAGACTCTGTCTCAAAAATTAAAAAAAAAAAAATTCACTCCGTAGAAGGAATTGTTACTTGTGATGAAGTAATGTAGGTTTGTCTCGCTGTACCACTCAGGGCTGAGAAGTCCTACATACATTATTCTAAAATTGGGGTAACAAAAACAATACCTAAATGAAGTTATGGCAGGAATCAGGTGTGAAAACATGAGTCATAAAACACACAAGCTCTGAGCAGACCACACAGAGGCTGCCCTCTCCTCCTGGTCCCACTGCTCCAAACCCATGCAGGCCTTCACTAAGTAGTGCTATTTGTGCTGGCTGCCTTGCAGACAAATCTCCTTTATCTATGTCCAAAGAAAAGTCAAAATGAGAAGTAGGGGCAAGATATTTGTCAAACTAGAATCAGACTCCAAGAAAGTCACATCAGAAAAGTCAAACAACAGACATCCAAATGGTGGTAGCGTTGTTAGTATACACCAGGGGAAGGGTCAGCAAATAACTAAGTCAATTATTACTGAAGCTCTGCGGTCCTCTGTATGGTACTTAAAGCCTCTCTGACTCTCTTTCCCAATCTATAAAATGGGAATGGAAAACATATCAAACTCACAGTGTTGTTTGGGTTTTAATGAGACGGTCCATGAAAAGTGCCTAGTACAGTGCCTGGTATACATACAAATGTCCAGAGAATATTAACTATCAATCCTGGATAAATTAAAGTTCAAAGACACACAGACACTTAAACAAGATTTGACAGTGCAACTTGCAGAGCCAGGTCTTCTGACTGAAGAGCTCTTTTCTAGTCAGTACGTAAGAGTGACACAGAGCCAACAAAAGTCCTTGAAGGCAAAACCAAACCACATCGTGGTGGGTGGGGAGCCCACTGGGAGGCAAGGGCAGGGCATTTGGGTCTGACACTGACACTAGCAGTTATCTCTGTGTTCCTGCTTCTGAGCCTTTTTCCTTGTCCTTTGAAGCCCCCAGTTCTTTCCATCTCTAGGTGTCTCCGCCAAGGACAGACTTAAGACTCACCAGAAAGAAAGCCAGACTGCTGGTAAAGTTCTAGAGACCTTATCTGGCATCACCGGCTTTGCTCTATTTGCTTTGAGGAAGCCATCCTTCCCCGGTCGTCTTCACTGCATCTGCTCTGTATACAGAATCCTTCTCATTCCAACCCACCTTGCTGGCAGTAAGTGCTTAGACAAGCAAACTCAGCTCACCAATACCATGAGGTTCTTTGATGGGCGAAGAGATGTTTCCTTTCCTCAGCTCCCCCTACTGCCTCTCCGCCCCCGACTAAACTCCCATCTTCTCTGTACTTCTCTCACCTTGTACTCCTGCACCACCTCCTCCAATGGCACCACGCTGTGCTGTTTGTGGCTCCTGGATTCTCGGCACACCACACAGATGGCCTCTTCATCTACCTCGCAGAAGAGCTTCAGGGCTTCTTGGTGTTTGGGACAGATGCCCTGATCGCTCACACGGCTCCCTCGACCAGGGGTTGGGTGCATCTGCCGAATCACCTGGACCATATTGGCCAGCTGCAGGTTGGGGCGGAAGCTCCGCCGAGGAAAGCTCTTTCGGCACTGGGGGCATGTGAAGCACCTCCGAGGGGCTGGAGGCGGGGGCAGTGGGGTGACGGGGTCTAGATCCTCTTCCTCATCCTCCTCCAGCACTTCCTCCTCGTCCTCCTCATCCTCCCCCCTCAGGTCCTCCTCTATATCCCCCAAGTAGTAGTCCAGGTCTTCCTCTTCGTCCTCCTCCTCCCACACATAGTCCATGTTGTCCCAGCTGGACCTGCTCATGCCACTGGTCCAGAACACACCCTCTTCTTCCTCCTCGACCTCCTCCTCCATGTCACCCTCGTAGTCTTCATCCCGCATGGGGGTGTCCCACCCCGCGCCAGCCCCCACAGCCTCCACTTCCTCCTCCTCTCCGTCCTCCTCCTCCTCCTCCCGATCTAAATCATCTCTGTCCTCCTCATCCTCCCCACCCCACAACTGGGTTACACAGACTCGGCAGAAGTTGTGCCCGCAGCCGATGGACACGGGGTCCGTGAAGTAATCGAGGCAGATGGCGCACACCGCCTCCTCCTGAAGGGTCTGCACAGGGTTGGGTGTCATGGCAACGGCAGCCATCTTAGTGTCCAGCCAGCCAGTGTAGAGGTGCGGTGGGGGGGCGAGGGGCGGGGGTCTTCCCAACCAAAGCCCTGGCGACCCGGCTCCACCCCCAGCCCTGCCCCTCCACACCTCGCCCCAAGGGCAGCCTGAGAGATGTCCTCCCGCCAACCCACCCCGCCACACAGTGTTCCCTACTCCCAAACGACAACCGTGTCTCTGCGAGGGGAGGGGACAGTGCTGGGCACCACTGCCAAGTCCCTCAGGTGGCTCTGAGTGCAAATCTGCCCCTATGCTCCTTTGGACTCCTCATAAACCCCCGCCCCTCCTCACTTCCTGGCCCCGCCCCTAGCTTCCGGCCTCCTTCCCAATACTTCCGGCGTCTACACACCACCTAAGCTCTCGACTTCCCTCCGCTGTCGTGCTACTCCCCCTTTTTCCCCGCGGGGCCCCAGGGCGACAGGAAATGGCGAGGAGACGCTCTAGCCCGCACTACGGAACAGGGCGGGAGGGCTAGGACGGTGGAGGCCCACGTCTCTGTGGTGCGGGAACGCGGCGAACGCAGAAAGAACAGAGGAACCGCCTACCCCCATCCCCCGCCGCTGGGGAGAAACTTCGGGGGGTGGGGGGAGCGCTTGGTGGCCGTCTGCTTTCGGTGCTATGACCGCATCGGCCAGGCGCCATCCTACCCTCCCGGCACAGCCGACTGCCGCCGGTACGCCCCACCGCCGATGCCGGAAGTGAGGGGGTGGGTCCGCGGAGCGCCCTGAAGTACTTCCGGCCCTTCTAGGCAGAAGACTTTGTTGTGGAGGACTCAGAGGGTCGTACGGCTCGGACCGGGGGCGGGGCCTGAGAAAGCGCTTCGCCGATCCGGCCGCAGAGGCCCAACCCTTTCCCAACTGTAGTCGGCGTTCCGCATCCAAGGTAGAAACTGCCAACTGGACACAGTCTCAGGGTTTAGATGAACTTCCCTAACTGCCCAGCAGTAAAGAAGTGGTGACGAATCATTACATCTACATTCTCACAGCATCTCCGCAAAAATAGATGCTTTGTGCGGTAGAAATAATATTTGGTGCTTAAATAGCTCTTTAAAATTTATTTTTATAGAGATTTGATGTCGATACATAATAAAAAACAAATAAATGTTGTTTGATGCGAGGAAAATGACGAGGCCATGATTTATGTACAGAATCTCCAGTGAGTGTCAGACACGGCGTGACGCCAGGGCTGGGCCTGCAGGACCTACTTACCCTGCTCTCGAGGCGGCTCGCGGGAAAACTCCAGGAGGACGTCGTGCTTCCTAGGGGGGTCCGGTCAGGCCTCTGAGGATGTCAGATCAAACGCGCCAAAAACCACGAACACTCGTTGGTGAACTATGCTCGGCCATTAGAGGAGCTGCGGACCCGACTGCGGTAGACAAGTCTGGCTCCAGAACCTGGACACCGCTCAGCCGGCCGCGGCAGGGGTTCCCGGGTCTGTCCCACAAGGGCACTGGCCTAGCGCTAGCCTGGCCTTCGCAGCCACGTGTATCTTCAGGATGATGCTGGCGCAACGCTAACTCAGGCAGTTTCCGTAGTGTAGTGGTTATCACGTTCGCCTCACACGCGAAAGGTCCCCGGTTCGAAACCGGGCGGAAACACAGTTTTTTTTTTTTTTTTGGTCAGTTTTTTTTTTTTTTGGCCTGTTCAGGAGAATTTCTTTCCCGAGGCCAGCCTCACCTGGCTGGAAGGACATGTGTGTGTCCCTGCGCTTCGGAGGAACACGAACTCATACCACGTCCTTAATAAATTATCGCAGTGTAAATTCAGGTTTTACACCTCACCTAATCTCTTGCTCTTCCCTTCTGAAGCCTATGCAGCCATCACATGTAAAGGAATCCGTAGATTTCAGATCCTCGGCTCTAGTGCCTAGAACAGAGCCAGGCGCAGGCGCTTCTTAGTACTTGTACAGTGGAAACGTGCCTACACCTCTGCGGGCAACCTCCGTCTTCTGTGACAAAGTTATAACTCTTCGAGAGCTGCCCGGCTAGCTCAGGCGGTAGCGCGTGCGATTCTTAATCTCAGGGTCGGGGGGGTCGAGCCCCACGTTGGGCGGGGTTCCTTTTGGAAAGGTTAAGGCAAGCCGTGTTACGTTAAGTGCACCAATGGTATTCTCTGGACCATAGACCTAGTGGGTAGCGGATCCGTCAACGGTGGGCTAGAGCTTGGGCTTAACTGGGTGGTCTCCGATCGTTGTGCGGAAGCCCCGAAGCAGAGTTCTCACAATCTTTGCACCCTCGCTAACTCTCCGAGACAGAATGAGCGGCGGGTCCCAGCGGACCAGTTCTTTCAGGCCAGCACCGCGGGCTACGGTGCATACATGCTTGATCCTTTGCTGTAACCCACTCGCCCACTGACAGCACATATTAGGCACTTTCTGTTTACCAGACGGCCTGCCCCAGTGTCGGAGACTTGCTGTGCTGGAGGGAACAACGTGGTTTGCCGAAACTGGGGTGAGACGGCAGGATGACCCCAGGCGTTTGTGAGCGTCAAAACCTATCTGATTCACTCCCACGGTACCGGGAGATTTAGTGGTTAGGATTCCGCGTTTGCCTCCCTGCGACCTGCTGCGACCTGCTTTCGACTCCCTGTCAAGAAAGATGCTTTGTGTAATCTGAGACACTTGTCTTCCGTATATTCTTTTTTATGCTCTTGATTTTAAGAGTCTATATTTGTGAGATGTTGCCCCACACATACCAGCCTCCATGTTTCCCCCATACATAAATAAAGATAAAAACGGGCCGTGCGCCGCAGTGACTCATGCCTGTAATCCCAATACTTTGGGTAAGTCAAGGCGGGAGGATCGCCTGAGCCCAGAATGGCCTCGAAATTAGTCCTGCAAATATAGCCCTTTTTTCTTTTTTCTTTCTTTCTTTCTTTCTTTATTTTATTTATTTATTTTTAAATTTTAGATGGAGTCTTGCTCTGTCGCCAGGCTGAAGTGCAGTGGCACCACCTCGGCTCACTACAACCTCCGCCTCCCGGGTTCAAGCGATTCCTCCTGAATAGCTGGGACTACAGGCGCCGGTCACCACGCCTGGCTAATTTTTTGTATTTTAGTAGAAACGGGGTTTCACCATGTTGGCCAGAACGGTCTCGATCTCCTGACCTCGTGAGCCTCCTGCCTCAGCCTCCCAAAGTGCTAGGATTACAGGCGTGAGCCGCTGCGCCCGGCCCCGTTTTGTATTTTTAAGCTGTCGAAGTCTCCTCCGCATACACAACACACCCCGAGAGAAGTCTGTTGATCATAGAAAGCTGGTTTAAACTCTCTGATAGCGTCCTCTTCCGTCTCAGACGTGTATCAAAGTGGAGACTTAGCAGGGCTATGTAGTCTGTGAGGGCGGTCTGGACAGAAGCTGGTCAGAGTTTGTAAACAGAGTCGCTAGTACAATCCTAGCACGTGAGTTACTCGGGCTGTGGTCTTGGAACATAAGGAAGAGTCTAAACAAGCTGGTGTTCAAAGAGTTTGAAGTTTGACATTTCGTCTTGCACAAATTATTTCGGATTCTTTTCCAGACTGTGGTTTCAGGGTGATTTTTTTACCACCTTCACTGGGACTGGAAAACATTCTTAAAGGATTCTGGCTTTTCATTAAAGTGGAGATGAAGTGAACAGCCTTCTCTTTTTTGTCCTCCAGCAAGCCAAGGGAACGCCCGCTGGAGCTTTTTGCTACAATTCCTGCTTTCTCTCCTCTCCACCCCTTCCACCCGTCGCTGCTCTGGCCAGGTTAGATATGGGATGCCCCTCCAGGCAAGTGACCCAAGCTGCTCCGGGCACAAAGGCGGCAAGCGTTCAACACTCAGAGAAACAGGACAAACACATGAACCTGTTGGGATCTTTGGCCGCCTCCCAAACCCTGTGTTGATGGCGCCTGGGGAGACTGAGGGACTCACTCTGATTTATAGTTCAGGGGGTTCCTTCAGGAATGATGCAAACAGGGAGTATGAGTCGGAGTAAGACTGTCGGAGACGGGCTGGAAGGACACAGGCCTGGTCCATACAGGAGGCGGCAGCCAGAGGGAGACGCAGGTGAAGGAGCGGGATGCACGGCTTGCAACGGCGATAGATTTGGGTAGTTCAACAATCGAGATCACAGGCTGAGGATGCGGCAGGGGAAGGAAGGAAAAAACAATGACTTAGGTCTGGAACAGTTTGGGCGTCAGATGTCGTGCGATATCTGGAAAAACTGCCCAAGACACGCGTGGATCTGAAGCTTGGGGGAACAGTTCTTGCTGGAACCAGAGACGGAGCTAAGGTGTGGGTCCTGCTGCGAGCCGAAGTGGCGCTCCAGGGTCAGCCTCGGGCGCTCGGAGGCGAAGTCGGGATGGGAGAAAATCCTGCAGCGAAGCGTCCACCCAGGCCGAGGGTGCCGCAGTGCAAAGGAGATTGGCAGCGTCCAGTTCAGCACGTGGTCTGGTAAGAGGAGGCGTCCATGGATTGGGCCTCCTGGAGGCCCATGGTGACCTTGACCAGAGAATCAGACTCACACAAGAAGGACTCTCGCCCTGCGCCGAATGGAGCGGGCCTTCGGGGTCACAGAGACAGCAAGGATTCCTGACCAGCAGGACTGCGCCTCCCTTCCAAGCTCTCCAGGTATTCGGAAATTAGGCGTGGGGGCGGAAAAACGTTTCACAATATTAAGCAATCGCTACTTTTAAATTTATATATTTGCCGATCTCCATATAACAGGCGTTAAGCGTCATTCCAACCCTACATACGCACACACTTTGGATGCTAGGATTCACGAGTTCTATTTTTAGAAAAATACCTAAACTTTTTCATTGAACTTTTAAAAAGTAATAAAAATTTCAGATTTATTTTTTTAAACTGACTTAAAATTTTGATATTCATTAATTTATATTTTGCCCTTTATTTTAATACTTATGCATAATTCATAGAAATAAATAATTTTTGAAAGGACATAAAAATTTCACTTTTTGATTTTTACATTTACTTTAATTTACATTTTAACAAGATATATTCAAATGTCGTGTGTTTTGAATGCACTTCGCATTTTTTCAATCTTCTCTGTCATTACTGTCCGTAGAGCACAAATTATGTGAAAATTAAAACCTCTGGCTGTCTTCCCTGGAAGAAAAAGAACCGGTAGGGAAGCGTATCCAGTCTTAAGCCTTGGAAGGTACATTGGCCTTTCCTTGAAGGGGTGGCCTGCCTCTCCACACCTGTGGGCGTTTCTCATCGGTGGGGCGAGAGACTGAGAAAAGAAAGAGACACAGAGACAAAGTATAGAGAAAGAAAAGTGCGTCCAGGGGACCGGCGCTCAGCATACAGAGGACTAGTGGCGCTGGCACTGGTCTCTGGGTTCCCTCAGTATTTATTGATCATTATCTCTACCATCTCGGAGAGGGGGATGTGGCAGGACAATAGGGTAATAGTGGGGAGAGGGTCAGCAGGAAAACATGTGAACAAAGGTCTCTATGTCATAAATAAGTTTAAGGAAAGGTGCTGTGCCTCCTGTGCAGGTACACAAACATCTCGGTGCATTAAAAAGCAGTATTGCCGCTGGCACGTCTCACCTCCAGCCCTAAGGTGATTTTCTCCTATCTCAGTAAATAGAACATACAATCGGGTTTTACACCGAGACTTTCCGTTGCCCAGGAACGAGCAGGAGACAGATGCCTTCCTCTTACCTCAACTGCAAAGAGGCCTTCCTCTCTCACTAGTCCTCCTCAGGGCAAACCCTTTACGGGTGTCGGGCCGGGGGACGGTCAGGTCTTTCCCTTCCCACGAGGCCATATCTCTGACTATCACATGGGGAGAAACCTCGGACAATACCTGGCTTTCCTAGGCAGAGGTCCTTGCGGCCTTCTGCAGTGTTTGTGTCCCTGGGTACTTGAGATTAGAGAATGGCGATGACTTTTAATAAGCATACGTCCTTCCAGAACTTTTTTTTTAACAAAGCACATCCTGCATAGCCCTAAATCCATTAAACCTTGAGTCAACACAGCACATGTCTCTGCGAGCACAGGGTTGGGGCTAGGGTTACAGATTAACAGCATCTCAAGGCAGAAGAATTTTACTTAATACAGAACAAAATGGAATCTCTTATGTCTACTTCTTTCTACACAGACACAGTAACAGTCTGATCTCTCTTTTCCCCACATTTCCTCCCGCGATGCTAGCTAGTTTTTTGTTTTGTTTTGTTTTGTTTATCATTATTATTCGAGACGGAGTCTCGCTCTGTCTCCCAGGCTGGAGTGAGTGGCGCGATCTCGGCTCACTGCAAGCTCCGCCTCCCGGGTTCACGCCATTCTCCTGCCTCAGGCTCCCGAGTAGCTGGGACCACGGGCGCTGCCACCACGCCCGGCTGATTTTTTGTATTTTTAGTAAAGACGGGGTTTCACCGTGTTAGCCAGGATGGTCTCGATTTCCTGACCTCGTGATCCGCCCGCCTCGGCCTCCCAAGGTGCTGGGATTACAGGCGTGAGCCCCGCGCCCGGCTTTGTTTTGCTTTTAATTGCTGGACGTTACCCAGGGCCACAAGAAGACTGGAGTTCTGGGGAAGAATGGATCTGAAGACCGTGACTCAATGGGTGAAGCTGACACCTGGATGCTGACTTTAACACTTATAAAATTCATAGAGCCCATTCCAAGCGTCGGTTTCCGTAGTGTAGTAATTATAACGTTCGCCTAGCACGCGAAAGGTCCCCGGTTCGAAACCGGGCAGAAACAAGAAAGCTGAATTTTCCTTCCAGCTTAATTAAAAAGGTTTCTTACTGTGGAGTGTGTGTGTATAAACATTCGCAAATTTTACTTCACTTATACAGCAGCCGGATTTTCCAATCCATTGCCAATTAACTTCAACCGGTGCATTCCATGTCTACCTCTGGAATACCAGAGTGAGAAGCACGTGGTCTTACTGGTCATTATTAGGGTCTGCCTGCAAAGTCCCGGCGGATCAAATACAGTCAGCGGCCGAGGAATGCCACGGAATGGCAGATGAAAGATTGAAAAGTGCAAGAAGTCTCGGGTTGGAAATTCAGGCCAGGGAAGGTGTGCACCGGAAGGCCAATAGTGATGGCGATAACTACAACGTGTACCACACATCAAGTGGTCTGCAGGTGTGGCCCTGGGCTTCCTGCAGAGGAACCTAACCATTCTGGGAGGGCTGTTTACAGATGAGGCCACTGAGGCATGGACAGGTCACATGCTCAGGCTGGTCTCGAACTCCGACCTCGCGATCCGCCCCCCTTGGCCCCCCAAAGTGCTGGGATTACAGGCATGAGCAACTGCGCCCGGCCTCTACTTAGATATTTAACCTCTCACTCAAAAGCCAATTGTAGGCCAGTCGTGGTGGTTCTCACCTATAATCCCAGCATTTTGGGAGGCCAAGGTGAGTGGATTGCTTGAGCCCAGGAGTTTGAGACCTGCCTGGGCAACATGACAAAACAAAAAACACAAAATTATTTTCTCTCTTTTTTTCTATTTTAAAGTAGAAAATACAGAACATTTTCTACAAAAAAATATAAAAATTAGCCAGGCATGTGACACATCAGCTATTCAGGAGGCTGAGGTGGGAGGATGACTTGAGCTCAGGAGGTAGAGGTTGCAGTGAGCCAAGATAGCACCACTGCACTCCAGCGTGGGTACCAGAGCATGATCTTGTCTCAACATTGAGAGAGAAAGTTGTGATGAAACTCCAAATAGGCATCTCCCAGCTTCAACAACTCTCACTCTCCCACCATTCCTGTTTTATCCCTGTCTCCAAGTATCTCCCACCCACTGGCTCTTTTCTTTCTAATCCTCATAGATCTCATGGACTGCCCCTCTACAGTCACATCACTGACTGTCTCCCTTTCACTGTGGCTACTCTGATACTCTATAACCCTTTGAGGTTTAGGGAATCGTAGTAACAGTTACAAATCTCATTAATTGAGCCCTTACTAGGGACTAGGTACTGTCCTTTTATTTATTTATTTATTTATTTATTTATTTATTTATTTATTTATTTGAGGCAGAGTCTCGCTCTGTCGCCCACGCTGGAGGGCAGTGGCACCATCTCGGCTCACTGCAAGCTCCGCCTCCCAGGTTCAAGCCACTCTCCTGCCTCAGCCTCCTGAGGAGCTGGGACTACAGGTGCCTGCCACCACGCCTGGCTAATTTTTTTGTATTTTTAGTAGAGATGGGGTTTCACCGTGTTAGCCAGGATGGTCTCAATCTCCTGACCTCGTGATCCACCCACCTCGGCCTCCCAAAGTGCTGGGATTACAGGCGTGAGCCACCGCGCCCGGCCCTTTTATTTTCTTTTATGAGTCTAGAGTCTCCCTATGTTGCTAAGACTGACCTTGAATTCTTGGGCTTAAACAATCCAATCCTCCTGCCTCAGCCCTCCTGGGGTTAAAGGCGCACACCACCATTCTAGGCATTGTCCTATGTGCTAGACTTGCATTGATTCCTTGCATCCTCGAAAACAACCTGTGGTGTGCACTGTTAAAATGACACCTCATTTATTCAGTCATTTATATTGCAGTAAAAAGGGATAGATCAGGTCCCTGCCCTCCTGGTGTTCACTTTCTGACAGGCAATTTAAATAACAAACAACAGGCAGATACAGAAACCACCTCAGAGAGTGATAAGGGCTGCCACAAAATTAAAGAGGGCAATGTGGTAGAGTGGCAGGTCAACAGAAGACGGCATTATAGAGAGGGGCCAGGAAAGAGGCAGCAGAACAGGTGACACTGAGCTGAGCCAGGAAAAGAGAGAGGCAGCGTTCCAAAGATCTTGGAGAAGAGGCTTTTGGGAGAGAGGAAATGGAGGAAGGTCAAAGACTGAAGTAGGAGTGAGACTGGTGAGATCAAGAGGGAAGACTTTGGGTGTGGGGAGGTAAGGAGCCACAGCTCTACTTCCTTGAATATGCATTCTCATGATTTCACCCACACCAGTTGCTGGGTTTTTTTTGTTTTTTTTTTTTTTTGTTTTTTTGCAAACAGATTGAAAAATGAGTGGAGGACATTGGATCTGCGATCTTACCGGACCCCGAGGCTAATGCACACAGTAAGGCCTCAGTGCAGGACTGTGAAAGATAGATGAAGGAGTACATAGCTTTATTCAGAAGATTTCAAATAATACTCCCAGGATTTCTGAAGGTGCTATGGGTTAGTGGTTAAAGCAGGGAGTCTGTAAGAACAAATGAAGTTAGGATACTAGCTCTCCATTGCCAGCTATGACCTAATCCCTCAGTCTCCTGCCTCCTTGCCCAGTCAATGAGGGTTCATAAATATAAAATTCATAATTGTGATTTGAAATGTATAAGTGACGTTTACCAATTGCTTAGCTGTTCAGAATGCTTCCGTTTGATAGCCTTAGTTAATGAAAGTTAGTTAATGAGGGAACTAATGAAAGGGATTGTTCTTGTTGTTTCAAAAATTGATAACTTTGTAGAAAAAAAAATCTATAAGCTGAATTTACAACTCCGATAAATTGAATATTAATCACAAAGCAAGCATGTATTCTTTTCTATATTCAGAAGCGCCCCCATCACCCCTAGATACTAAACATCTCAAATGACAGTGATAAGCAGGGACGTTTCCCAGAATATCCTGTGGCTCTACTCCAGTTGGTCCCAACACAGAATGGAAGAACGGGCCATTCTGGGTCATCTTTTTGGCCACTCTTCCTTTTTCAGGCAGTCCTCCAGAGTTAGGTTGCTCTAGTTGACACTTCAGCTTCCTTCTTGTGTGAAACTCACATTCCCCAGAACACCAGCATGTGACTGAGGCCTGCCTTCTACCTGAGGGACTTGCACCTTTAATCCAATGTGATATGATATAAACAGCAATGAAACAGTAAGGTGAGCATTTGATGGCAGCTGAGCCATCTCCCCTGATGCTACCACAGAGATCCGAGAAGAATGACTTCCTCAAGTTCCTCAAGTTCAGTAAAGAGAAATCAGTGATTGCTAAAGAAAGAGATACTGGGGCCAGGTGCGGTGGCTCACGCCTGTAATCCCAACACTTTGGGAGGCCGAGACAGGCGGATCACGAGGTCAGGAGATCGAGGCCATCCTGGCTAACACGGTGAAACCCAGTCTCTACCAAAAATACAAAAAATTACCCTGGTGTGGTGGTGGACGCCTGTAGTCACAGCTACTGGGGAGGCTGAAGCAGGAGAATGGTGTGAACCCGGGAGGTGAGGCTTGCAGTGAGCCGAGATCGCTCCACTGCACTCCAGCCTGGGCGACAGAGCAAGACTCTGTCTCAAAAAATTTAAAAAAAGGCCGGGCGCGGTGGCTCAAGCCTGTAATCCCAGCACTTTGGGAGGCCGAGACGGGCGGATCACGAGGTTAGGAGATCGAGACCATCCTGGCTAACACGGTGAAACCCCGTCTCTACTAAAAATACAAAAAACTAGCGGGCGAGGTGGCGGGCGCCTGTAGTCCCAGCTACTCGGGAGGCTGAGGCAGGAGAATGGCGTAAACCTGGGAGACGGAGCTTGCAGTGAGCTGAGATCCGGCCACTGCACTCCAGTCCGGGCGACAGAGCGAGATTCCGCCTCAAAAAAAAAAAAAAAAAAATTAAAAAAAAAGAAAGAAGAGATACTGGAATATGTTTAGACTAGTTAGATTAGGTAACAGCCATAAATATATTAAACCTGAAGATAATTTGTTTCTTTTTTTTTGAGACGGAGTCTTGCTCTGTCACCCAGGCTGGAGTGCAGTGGCCGGATCTCAGCTCACTGCAAGCTCCGCCTCCCAGGTTTACGCCATTCTCCTGCCTCAGCCTCCCGAGTAGCTGGGACTACAGGCGCCCGCCACCTCGCCCGGCTAGTTTTTTTTTTGTATTTTTTTTAGTAGAGACGGGGTTTCACCGTGTTAGCCAGGATGGTCTGATCTCCTGACCTAGTGATCCGCCCGTCTCGGCATCCCAAAGTGCTGGGATTACAGGCTTGAGCCACCGCACCCGGCCCGATAATTTTGTTTCAAATGAGGTTTTTAAATGAAAACATTCAGAAAAGGTTGATTAATAATTTACATATAAATTATATGTAATGATTCTTGTAGACCACTTCAGCAAACACATCTGTGCTCTAATAATTTATACAAGCCCCACAGGACACCAAGACCAAATGGAAAATGACATATAAATTTATTTCTTATGTCTGGTTGGATTCTTCCTGTCCAAGGCAGAAGATGTGCAGAGTAAGAAATAACTGAGCAGGCCTTTTTTTTTTTTTTTTTTTTGAGGCGGAGTCTCGCTCTGTCGCCCAGACTGGAGTGCAGTGGCGCAATCTCGGCTCACTGCAAGCTCCGCCTCCCGGGTTCACGCCATTCTCCTGCCTCAGCCTCCCGAGTAGCTGGGACTACAGGCGCCCGCCACCTCGCCCGGCTAGTTTTTTGTGTTTTTAGTAGAGCGGATCACGAGGTCAGGAGATCAAGACCATCCTGGCTAGCATGAGCAGGCCTTTTTAATGGTGTCCTGGCTTTGCAAGTGAAGAGAACATGGTAGCCTCTTCAGAAACAGGCCTGAAAAGAGAAAAAACAACGCTGTCATACAGAATTGGGTTAAGAACCATAAATGAAAGTGACACTGTACTCTTCAAAATCTTTTATCTGAGTACGTTCCTGTGTGATGTAAAGGGGTGGGGGAGGGTCCTTCTCCCTGCCAGGTGATGCCCTGTAGGCCCTTCAATGGGTGTTACCCTATAGGCAGGCAGTGAAGGACTCCAGCAATTTTTTTTTTTTTTTTTTTTGAGACGGAGTCTCGCTCTGTCGCCCAGGCTGGAGTGCAGTGGCACCATCTCCGCTCACTGCAAGCTCCGCCTCCTGGGTTCACGCCATTCTCCTGCCTCAGCCTCCCAGTAGCTGGGACTACGGGCACGCATCACCACGCCCGGCTAATTTTTTGTATTTTTAGTAGAGACGGGGTTTCACCGTGTTAGCCAGGATGGTCTCGATCTCCTGACCTCGTGATCCGCCCGCCTCGGCCTCCCAAAGTGCTAGGATTACAGGCGTGAGCCACCGCGCCCGGTGACTCCAGCAATTTTAAGTGGGGGAGCCACACGTTTAAATTTGTTGTCCAGGCAGCCCATTTCCCCCAAGACCGTGGAGAAATAGGCAATGTCATTCGTGGCTAGTGGGAGGTCATATCAGACTAGGTTCTGTAGCAGGGTGATTTATCTAGTTTTACAAAATTACTTGCACATAAACCTGGATGCAACAAATCTCACTTCTGGCAATTACCTCCACAGATAAAAGTGCAAAAGTGCAAAATGACAGTTGCTACATGTTTAACTGTAGCGTTGATCGTGACAACAAAAAAATTGGAAACAATGTAAATGCCCATCCATAAGTCATCTGTTAAATAAAAGATGATTCATCTACAGTGGAATATTGTGTAGCTGTAAAAAAAGATTGAGGATATTTTCTATGTTTTGAAATAGAAAGATCTTCGAAATAGACCGGGCACAATGTCTCATACCTGTAATCCCAGCACTTCGGAAGGCCAAGGCGGGTGGATCACCTGAGGTCGGGAGTTGGAGACCAGCCTGACCAACATGGAGAAACCCCGTCTCTGCTAAAAATACATAATTAGCTGGGTGTGGTGGCACATGCCTGTAATTCCAGCTACTAGGGAGGCTGAGGCAGAAGAGTCGTTTGAACCCGGGAGGTGGAGGTTGCAGTGAGTCAAGATCTCCCACTATGTTCCAGTCTGGGGGGCAGATTAAGAGACTCTGTCCCCCCGCCTTCCCCCCATCCCCCAAAAAACTATACTTGCATCAAAATTTCTGGAAGAATATGTACAAAAATATAAAATTGAAATTGTCATCTAAGGGGGAGTTAAACACTTTTCACTGAATTCTGTTTTATTATTTAATGTTCTTTAATTTTTATTTTAAAGATGAGGGTCTGGCTAGGTAGTTGGCCAGGTTGTTCCTGAACTCTTGGCCTCAAGCAACCTTCCCACCTTGGCCTCCTAAAAGTGCAGGGATTACAGGTATGAGCCACCGCACTCAGCCGAAATAATTTTTTTTTTTGAGATGAAATCCCACCCTGTCCTCCAGGCTGGAGTGCAGTGGCGCTATCTCGGCTCACTGCAACCTCTGCCTCCTGGGTTTAAGTTATTCTCCTGCCTCAGAATCCCGAGTAGCTGAGATTACAGGCGTCCACCAAAACGCCCGTTTGTATTTATTATTATTATTATTTTTGGGGACAGAGTCTTGCTCTGTCGCCCAGGCTGGAGTGCAGTGACACTATCTCGTCTCACTGCAACCTCCGCCTCCCGAGTAGCCGGGATTACAGGTGAGTGCCACCACGCCCGGCTAATTTTTGTATTTTTAATAGAGACAAGGTTTCACCATGTTGGCCAGGCTAGTCTCGAACTCCTGACCTCAGGTGATCCACCCGCCTCGGCCTCCCAGAGTGCTGAGATTACAGGCGTGACTGGTCGAAAGATGTTTTTTTGTTGTATTGTATTTTGTTTTGTTTTGTTTTGTTTATTTCTGAGACGGAGCCTCGCTCTGTCGCCCAGGCTACAGTGCAGTGGCCTGATCTCGGCTCACTGCAAGCTCCGCCTCCCGGGTTCACGCCATTCTCCTGCCTCAGCCTCCCGAGTAGCTGGGACCACAGGCTCCGCCACCACGCCCGGCTAATGTTTTGTATTTTTTTTATAGAGACGGTGTTTCACTGTGTTAGCCAGGATGGTCTCGATCTCCTGACCTCGTGATCCGTCCGCCTCTGCCTCCTAAAGGGCTGGGATTACAGGCGTGAGCCACGGTGTCCGGCCGAAAGAGGTTTTTTAAAGCTCATTTTGTGGTGTAGCCTCTGTGGAAGATGGTATGCCACTTCCTTAAAAAGATAGAAATGCCGTATGATGCAGTAATTTCACTTTGTGATGTGTACTCTAAAAAAATAGAAAACCTGAACTCAAACAGATATTTGTACACCCATGTTCATAGCTGCATTATCCACAGTAGCCAAAAGGAGGAAGGAAGCAAGTGTACATTGGCAGATGAATGGATAATGTGGTATATACGTGCAGTGGAATGCTAATCAGCTTTGAAAGGAAGGAAATTTTGACACATGCTACAGTAAGGATGAATCTTGAAGACATTAAATGAAATAAGACAATTAAAAAAAGAAATATTGCACGATTCATCTCACATGAGGTATCCAGAGGAGTCAAATTCATTGACACAGAAAGCAGAATGGTGGTTGTCAGCGGTTTTGGGCAGAGGGGAATGGAAAGTTAGTGTTGAATGGGTTCAGAGTTTCATCTGGGAAACATGAAAAAGGACTGGAGATTGATGCACAACGATTTAAACGTATTTAATGCTACAGAACTGTACAGTTAAAAAGTGGTAAATTTTGTTGGGCATATTTTACCACAGTTTGAAACCCTAATTGTACTGCTACATAATGGGAAATGAACGTGCAGCGCCTACAAGAGTATTTCACACACAGAAGTGAACGGCTTCAGAGCAGATTATTTTCCTAAGGGTTGGTTGGCTTATAATGTTTTCAGGTATGGCCAGTAATCGCAGATTTAAGAGTAAAACAACCAGCTGCGCCCAACGTGGGGCTCGAACCCACGACCCTAAGATTAAGAGTCTTATGCGCTACCGACTGAGCTAGCCGGGCATCCGGTAACTGTACCTAAGCAATGTTTCATTCTAGATTATGTTCGGACCATATTCAACTGCGGGTTTCAATTTGGATTTATTTTGAGTGTGATAAAACTACTAAAGAGCCTCCGCTCCCAAGAAATTCAGACTCTGCCGTTCCTGCCTGACCGTTCCTCCCACTTACGTCCGTTTCCTGCCTCTTCCACCCTACCAGCGATCAAGCCATTTTCTACTCGCGTTGAAGCTCACGGCAAGGAGATGGAAAAACGCTCATCCTGACGCCACTGGAACTCTCACCGTGTGGATTTTCTTTTTTTCTTTTTTTACAGAGTCCTGCTCTGTCGCCCAGGTTGGAGTGCCGTGGCGCAATCGCGGCTCATTGCAACCTCCGCCTCCTGAATTCAAGCAATTCTCCTGCCAAAGGCTCCTGAGTAGCTGAGATTACAGGCACCTGCCACCACGCCTGGCTACGTAGAGACGGGGTTTCACCTTGTTGGTCAGGCTGGTCTCAAACTGCTAACCTCGTGATCCACCCGCCTCGGCCTCCTAAAGTGCCGGGATTACAGGAATGAGCCACCGCACCCGGTCAAGTAAGGTGTGGATTTTTAAACAGGAGGGAAAGACAATTAACGGGGCCCAGAGGAAGGCAGGGGCCGCCGCGGTCTTTCTCTACCCCGCAGACTCTACCTTCTGGGTTTTTCGTGGCGCTCTGCAAACACGCTGGATTTCAAAATTTGAAAGGAAAATCGAGAATAAAAATTGGATGTGCAAAACGGTACTGGAGATGCCGGGGATCGAACCCGGGGCCTCATACATGCAAAGCAAGCGCTCTACCACTGAGCTACATCCCCATACGCGCTCCAAACGTCTCCCAGATTGCCCCTAATGGTCGCTTAGCTCAGGGCATCGGGCGGGGATGACAACCGGTGTGCGCTGGGTCTCAGCTGCTGCAAAAACCCGGGATCGCAGGGCCGAGAGTTGTTCCAGGGTCCTCCGCTGACTCCAGACCAGCGGGTCTTGACCAAGAGATTCCAAGAGAGAGGATTAGGCCCGGCTAAGCACCTGGGAGCAGCGGTGGAAAAAGGAGAGAAAATCATCAGGCACGATGCCAAAAATGAACTGTGACTTGAAAAAGAAAAGAAGGGAAAATTGTGCAGGATGCTACGTTTTGTTTTTTAAAAGGGGGGGTCGAGGCGATAAAATACGGAATATTTGATTAATGTAATCCAGAATTGTAAAGTTGATTGCTCGGGATGAAGAAAGAACTGGGACACAGGCGATGGGCCTACTTTTCACCGTGAACTGCGGCTCATCTTTTGAATTCTGAACCACGTTTAATCCAAGAAAACTTTACTGAGCTTGCCAAGAACTGCTCTAAAAACAGGATTCAGCCGTGAACAAACCTGGTACAGTCCATCTTAAAGCTGCCATTCCAGAGGAGACAGAGTGCGGGCACAGAGCCAGCCCAGAAAGGGGAGCGCGCTAAGAGACGACTTTACACAGTGTGCGCGTTCGGGGCGGGCTTCGTGGGCAGAGACGTTTGAAACAAGACCTGAATGAGGTGGGAAGGAGCATGCACGTGGTGGGAGAAAAGAGGTCCACGCAAGGGGAACAGCCAGCGCAGAGGCCACGGAGTTCAGGAACAGCAGGAAGGGTCGGGGACACAGCCCTGAGAAGGGAAGTCCGGGAGGAGGGAGGTGAGGCGAGGTCTTCGCCTTTGGGTTAGAATTGCTGAAGTTCCCAGTAACATTACCAAGCCAGTTTCTGAGGAGGGTGCGGGCGAAAGCCTGATCGAAGTGGCCTCCAGAGTGAACACAGAGAGAGGGTGTGGAAGCGGGTAACACAGGCAGTTCTGCAGCGGGGCTGTGGAGACAGCTGGGGGACAAGAGAGCGCTGAGGTTTGTGTGTGTGGGGGTGAAATAATACTGAATAAAATGGGAAATTATAAATGTATTTGTTCAAATATTAAGTAAAGAGTAAAGAAGGGAGAGGACAGTCGCAGAAAAGGTAATGGAGTGGATACAAGGCCACGCTTGAGCGTGACGGGACAGGGCCAGGTTCCAGTCTCTAAATTTAGCTCAGTTCAGGGCCGGGGCGAACCTGCGCTAGGGGAACCTGACACCGTGGCCCGAGTGCCAGGCCCTTGCTCCGGCGATGCTGGGTCAGCCTCGGTCGGAAACCGGGAGTGGCGCCCGGCAGGGTTTGTGCGCCCACCTGTCGCGGCCCGTTTCCCGCGGCTGACTGGGTCAGGCTGGGGCGGCCTAGAGAGGCTGAGGGACTGGGGCGACCGGGAGGCCGCTGGCCAAGGCGGGGGCTGGTGGAGCGCAGGTCCGGGGCGCAGGGCGCTGTCCCGCACTTGAATGGCCCAGTGCCTCCCGGCCCGTAACCAACGTGCGCCTCCCCTTCCGGCTCCCAGCCGGGCGCGCCCTGGGCTCAAGTCTTTGCCTGCCCAGTGGCAGCCCCGCCCTTCCTCTCCCAGTGGGTACTTGGCGGTCAGCTCGGACGTCGGGCTCCGACCTGCGTCCTGTGAGGTGGAGTGGCCGCCCAGGGGCTACCAGATCCGAGAGCGCGGAGAGCGCGCATGGCGGCTGTGGGGCCGCGGACCGGCCCCGGCACCGGGGCCGAGGCTCTAGCGCTGGCGGCAGAGCTGCAGGGCGAGGCGACGTGCTCTATCTGCCTAGAGCTCTTTCGTGAGCCGGTGTCCGTCGAGTGCGGCCACAGCTTCTGCCGCGCCTGCATAGGGCGCTGCTGGGAGCGCCCGGGCGCGGGGGTTGTTGGGGCGATGACCCGCGCGCCGCCCTTCCCACTGCCCTGCCCGCAGTGCCGCGAGCCCGCGCGCCCCAGTCAGCTGAGGCCCAACCGGCAGCTGGCCGCCGTGGCCGCGCTCCTACGGCGCTTCAGCCTGCCCGCGGCCGCCCCGGGAGAGCACGGGTCCCAGGCGGCCTCGGCCGGAGCAGCAGCTGCCCGGTGCGGTCAGCATGGCGAACCATTCAAGCTCTACTGTCAGGACGACGGACGCGCCATCTGCGTGGTGTGCGACCGCGCCCGCGAGCACCGCGAGCACGCCGTGCTGCCGCTGGACGAGGCCGTGCAGGAGGCCAAGGTGAGCGCAGCCCGCACCGACCCTGTGGGTCCCCGGGACCCCCTGCCCTGGTCCCGCGCTCCCGCGCACGCGGTGCAGAGAACATACTGTCCATCAGGAGGCCCGGGTGAGCCCCTCCCTTCTTTTTCCTAGTCCAGGAAGGCCAGCACGGGTTCCCCGGCTGAGCGCGGTTCTCTGTCACCTCGAACATCACCAATACCCCCACCCCATTCCCACTGCGTTTCCCTCTGGGCCAGATACTGGGCTGCCTGCGCGACGTACCCCATGGACTTGGCGATGTTTTTCCTGTCTGTTCAGAGCCTCTAGCCTGGTCGGCGTCTCCGCAGCTCTGCGCCCGCGGGACGTCTCCGGCACAGCCACGCAGCCGCTGCCCCCACTCTTATCTCTTTCCCTGAAGCCGGCTCTGCTCAAAGTCCCCACCTCGCGGAATTGAGTGGGAGGACCTCGCCAAGAGGTCCAGGGAGGGGGCTCCTGGGTTAAGCAGTGCACCGAGAGCCGTCTGACTATGCCAAGGCTGTGGATTCTGAGCGCCCTTTCTTTGCTATTTTCTCGCTGAGCCTCAACGAGGGTGTGTGCAGGGGTGAGGGCGCGGCGGGGAGGCTCGGGCGGCAGTCCCCAGTCTCTCCTTGCTGGCCCATCCTGCTCCAACTCTCCCACCCACAGGGCTTCCTGATGGCGGGGCGGAGAGCAGAGGAGACGACTAGGGGTAGGGCTGCTGGAGGCTTATGTTTCAGTCTGGCTGGTCCAGCAGATGCTTTCGGGGAAGCAAGATCCCGAGACCTTCAGAGTCCCCTCGCAGTGTAACCTGCAACCTGTAGAGAGACTTCTACCCGGCCTCCCCCTCAGTGAGCGGGGCCTTCCCTTTCTCCTGGCTGGCTCCAGGAAGGCAGAGGTGGGGGTTTCCAGAATCCCCTCCCCCCCAACCTCATGTTGTTTCCCTTCACCTACAGGAGCTCTTGGAGTCCAGGCTGAGGGTCTTGAAGAAGGAACTGGAGGACTATGAGGTGTTCCGGTCCACGGAAGAGAAGGAGAGCAAGGAGCTCCTGGTGAGCCAGGCACCCCCCCGGCACCCCGTGGGAGATTATAGAGGCCTACTCAGCACCAGGGCTCAGTGTGTGTGGTGTTGGAGTGTGTGCTATGGAACCGCATAATAGATTTCAGAAAGATAAAAGAGTGCATGTTATATAGGGTGACCATATAATTACTATACAAACCAGATCTTTTTAAAGTGAAAAGGTGTGCTAAAATAATTATTGCAAAACAACTGGCTTAAACTGGAACTGTCCCAGCGAATCAGGACATACAGTCACTCTGATATTACATACCAGTTAGGGCCTATGGAAGCATCTTGTAATTGAACACATTAATATTTCTGCAGAGAAACACGAATATTCAATAAATGGGACTATTAATACGATAAAGAGCCTCATGGGATGTTTTATCAACAAAAGAGTAGTGAAAAAATTTTCATTTTCAGAGTTTTTTTATTTGAAATTGAGGTTAAGGGAGAAGGGGCTAGAGGGTGTCAGAGCTGCTTCCTGGCTCTGGCAGACTGAGGAAGTTTGGGGTCTTGAGTTTACAGTAGCCCCTGGTGCACAGCCCAGGGTCTTGCATACTGGCACCTGCCTCTACCCCAAGTTGGAATGATATTTTATCTTCCTTAGAGTAGAACAGGAAAGTGAAATGGGGACTAATTTTGGTTAAGATAAGCAAACATGAATCACCATCGGTCATTTTCTACCTTGCAAATTCAGTTCCTAGCTCAGTAAATAAATGTTGAAACAACGAAAGGATTGGCTGAGTGCCGCGGCTCACCACCTGTAATCCCAGCACTTTGGGAGGCCCAGGAGGGCGGATCACCTGAGGTTGAGAGTTCGAGACCAGCCTGACCAACATGGAGAAACCCCTATCTCCACTAAAAATACAAAATTAGCCGGGTGTGGTGGTGCATTGCCTGTAATCCCAGCTACTCGGGAGGCTGAGGCAGGAGAATAGCTTGATCCCAGGAGGTAGAGGTTGCAGTGAGCCAAGATCATGCCACTGCACTCCAGCCTAGGCAACAAGAGTGAAAATCCATCAAACAACAACAACAACAACAAACAGAGTGAAAGGATCTACTAGGGCCTGCCAAGGCAGGGAACTGGAGGAAGGTGAACTAGAGGACCCTCCCATCCTCAATGTCAGGGAGGGGTGGAGGAGGAGCCTGGAGTTCAGACACCCTAGGGTCCTTTCCAGACCTTCAACTACATCTGTGGTGCCTGCATCCAGCGTGCATCCCAGACCTTCCCACATGTGCATCCCAGACCTTCCCACCCAATCACTCACTTCCCTCCATGGTGAAGAGCTCACCCTCCAGACCTTCATCCCTCCTCCGCTGGAGAAACAACTTCCAGTGCAGCTCTGCCGCCACTGGTTGACATCTAGGAACCAGAGGGCCTTCCCAGGCACCGGTGGCAGCTTCATGGTCTCTGACTGGAGTCCCCAGGCCTTGCTTAACACCTTCCATCTCTATCCGCTCCCAACATCCATCCATCACCCC
Source organism: Trachypithecus francoisi (assembly GCF_009764315.1). NCBI lineage: Eukaryota > Metazoa > Chordata > Mammalia > Primates > Cercopithecidae > Trachypithecus > Trachypithecus francoisi. Next base: position 21,879,473 of record NW_022681465.1, read on the forward strand.
CACATTCATTTTTGTTGTTGTTTTGTTTTGTTTTGCTTTAATACAGAGTCTCACTTTGTCACTAAGGCTGGAGTAGTTCAAGCGACCCCCCCCCCCCCCGCCCACTTCAGCCTTCTGAGTAGCTGGGACTACAGGTGTGCACCACTCCACCTGGCTAATTTTTAATTTATTTTTTGTAGAGCTGGGGTTGGGGGTAGTCTCCTATGTTGCCCAGGCTGGTCTGGAACTTGTGGGCTCAAGCAACCTCCTCCCCTAACTTCGCCCCCCTCAGCCTCCCAAAGTGCTGAGATTACAGGTGTGAGCTCCACCTCTTCTTTTTTTTTTTTTTGAGACGGAGTCTTGCTCTATCGCCCAGGCTGGAGTGCAGTGGCCGGATCTCAGCTCACTGCAAGCTCCGCCTCCTGGGTTTACGCCATTCTCCTGCCTCAGCCTCCCGAGTTGCTGGGACTATAGGCGCCCGCCACCTCGCCCGGCTAGTTTTTTGTATTTTTTAGTAGAGACGGGGTTTCATGGTGTTAGCCAGGATGGTCTCGATCTCCTGACCTCGTGATCCACCCGTCTCAGCCTCCCAAAGTGCTGGGATTACAGGCTTGAGCCACCGCGCCCGGCCAAGCTCCACCTCTTCTTTACAGTGATAAACTACTTCTATGATTTACGATGCTCGTATCATTTAAATACCCTGCTTAATGAAACATCAGAGGTAGAGTCCAACTGTTGCTGCAACATAAAAGGGAGCAGGAATACTCTTATTTGAAAATACTCCTGCCCCAGGGGACATCTGGCAGAGTCTGGAGATACTATATTTCTGGTTGTCAACAATGGGATAAGGATGCTATTGGCATTTAGTGGTAGAGGCCAGAGGGGCTGCTAAACATCCTACGAGGCGCAGGACAGCCCCCCACAACCAAGGAGTATCTGGCCCATAATGTCACCTGCGTCAAGGTTGGGAAACCCTGGTGTAGAGTATTTTGGCAAATACTGTTTCACTTATGTTATTTCCTTGTGAGGCAATATGATGTAGCTGCCAGAAGCTCAGATTCTGGGTTCTGCCTCCCTGGCCTAGAAGCCTGGCTTACCACTTCCTGGTGATGTGTCTGTCTTTGTCTCCTCACCTGTAAGACTTGGGGGGAAGTGCACCCACCTCACTGGGCTGCCGTCAGGGTTGAGGGAGTTAATACCTATAAGGCTCTCCGGGCTACTGCAGTCTGCCTGGAAGCTGAAGAAAAGGTGGGGGCATTGTGCGACACCTGAACCCAGGTCTCCCAGCTTCCCAGGACTCCCTTCCTCCATCCAGGAGTTTTAAGGAAGAGGAACTTCTTGGTGGGACATCCTGAGTACCACACGTGTGTTCCTATAAAAAATCAAGAGATCAGGGCATGAGTCTGCATCTGAAAACTCGAGTAAAAAATCCCATGTATGCTGTTAACGGAAAGAACAGAATTCAAGCTTGCACACAGCATATTCTCACTTAGTTCCTTGGGGGTGTGCTGCTACCTCTGGTCACTGGCATCAGACTTTTCTTCCTTCTTTCTACTTTCCTACATCTCCCAAGTTTTGTATTTTGAGCATGTGTTACCATTATAACTGCTAAACAGGGAACATGGCCTTTGAAAACAAAGTGAAGAGAAGAAGTTTGAGAGTGATGAAATTAACGTGCTTAAGGAGGAAAAGGCAATCTCAGTTTAATCCTATGGTTGCCCCAGGAGGTACTAATTTATCCCTTCTGCTTTTCAAGTGAGGAAACTGCCACTTGGTGTAGTTCTGGGGGGAGTATGATGCTGCCTTGGTTTAGGTGGTGGAGCGCAGGTCCCCAGACACGTGTGGGCACATCTGTCGCAAGGGAGAAAAGAGCGTGTGTTGAGAGTACAGCTTGCTTGGAGCTGGGACATTGAAAATAAGAGCATGCACTGCCTGCATAGGTGGGTGTGTCTCTGATCCCCCAGTAGTGACAGGGATGAAGCCTTGCCCTGTGGGATGACTCAGGCCACTGGCCAAATGTTATGTCTCCATGCTCAAGTCCCCTACCTCTCCAACTTCCCCTCCTGGGACAGAAGCAGATGGCAGCGGAGCAGGAGAAGGTGGGGGCAGAGTTCCAGGCACTGAGGGCCTTCCTAGTGGAGCAGGAGGGCCGGCTGCGAAGCCGCCTGGAGGAACTGTCCCAGGAGGTGGCACAGAAGCAGAAAGAGAACCTGGCCCAGCTCGGTGCTGAGATCACCCAGCTGTCCAAGCTCAGCAGCCAGATCCAGGAGACAGCTCAAAAGCCTGACCTTGACTTTCTCCAGGTAAGTCTGGCTTAGCCAGGGGCTCAAGTCATTTACCCAAAAGCATCAGGACCGACAGCTAGAGGACAGTATCAGTCCTGGGGGTTCAGGAGAATCACACGATCTGGAGCTGAAGGCGACTGGAGGGAAGTGCCCTGATTTTCCTGGGGTTGGAGGTCTAGAGGGATGTGATAAAACTTTCTTGACTATGAGCCACAATAATATATATCGTATTTCAGAATCACGTGCTCGAGACAAAAGTCTCAGAAGATAATACTCACCTTTGCTACACGTATGCACTTTGATGTTTTCTATTCTATTTCACTAAAAAAAAAAAGTTATAAACCACTAGATAAACTTCACAATCCACAGTCAGGTTAAGAACAGTCATTACTGGGCTGAGTGAGCAGGAGGTGCATGAGGGCTGTGACCTCCCTCAGGTGGTTTCCAGGACACAGGCAGCACGGGGTCCCATGGGAGAGCTGTACAGCTTTATTACAGAATTGTAATTCTGTAATAAAGCAAGGAGCAAAGATAGAAAGCATGCGAAGAGCTGTGGCAAAGGGTGAGGTCCACTGCGTGGCTGAGACACCCTGCAGCCAGTAGTCACTGCAAGCTGCTGTCACCTAAGTCCATGCAGGCAGTGAGGCATGGCACACCTGCTTGCTGCTTACACCTTGGAGGCACAGCAAGGGGCAAGCTTTGTTTCTCAGAGGTGAATGGAGGAAACCTGATTTGGTTTCCTCTATCTTTCCTTCCAGGAATTCAAAAGCACGCTGAGCAGGTGAGTGACCTCACAGCTCCTGGGGCCTCTCTAAGTTGCCTCTTCTCTCTTCACTGAGCCTTCTCTTTATTTCCTGGCCCCTGGCCTCTCACCTCCTGATCCCCCGACTTGCTTGCCGGGGACCTTCTGAGACGAATGCCCACCTGCCTGGCCATGGGTTTTCCTGCATGAGGTCTGGCTCTCCCTTTTCTACCTCTTTCTGCCAAGACGACCTCGCCATCCTAATTGTCACAGCCTGTGGGAGTAAAACTGTGCAGACAGGCCCTTCTAGAGCCCTTGTCCTGCAGGTGCAGCAATGTGCCTGGCCCCAAGCCAACCACAGTCTCTTCTGAGATGAAGAATAAAGTCTGGAATGTTTCTCTCAAGACCTTTGTCTTAAAAGGGATGCTGAAGAAGTTCAAAGGTAGGGCCCTGGGCGCTGAGCTGGGCCACGTAGTGCGGTGGTGGTGGAGGGTTCCTGGTAGCTCAGGGGTCCCTGGGGGTGCTTTCCAGAAGCTGTGTGTGAACATAGGAGCTGGCTGTGCCATGGCCAGATTGGTGTAGGGGCTGTGGTGGCAAATCTAGTCAGGTCCCCACAGGGCAGGCAGCTTCTCATGGGGACAGATGGGGTAGAGGGGTCCTGCTGGGGGACTGGGGGTAGGAAGAGGGATGTGCAGGGGAGCTGAACTCAGAGCTACTCAGGTAGAACTAGAATGCTTGGGTATGGGCCCCCTGCCCCCGGCTCCCCATGCTTGGCCCTGTGCCTGCACGTTCACTCTTGGCCTTAGGAGTCTCTGGGGAATGAATGAGTCAGCTGGGCTATAAAGAGCTGGTGACCTTGCCATATCATCTCCCGTATCACGCACGCCTTGCTTTGTTTCTCCTCCTCAGAGGACCTGCGGGGCGAGCTGGAGAAAGAGGAGAAAGGTAGGGACGGTGCTGTGATGGCGAGTATGGACTGTCTGCCACATGGAGAACCTACTCCCTGCTGGTGACCATCTCAGGGTTTTGCATATGGTCGGTTCCTTCCACCCACCCACCTCGGCAACCCTGTTCCTCTGTCCCGTCCCTCATGCCACCCCCTCCCCATCCTGGGAGCTCTGACACCCTCAGATGGCAGTGGGGCCTGTTGGCCCAAATGCTACAGGTCAGTTAGGAGCAGGAATGCCCTGTACTTCGAGATACTCAGACTGGGAAAGGCTTCTCGGCCACCTGGGTGAGCCTCTCCCCGGTCCCCACTCCAAGACGGACGGAAACCTCTCCTGGGGATGGGGTGCATACAGGGGACCAGGAAAGCAAGGGGAAGCTAAAGACTGGAAGGAATATTGTTCTTACTCTTGCAGAGCTCTAGAGTGTGTGGGATCCAACACCGGGAGGGGAGGGGAGGGCACATATTCCTGATGCTGATGTCTGAGCTAAATCAGAGTGTGCCTGGGTGCCACCTAAACCACCTGAATGAGACCAGACTTTCCTCTGCTCAGAGCCCTGCCACAGCCCCTCTGACCTGTTAAAGGTCAGAGTCCTCATGGTGGTCTCAAGGGCCCAAGGGATCTGGCCTCACTGCACACCCCTTCTACTCCATGCAGCTACACATCCTCCTTGCTGTTCCTTCAGTGTACCAAGCACACACCCATCCCGGGGCCTTTGCACTGCCAGGCTCCCCCACCCCAGCCCCCTACCTGGAACATGCTTCCCCAGCCAGTCGCGTGGCCCACTTCTTTGCCTTCTTTATATCTGTCTGCTCGATGCCCCTTTGCAGTGAGGGTCTTCCCTGGCTACTCTGGTTGAAGTTACAGCCTGCTCTTCTGGTTCCTCTCATCTTCTATGTTGATATTCTATCCTTAATCCTCTCCCTGTGGGAAGGAAGCTGCAGGCAGGCAAGACTACTCTGATACTCTGTGGTATCCCCAGGGCCTGGAACGTAGTAGTGCTCACAGTAAATGTACATATTTTAAGTTTTTTTTTTTTTTTTGGAGACAAGGTATCGCTTTGTTGCCCAGGGTAGAGTGCAGTGGAACTGCAGCCTCGACCCGCCAAGCTCAAGCGATCCTCTCTCCTCAGCGTCCTCGAGTAGTGGGGACTACAGGAGCACACCACCATGCCTGGCTAAATGTTCTATGATTTATGGAGACGGGTATCTCACTATATTGCCCAGGCTGGTCTCCAACACCTGGGCTCAAGCTATCTTCCCACCTCTGTTTCCCAAAGTGCCAGGATTACAAGCATGAGCCTCTATACCTGGCCTTAACTTTTTATTATGAAAAACTTCTAACATACTCAAAAGTAGAGAGAAGAGTGTAAAGAAGGTTACATACCCATCTCTCACCTTCAGCAGTGATCAATTAGTGGCCATAGTTTTCATAGACACTGCTATCCACTTCTTAAGGGATTATTTCATTTTCTGAGACAGGGTCTTGCTCTGGAGTGAGATCCTAGAGTACAGTGGCCTGATCGCCGCTCACTGCAACCTCTGCCTCCTGGGTTCAAGCAATTCTCATGCCTCAGCCTTCCAAACAGCTGGAATTACAGGCACAGGACACCACACTGGGCAAATTTTTGTATTTTTACTAGAGAAAATACAAAACAAGTTTTCTGCCATGTTGGCCAAGCTGGTCCCAAACTCCTGACCTCATGTTATCCATTGGCCTCGGCCTCCCAAAACGCTGGGATTACAAGCATGAGTCAAGGCACCCGGCCCTACCATATTATTTTATTTATTTATTTATTTATCTATATTTTGAGACGGAGTCTTGCTCTGTTGCCCAGGCTGGAGTGCAGTGGCGAGATCTGGCTCACTGCAAGCTCTGCCTCCCGGGTTCACGCCGTTCTCCTGTCTCAGCCTCCCGAGTAGCTGGTACTACAGGCACCCACCACTACCCTGGCTAATTTTTTTTTTTTTCGTATTTTTAGTAGAGACAGGGTTTCACCGTGTTAGCCAGGATGGTCTCAATTTCCTGACCTGGTGATCTGTCCGCCTTGGCCTCCCAAAGTGCTGGGATTACAGGCGTGAGCCACCGCGCCCGGCCTACTGTATTATTTTAAAGCATCAGAGTCAACATATTATTGACATAAATACCTCAGTGTATTATCTCTAAAGAAACAGACTTTGTAAAACATAACCACAAAGCAGTCATCACACCTGGACAGATTAATGATTCTTTCCAATGTCTAGCATTCAAATATCCCCATCTGTTTGAATTGGGGTTCAGATCAGGCCCACCTATTGCATTTGTTTGATTTCAGTAAGTACTTGTTAAGTGGTCGGGTAGGTGGGAAGCAAAATATCTGGGATGCAGAGCATGGGGGTTGGTTGGGCCTTGGCGCTGGGTGCTCGATGGATTCCAGAGGGAAAGTCAGGCAGGTTGCAAAGCAAGGTCGGGCGCAGCCCTGCAAAGAGTAGCCAGGGGCCTGCCTGCGTGGGGACATTTCTCCCTGTCTCTGTCTGCAGTGGAGCTCACCTTGGATCCCGACACAGCCAACCCGCGCCTCATCCTCTCTCTGGATCTTAAGAGCGTGCGCCTCGGCGAGCAGGCCCAGGACCTGCCCAACTACCCCCGCCGCTTCGACACCAACACCCGCGTCCTGGCGTCCTGCGGCTTCTCCTCGGGCCGGCATCACTGGGAGGTGGAGGTGGGCTCTAAGGACGGCTGGGCCTTTGGCGTGGCCCGTGAGAGCGTGCGCCGAAAGGGCCTGACGCCCTTCACCCCCGAGGAGGGCGTCTGGGCCCTGCAGCTCAACGGCGGCCAGTACTGGGCCGTGACCAGCCCCGAGCGTTCGCCCCTCAGCTGCGGGCACCTGTCACGCGTGCGGGTGGCCCTGGACCTCGAGGTGGGAGCCGTGTCCTTCTACGCTGTGGAGGACATGCGCCACCTCTACACCTTCCGCGTCAACTTCCAGGAGCGCGTGTTCCCGCTTTTCTCTGTTTGCTCCACGGGCACCTACTTGCGAATCTGGCCTTGAGGGACACTGCTGGGGAGCTCCTGTCTCTGGGCTGTCGGCGGGAAGCGATGTCACCTCCCCAGAGCTGCCTAGTCCGTCTTGGGTCTGCCCTCTGTGCTCCTGACTGACCCGGCTGCCCAAGAGAGGCTGCTATAGACACAATCGCGAGGCAGGAGACTGAGACTGTGGCCAACTGGGCAGGGACAGGGGCCTTGGCCTCCTGGGGCTGTTCCCCTCCTGAGGTCACACGTGGATTTGGCCAGAGCCTTCAGGAGGTGGAAGCTGGTGAGGTCAGGAGCCCAGCTCTCCAGGGGGCTTCTGCCCTGACTGGGAAGGGCTCTGGCTCCCTAAAAAATGTCAAAGCCAGTCGTGCTGTTCTCTGTTGCCAGGGGACAGGTCTGGGCCCAGGCCAACCAGGTTTGTTATCATGGCTGCTGCCTTCTGGACAGCTTCCAGTTCTGCCTTGAGAGGTTGTGGGACCTCTGGATCCAGCTGGCCTGACAGGTCAGCTACAAAGCCCTGTGCTCCCAGCTCAGAGGACAGTCCCAGCCAAAACTGGAAGGAGACCCTTGGCCTGTCTTTGAGGGAGAAGCCCGGGACAATGGGCATCACAGCTCTCCAGCACTCCTTAGCCGGAGGATACAGAGTGATGGGTGCTTTCTGACCAAAGCAACAACCCACATGTGCTCCCACAAACACCTGACTCCCCTACTTTCCAGTGCCAAAGTACAAACTCTGCTTGGATAAGGACAGCAAAGCTTCTGGAACTTTATTCTTTCTAATTTTTTTTTTTAAGAGACTGGGTCTTGCTATATTGCCCAGGCTGGTCTTGAACTCCTGGCCTCAAGTGATCCTCTAGTCTCCATCTCCCTAAGGGCTGGGATTATAGGTGTTAGCCGCTGTACCCAAACTTTTTTTGTTTGTTTTTGCTTCTGGAACTTTGAAACATAAAACACAAGTTGGCACTTACAATTTTAAAGATGCAGCCAGCTCTAAGCAACGTACAGAGCACAAACATGATCCTGACAGACTCAGGAAAATGCCAAGAGCAGAGCACCCTGGTGCCAAGGCCTTCTCAGCCCATGCCCTGAAGGGCATTCCCCTGGCCAGCCTCAGCCCCTTGTCTACTTGTTCTCAAGCTTCTGGATAGCTGGGCTTCTGGAAGGGTGGCAGTGGGCTGCTCCCTGCTCAGCACTGCCCTGGGAAGGGAGTGAGGGGATGAAAATGAAGACTGTGAGCTGTCTTTAGAGTTGGCTTGGCTCATTTTCTACTCCCTGGATCCGAGCACAGGAGCGTAAGTGTGAGCCAGGGTTTCTGCCAGAGTGAATGAGCATGCATGTTTATATATGGAAGAAGTGTGCATTTGTATCTCACCTTTCCTGGGTGGGGTGTGTGTGTGTGTGTGTGTGTGTATTTTGGAGAGGGCATTTATGAGCATGTGCATAAGGTTCAGGTGTTGCAAAGAGACCCAAGTCAGTTTGATCATACCCTATTGTTGATTTGTTGTTAAATATTAACCACCTTGTATTTAGACAAAGGCCACAGGTTTCTTCCCTCGCTACCTGGCTACCAGATTAGATGAAGAGAATACCAGACTTGGACCTAATTCTGTCCCACACAGCTTATGTAGACAGCGGTGTTGGCAAGCAGGGGCAATGATAGCTGAATAGCCCTGTGACATGGAGCTTCAGTGCTCTGTCTCTGAGATGCTTCAAGCTCACTTTGCATATAAGGTTCTCATGGGGCAGGCATGACACTATCCAAGGCAGGCCCAGTTGACACAGCATCAGACAATCAGAATACTGTATCCTCCAGGCTGAGGACAGGGTCATTCCAAAGTCCTGCCTACAGAAGCATTCCAGAGAGTGAATCCTATGGTCTGCTCATACATGGAGAGTAACTCTAAAACCTGGTAGCCAATTCAGGCATTTGAATACCACTGATTTCCACAACGAAAACCAATCTCTAACATTAATCTCCTAACTAAATCGCCTATTGTTACCGTTGAGCCCTAATGTTATCTGGCTTGTATGGCTTTTTGATTAAGTATTATAATTCCCTTTGTACCATCCAACAAATGTGCTGGGCATCACAACACACATTACAGGTCCCAAAAAGTACAATGTCTGGGGGAGGCGTCACATGAGGGTCAGGTCTGGGGAATGGGAGTAGCTGTCCACATGTTTATTTTCCGTTTCTGTGTCCATGAGTGCAACCGTGTGTCTATCAGAGTGTGTTTGCAGAGTAACTACATACATATCTATATATCTGAAGAAATGTAACAACAGTTACTGACCGTCCCAATTGCATATAGAAGAGATGTTCTTTCTTGGTAATCAGGGCAGTGCAGTAACTTGGACGTCAGGATGCTGGTGTCCTCGAGGGCGCGTGTGTGCATTTCCCTCTCCTAGACTCTGGGCATCATAAACTCTAGAGACCTCTGGGTCTGTGAGAACAACTGGCCTAACTTGGGCCCTTCTTATTCACCCATCAGTCCTAGCTGCTGAGCCATAAGCCCAGGCCTCTGCCGCCAGACCTTCACAGGGCCCCTCAGCATCCAGACTAGGGGGCACCTAGGGCCTGCCTCTGGCCGCCCAGTGACCCAAGTCACCCGGCCTTGTAGGGAGCACAGGGCAGGGTAGGCCACCAGACCAAGGTCCACCTCCTACACCCACCACTTTCTATCCTTTGCCAGGCTTGGCCCTCATTCTTTTCCCCTCTCCTCCGCCCCATGGGCCCTTTTTTTTTTTTTTTTTTTTTTTTTTGAAGCGGAGTCTCGCTCTGTCACCCAGACTGGAGTGCAGTGGCGCAATCTCTGCTCACTGCAAGCTCCGCCTCCCGGGTTCACGCCATTCTCCTGCCTCAGCCTCCCGAGTAGCTGGGACTACAGGCGCCCGCCACCTCGCCCGGCTAGTTTTTTTTTTTTGTATTTTTAGTAGAGATGGGGTTTCACCATGTTAGCCAGGATGGTCTCGATCTCCTGACCTCCTGATCCGCCCATCTCGGCCCTAAGGGCCCTGACAGAACATGTCAGGGTGTGCCCTAAAAGCTGCATTTTCCTAATTCATCCAAATGTGAGACAGGGGCTAGCACCCACTCGCAACCTCGCCTGGACCCTTCCGGCCCCAGAGCCTCCAAACACCTGGCCGTCCAGATTCCCGGCCCGCTCCCTGTCGGCCTCCACCTCCTGTTGCCCCCACTGCTCCCCCACCACCCAGCTCGCCCCAGGTCCCGCCCTAACCTCTCGGACCCGGACTCCCTGCAGGAGGGGCGCACTGACACCATTCCCTGACCTTTCCATAGCCTTGACCTGGAGACGCAAAACGTGCTCCCCAATCCTGCGCACGCCTCTCCCTGCCCCCCAGCCCCGCCCAAGACCCAGGGCGCTCCTCACAGCTCCGAGCTCGGCGGTACCGCCCCGCCATAACAGCTCCCGCTAGCGCGCGCGCCCAACGCCGGCACAGTCTTCGCGGAACTCTCTCCAGGTACTAACAGTCGTTCCGCGCCACGAACGCACAGGCAAGATGGCTGCAGCCGGGGGAGGAGCTTGGATTCAGCCGCCACCGAACTCGCCCGGGGATTAAGCGGCCTGCGCCTGAGTGTCGCCGGAGACAGCGTCAACTACTTGTATGCGAAACTAAAGCTTACAGTTGGCTCCATAGCTCAGGGGTTAGAGCACTGGTCTTGTAAACCAGGGGTCGCGAGTTCAAATCTCGCTGGGGCCTACTTCTGTTTTTTTCCCCCATTCTTTCCTAAAAGAAAAGTGGAAGATATACAAGTCTACTTCTGCCTTCCTGGGAGGCCAGACCCTGGCAGAGTCACTTTCTCGATACTCGCCGCGCAAGGCTACTTGCCTACCATTTCGTTATCTCTTGAAGAGTCAGACCCACTGCGGGCTTCCTTTTCCATCACGGGTTCCCTGGGCCCCGCGCGCCCTCTCCCCACGACCCCGCTCACTTCCGTCTGCGCGCGCTCCCCGGGAGCGTCTTTTCGCTCCCCTCACGTCTTCCCACTCCTGCTAGGGACTCGCCGTCGCGTCTCCTTCCCTCTCTCCAGGAGGAGACGATGGCACTACCGCGCCCCTTCCCGCCCCGCGTTTGTTTGCGGCGTTCCCCGACGCGCGCGCTGAGGCTCTGGTCTGCTGCTCTGCGCTCGGCGGCTGCGCGCCCTCGGCGTTCGGGTCCCCGCCGCCTCCGTGCTGCTAACTCTGACTTCTTCCTGTGGAGTTAACACAGAAAAGCGCAGACGGCCACATTCATGACCCGGGACTAACGGCTCTACGTGTCACATTCGCTTTCAGCCTTAAAAAAAAATTAGTTTATTTTAAACAAAATATATAACTAATGTATGCTGGCTTTCTGATTTATTCCTGCTGTTACCGGAAGTGTAGAAAGTGAGCCCAAGTCCTCAGTGAACAGTGGGGGCGCTGCCCAGGTGCAGGACGGGCCCCCTGGGGGTCTCGGGAAGGCTCCCGCCTAGGTCTTCCCCGCGCCGCGCGCTTTGGAGGCCTGGGCACAGGCGGAGGCGGGGCTGGGTCCCGCCGCACACTCCCCTGTCGCAGGCGCCCTCTCTCCAGCCGGAGGGGACCTCGAGAAGCCCTGAGCGAGTCCCCGTCCCACGTGGGGCCGCGGCTTATACGGGGACCACTTCAGGGTTCGAAAACAGAACCCCGGCCCGGTGCACCGAAGAAGAGAAAATCGCTCGCGGCCACCTGGGTAGAGACCCTGGACTGGGAGGCGTCGTGGAGCGAGCGGGGTCTGCGGCTCCGGCCAGCAGGTACGCGCTTCCCTCTCTCTCCCACGCCGGCTCCGGTCCAAAGAGCCGAGACTGTGGGTCAAGACCGGGATGGATTCGCTGGGACAGGCCGGGAGCCCGCCAGCACATGCGGGCACTCGCGCGCCCGGGGCTCCTCGGACTCGTCGACCCCGAAACGCCTGTCCCACAGGAAGATCACCCCACTGTAAAGTCGGGTCACGGGGACCAGCGGCGAGCTACCTGAGGGCTTAACTACAAACACTCTCCCGACGAAAACCGTGGACTCCCAGGGTGCGAGCGTGTGACCGTGTGTGTGGGTGTTGGCAGGCGGTCCCCATAATAATCGAACAACCAGGTGGAAGAACCTCGGGCCTCGCGCTCTGGGGCTCTCAGAGTCCGGGCGTTGCAGCCGCGGGTCACCTGGTTGAATCCGGTGGGAGCTGCTGAGGTGCCGGGAGGTCTCCTAGGCTGGCGCTCCTGTCCAGCTGCTGGTGGAGGCGCGGGTGCGAGGCTTGGGACAAGGGAGAGCTATGCCGGGTGGGGCAGACCCTTGGGGCGCATCCGTTCATCTGAAATGTTCACTGTGGGAAGAGCCGAAAGCCAGCCACCGCACCAGGAGAGTCCAGCGTGGAGAGGCAGAGAGGAAGGGCGAGTGCAGCGGCGCTCGCAGACGGCGGAGCAATTTCGCCGGGAGTGCGAATGGAAACAGCATTGTGTCCTCGGAGTCGCTTAACCACCATCCCACGCTGTTTTACAGCAGTGTAGGAAATGTCTCTGCTGGTGACACAAAAATAAACCTGTGGCTCAGCTCTGAGTAGATTATCGCGAATTTTACAGCAGGAAACCGTATCACTATTTTTACTACTAAATAAACCAGTGCAATTAAAGCGCGCAGGGCCAAAGTAGGTCGAGGCGAGCAAAGAGGAGCGCGCCCGCCCAGCTCGAGCCCCAGGCTTGCCCTGTGCTGGAGGCGGCCGGCGGGCAATCCCGGGAGAACGTGGCGAGGGCTGTGAGCCAGGACCCGGGCCCTGCACCGCGGGAGCGCGCGCGCGTGGGTCCAGCTCCGAGCTGTGCGACAACCCGGTGGCCAGAGTCACCACGAGAAGACAGAGTTCCCGGTCATAGGTCGTTTCTGCTTTACACTTTCCTACATTTCCTGAACATTTTGCAAATGGGTATGTACTGCTTATTATCTTTTCATAAAACGCTAAGAGCCGCTTCTCGGGGCTCCTCACTCAACTGGTCCGGCGTTCCCTCCCAGCACTGCGCTCTCTCCCGAGCCCTCCGGCTCTGCCAACCTCTGCGTCCTGCCCCTGGGCCTCAAGATTTGCACCTTTCTTGAACTCCCTTGGGAAGGGGCGCCCAGGCTGCAGAACGGATGGACGCCCCTGCCTGCTGCTCGATTGGATCGAACAGGGAGGCGCTCACTCGGATTCCAGGAGACCAGAGGAGACAGGGCATACGGAGCATTTACCCTGTGTGGAGCTACCGGCGGCTGAGAATTAGCGGCAGACGCGGAGATGGGCAGCGGGGACAGGTTGGGCTTGGGAGACTGTAAGACTTTTGAGAATGGTTTCAAGCTGCCAGAAAGAAATCCGCCTTTTCGGTGAATTGATTCATGAAGAACACAATCTTGGAAATATTCAGCATGCTTACCAGCAGCCGGCTCGTTGGTCTAGGGGTATGATTCTCGCTTTGGGTGCGAGAGGTCCCGGGTTCAAATCCCGGACGAGCCCAGTTTTTGTTTTTTTCATTTCAACTAAATTCCTTCTTGTTCAGATCCTGGATGAATCAGCGAAATTTTGTGTTACCTTGACAGTTTTGATCCCGAACGGTGTCCAGCGGTGGCATCACCAAGATTTCCGGGAGTACTAGGGATTGGGAAGAATCGTAGATAGGAGACTAAGCTAGCCGTCCCGGAAGCAATAGTTGCTGGTAAGACTTTGGGCACAGACCTGTACGCGAGTGTATGCTTTTGCGGGTTGTGGGGCTCTCTTTTCACAGCTAGGGAACACTTGTCGAACATACCCGGAGTGTAGTTGCTAGTGGACAATATTATGGGGGCCATGTGACGTCTGGGTTTCCGTAGTGTAGAGGTTATCACGTTCGCCTAACACGCGAAAGGTCCCCGGTTCAAAACCGGGCGGAAACAACCCGAAGTGGAGCTTTTGTTTTTTCCTCTTGTTGAGATGGGGTTTGGCTCTTGTTGCCCAGGCTGGAGTGCAATGGCGCGATCTCGGCTCACAGCAACCTCTGCTTCCCGGATTCAAGCCATTTTCCTGCCTCAGCCTCGGAGTAGCTGGGATTACAGGCACGCTCCACCACCCTCGGCTAATTTTGTATTTTTAGTAGACAGGGTTTCTCCATGTTGGTCATGGCTGGTCTGGAACTCCGGACCTCAGGTGATCCGCCCGCCTCGGCCTCCCAAAGTGCTGGGGTTACAGGCGTGAGCCACCGCGCCCAGCCCTGAAGCGAATTTTATCTCGTTACACACTCTTATTACACTGGAGGCTAAACTAGAAGACCCCACTAGTATGTCCACCTGGTTACAGCGGCACAAAGAGAAGAGGGCATCTACACTTTTGCTTCCCAGCCTCAATCACCCGCATCTGTGAAGAACTCAATCCACTTTCACTTGCTGTGGTCAAGCTCGGCACAGGGCCCATCCACTCCACAGCTGCACGCTGCCAAATGGAACCCCGGATCCCGAGTATGTGTGTGGCCATTACCCCTTTTGTAACCTATAGGGACCAAAGTGACAAAAGTACCACCATCTGGCAGCGGTGGGATTCGAACCCACGCCCCCGAAAAGACTGGAGCCTTAATCCAGCGCCTTAGACCGCTCGGCCACGCTACCTCTCTACTATAACCCATTTACATAATTTCCTTCAGTTATAAAGCATTCCAAGGGCCCTGGGCCAACAGGGAGTTGGGGCGAATCCACAGGGAGAACCATGGCAGGATCCGCTCGGCCAAAGCCACTGGCTGGAAAACGGCTCCACCAGCGCCCTGACACAGGATTCTCAAAGCCCAGTCCTCAGCATCTGCTTTAGGAAGACCACTCATAAAGCCACCCCTGCCGGCCCCCTTTGGGGAATGCGCTCCAGAGCAGGGGTAGACTTCCACACTCTCACTTCAAAAAATCAAAAACAAATACAATGAAAAACAAAATAAAATAAAAACCTAAAGAAAAACAAACAAAACCCCCCAGCCTGGGCAACATGGCAAAACCCTGTCTCTACAAAAGATGTAAACTTTAGCCGGGCCTGACGGTGTGTGACCAGCTACTCAGCTACTCAGGAGGCTGAGCCCGGGAGGCAGAGGCTGCAGTGAGCCGAGATCGCCCCACTACTCTCCAGCCTAGGCGACAGAGCAAGATCCTGTACCAAAACCAACCAAAGAAAAACAAAACAAACCCAACAAAACAAACCCAACAACAACAACAAAACAGACAACAAACTGAAAGTATGTATTGACTTTATGAGTCACGAGCAGAAACATTTTTAGCAACTTCATTCATAATAACTCGCCTCTGGAAACAGGCCAAATGCCCACCATCTTCAGACTGGATAAATAAAATGGTATATAGTCTTATTTTATTTTATTATTTTATTTTTTATTATGTATATAGTCTTACATGGGATAATTATAACACTGATAATGTGCTTACTGCTGCAAACAGCATGGACAGATTTCACCGACATCAATATTGAGCAAATGCAGCCAGACACCAACCGTCTGCGTTCTATTGATTCCACATATGACGTTCACGCACGAGCCAAACTATCTATGCTGACAGAAGTTAAAATCCTGTCACTTGGGAGGAGGAGGTGCAGGTACTGACTTGCAAGGGACATGAGGAAACTTTTTGCAATGCTGGAAATGTTCCTTTTCGATCTGGGTGATAGGTACACACGTGTGTGTTTGTGCATGTGCACAAGCAAGTGTATTCAATTCCATGCTCACTTAAGATTTCTGTACATATAAAATCTTGACACAGTACAGATATATTTGTATGAAAATTGTTTCTTAAAACATGACTTTCTTAGTTGGAAAGGCTATTGTTTTAGATTTTACTGGTGTGTAACAAATTACCACACATTTAGTGTCTCAAGACAGCATGGATTTATCTCGCTTTTTGTGCAAGTTAGCAAGGTTTTCTACTGATATCGCAGCAGGTGACCTCACAATGTTGGCCATTGCTGTAGTCTCATCTGAGGCAGGGGGTTCTCTTCCAGCCTCCCTGCTTGTTGACAAAATGCATTTCTTTGTTGCTGTGGGACTGAAATCTCCCGTTTGGTTGCTGGCTGTCAGCTGAGGGCCACTCTCAGCAACCAGAGGCCCCTTTCCTTGAAGCCAGCGGTGCACAGTGTTTCTGGAACTCCACCTTCTTTTAAAGGGCTCACCTGATTAAGTCAGGGCCACCCAGACTAATTTCCCTTTTGATTTATCAAAATCAACTGACCAGGAACCTCAATCACAGCTGCGCAATCCGTTGTTCCATAAAATGTGGCATGGTTGTGGGAGTGACATGCTGTCACGTTCACTCAGAGGCAGGTGGCCTACAGGGCGTGTGCCCAGGGTGGGAATCTTGGGGCCCACCTTTGAGTTCTCCCTATGACAGTTACAGGCCTGAGAACCAAATAGATAGAGTCTCCCAGCAGAACAGGCTTTCCAAGTTCCTTACTTGTCTTTGTATTTGTAACTTGTTGAAAGAAGCTCCTGGGATGGTATGAGGGGGTTCCTGTCCTTCATCATTGCTGTGTGGCCACGCTGGCTTCCTGTGTCCACTTGGCATCCTCAGGCTAGGTGGGCACGCCATTGTGTTTCACCAGGGTGATTGGGAGACAGAGGCACCGTCTACCAGCGCTCAGCCCCCGAGGTGCTCTCCGAGCATGTGCCAGGCTCTGTTCGGTCCCCTCCATCCTGCTCTTTCAGTTCCGGAGGACTTCCTATTTGTATGTTTAGACACTAAACCTTTTTCATTAACATTTGCTCACTATGGAATAATTAGACACACCTAAGAAGAAAAAGTAGAGTAAATGGGCTTTAAGAACATAAAAAGCACCCTTAACCATGCCACGCATGTTGCCTTTTGTTTTAAAGCTTTTTAGACTATTTTTGTGGATTCTTTAACTTATTTGTCATATATATATATATATATATATTTTTTTTTTTTTTTTTTTTTTTTTTAGGAGGGGGTCTGGGAGTTGGTTTATGCAATTTAGCCCAAGCTGGGTTCAACCTCCTGGGCTTGATCCATCCTCCCGCCTCAGCCTCCTGAGTAGCTGCGATTACAGGCGTGTGCCACCCCACTCAGCTCTACGAGCAATGTTATTTATTTATTTATTTCCTTATTTATTTACGTATTTATTTATTTTTCAAACAGGGTCTTGCTCTGTCACCCAGGTTGGAGTGTAGTGGCACAAACACAGCTCACTGCAGTCTCGACCTCCTGGGCTCCAGCGATTCTCCCACCTCAGCCTCCGGAGCAGCTAGAACCACCGGTGCGTACCACCACGCCTGGCTAATTTTGGTACTATTTTGTAAAGACGCGTTTCGCAATATTGCCCAGGTTGATCTCAAACTCCTCTTCCCTCGGCCTAGCAGTTTGCTAGGATTACAGGCGCGAGTCACTGCGCCCGGCCAATTCTGTAACTTTCTCTTTTTTTTGAGACAGTCTCAATCTGTCGCCAGACTGGAGTGCAGTGGCCGTGATCTCGGCTCACTGCAACCTCCGCCTCCCGGGTTGAAGCAATTCCCCTGCCTCGGCCTCCCGAGTAGCTGGGATTACGGGCGCCCGCCACCACGCCTGGCTAGTTTTTATATTTTTAGTAGAGACGGGGTTTTACCATCTTGGCCAGGCTGGTCTGTATCTCCTGACCTCATGATCCGCCCGCCTCTGCCTCCCAAAGTGATGGGATTACAGGCGTAAGCCACCGCACCCGGCCCAATTCTGTAACTTTTAAAGGTACACATAGGCAAATTACCTCCGCAAAGTGTCGGAAAATTACTTACGTGTCATTGTCTGGGGTAAATACCCGTTGTCTGATGGCCATGGAAAAATAGGCTGCAGATACACAAAGGGTGGTCTTTAGAGCTGAAGTTTAATAGGGAACAGGAAGAGGAGAAGAGCTCTCGGTAGCAGACCCTGGTCTCGGAGAAATGGGTTGCCGGTTTTGTGGTGAAATGCAGCAGGTTTTACGCAAGAGCTTGAGGAGGCGGTGCCTGATTTACACAGGGCCCAAAGATTGGTGGGATCAGGTGTTTTATTTGCGTAAGGCGAGAAAAACTGGTTAGGGCTAGCTGTCATTTTCATAAGGCGGGAAAAGCTGTCCGCCCCCAACCCCAATCTTTTATTATGCAGATGGTTCTCTACCTGGCCCGGGCCATGTTGCCTGTTTCTTTACAGGTAGTGACAAAAAAAAAAAAAAAAAAAAAAGGGAAGATGGAGCCTCCATGTTGAACTGTAGCAGGACCGGCTGCAGACAAAACCTCTCAGACACTGAGTTGTAGAAGGAAGCGCTTGATTCAGCTGGGAGCATCCGCAAGCTACTGCCTTAAAATCCGAGCTCCCTGAGTGCACAATTTCTGTCTCTTTTAAGGGCTCACAACACTAAAGATTTCACATGAAAGGGTCGTGGTTGATTTGAGCAAGCAGGGGGTACGTGACAGGGGCTGCATGCACCGGTGGTCAGAGAGAAACAGAACAGGGCAGGAAGTTTCACAATGTTCTTCTATACAATGTTAGGAACATCGGTTTCTAAGTCATGAGTTGATTTTTACCTACTGGGTTTAGGCCAGGCAGACCTGGGCCTGATTTCAGGCCTGGTACCCGGGTGCCTGTCTTTGGTTTTACTTTGTTGTTCTTCTTCTTATTATTTTTTTCTAAGAACAGGTACTGAGGATAAAACAATATAAAACAATGTGAGAGGGTCTTTCTCTTTCCTCAGAACATACCTGGTCTCAGGTAGCCCTTTCCTATTGGCACAGCTGCGGACATTCACCAGTGCAAGCTTCCAGCTTGCCTGTCTATATTTGCAACTCAATTTTTCAGGCTGCTTTTTGTTAGAAAAGAAATGACTTTGGGGCTGCTTTTTGTTAAAAGGGAAATTGGCCAGGCGTGGTGGCTCACGCCTGTAATCCCAGCACTTTGGGAGGCTGAGACGGGTGGATCACGAGGTCAGGAGATCGAGACCATCCTGGCTAACACGGTGAAACCCCGTCTCTACTAAAAATACAAAAAATTAGCTGGATGTGGGGGCAGGCGCCTGTAGTCCCAGCTACTCGGGAGGCTGAGACAGGAGAATGGCGTGAACCCGGGAGATGGAGCTTGCAGTGAGCCGAGATCGCGCCACTGCATTCCAGCCTGGGTGACAGAGCGAGACTCTGTCTAAAGAAAGAAAGAAAGAAATTACTACACTCTGTAAACAGACCTGTTAAATTAACAAGGACTAGCGATTCATTTGTGCAACTCACTGAAACCAAAATACTATTTTTCAAGATGTCCCACAGGGAAGATGCTATTCAGGATCTTTACATTTCCATGGATGCATATAGGATATTTGGGAGCATCATCATTGAAGAAAAATCAGTTAAATTATCGTGTTCAACAAAAATATTTAAAATATTCTGCATGAACCCTTGTGGTCGTCTTCTTTTATTTATTTATTTATTTATTTATTTTTGAGATGGAGTCTCACTTTGTTGCCCAGGCTGGAGTGCAATAGCACAATCTTGGTTCACTGCAACCTCTGCCTTCCGGATTCAAGCGATTCTCCTGCCTCAGCCTCCCAAGTAGCTGGGACTACAGGCATGTGCCACCATGCCCAGCAAAGTTTTGTATTTTTAGTAGAGGCGAAGTTTCACCATGTTGGCCAGGCTGGTCTCGAACTCCCGACCTCAAGTGATCCGCCAGCCTCTGCCTCCGAAAGCGCTGGGATTACTGGCGTGAGCCACTGCACCCAGCCTCTTTTTTTTTTTTTGAAACAGAGTTTCACTCTTGTTGCCCAGGCTGGAGTGCAATGGCGTGATCTCGGCTCACTGCAACCTCTGCCTCCTGGATTCAAGCGATTCTCTTGCCTCAGCCTCCCGAGTAGCTGGGACGACAGGCACCCGCCACCACACCCCACTGATTTTTGTATTTTGGGTAGAGATGGGGTTGGCCAGACTGCTCTTGAACTCCTGACCTCAGGTGATACACCTGCCTCGGCCTCCCAGAGTGCTGGGATTACAGGTATGAGCCACTGTGCCCGGCCGACTGTTCTTAAGAAACATAGAAATGGACCCTTCTGGTTTTAAAACGTTTGAAACTTACATTTTATCTGAGCTTCTTCCTCAGGAGACAACCTTTAGGCCTCTCACAAAAAGTATCAAAGAACTGAAACCAGATCACTGTGCCAGATACAGGGACCACCCATTCACCATGATTGCATCCTTGCCCCTCCCGAGTTCCTGTTTTCTTACCCAGTGTTACATTCTTTGCCTGCTATATAAACCCCTGGTTTTAGTGAGTCAGGAAGACGGGTTTGAGACTGAGCTCCCGGTTCCTCCGCTGCAGCACCCAATAAAGCCGTCTTCCTTGGCAGTACAGGTCATCTCAGTCATTGGCTTTCCGGGCAAGCAACAGGACGTAGAGCAAATCCCCAGGATTTCGTCACATTACAACAATGAAGCGACAGATACTCTTTGTTAGGTAGTTGGTTCAAAACACAGAGGAGTACATTAAGTCTCTCTGCTTCGCCGGGCCCCTAGCCTCCACATGCTTTCCCTGCAGGCCACTCCCAGTTGACTGTCTCCAGATATATGTATGTGACATCTCTGTATTCCTTCTCTCTAATGGAAGCACGTGATACAAATTCTGTATCTATTATAACTAGTCCCCTCCCCCCACTTTTTTCTTTTTTCTTTCTTTTTTTGTTTTTTCGAGAGTCACTCTATCACTCAGGCTGGAGTGCAGTGGTGCAATCTCAGCTCACTGCAACCTTGACCTCCTGGGTCCAAGCGATTCTTGTGCCTCAGCCTCCCAAGGTGCTGGGACTACAGGTACGTGCCACCACACCCGGCTAATTTTTGTAGAGATGGGGTTTCACCATATGGGCCAGGCTGGTCTTGAACTCTTGGCTTTAAATGATCCACCCTCCCCAGTCTCCCAAAGTGCTGGGATTATAGATGTGAGCTACCACACCTGGCCTACTAGTTTTTTTGTTTATTTGTTTAAATGGACCCTCACTCTGTTGCCCAGGCTGGAGTGCAGTGGCATGATGTCGGCTCACTGCAACCTCCACCTCCCAGGTTCAAGCGATTCTCCTGCCTAAACCTGAGTATCTGGGATTACAGGCACGTGCCACCACGACTGGCTAATTTTTGTATTTTTAGTAGAGTCGGAGTTTCATCATGTTGGTCAGGCTGCTCTGGAATTCCTGACCTCGTGATCCGCCTGCCTCAGCTTCCCAAAGTGCTGGGATTACAGGTGTGAGCCACTGTGCCCAGCAGTTCTTTTAAACCTAGAGTTCAATCCATTTCCAAACCAAAGTTTATTTTTTTCCTTGGTTGCGTACTAGTCCATCCTGTGGATCTTCCCTAACTTCTTTAACCAGCATCTTATTGGTGGGCATATGCTATTACAGCAAGGCAGCGACACATACGCTTCTGGAAAGGCCATTTTATACACATGTGTATTTAAATTGCTGTCCTGGAACTGACGCTCCCACTGGAAAGTATCACTGCATCATCAGCCACACCACATGTCGCCAAATTGTTTTGTTTTCTAAGACAGGGTCTTGCTCTGTTGCCCAGGTTGGAGTGCAGTGATGCAATCACAGCTCACTGCAGCCTTGACCTCCCTGGCCCAAGTGATCTTCAGCCTCCTGAATAGCTGGGACTACTGGTGTGCACCCCCATGCCTGGCTAATTTTTTTACTTTGTAGAGACAGGGTCTCACTATTGACAGTGTTGTCAACACTGATCTCAAACTCCTGGGCTCAAGTGATCCTCCTGTCTCAACCTCCCAAAGTGATAGGATTACAAGTATGAGCCACCACACCTGGCCCATTTCTATTTTTAAACGTGAGGCAATTAGGCTGGGCAAATGAGGCAATTTTGTTAGTTTGTATTTCTTTCTCTTTTTCTTTTTGAGACAGAGTCTTGCTTTGTCACCCAGGCTGGAGTGCAGTGGTGCAATCTCAGCTCACTGCAACCTCTGCCTCCCAGGTTCAAGCGATTCTCCTGCCTCAGCCACCTCAATAGCTGGGATTACAGGTGTGCACCACTACGCCTGGCTAATTTGTATTAGCCATCAGGTGGCTGGGTGCGAGACAAGGGGTTCAGAAACAGCCTGTAGGGAATCGCTGGGAGGCGTTCTCATTCCCCAGGTCAGCTGCCCTCGCGTGGGGTACCAGTCCTGGTGGGACAGGGCGTGAGCCTGGGACAGCCATGCTAAGCAACAATTCCAGAAGGAGGACGTCCCCACTGCCAGGAGGACCAGTTCTGGCAGCCCCAGCATGGTCTGAGCTGTCGGAGGCCTCAGCCTCTTCTGCAAGGCCCAGTCCTCCTTCACCTTCTGGATGAGGCCCTGGAGCTATGGCCAGAAGACAAGTTGCCAACAGGGAGCCAGGGCTGGGAGGGCCTGAGCATGTGCTTGAGAACGTGTGGCCCTGGAGCTGGGGTCTGAGCACACCAACTGGACCTGGATCCTCTGGTGGTTGCAGCTGACACATGGGGGCCTGGGGTGGGGGGTGGAGGCCTGGCAGGTGGGCTTGCATTCTCCTGTGAGGTGAAGAGCCAGGACTGCACTGGCCATGTCTCCTCGTGGTGGTGGAAGTGTGGGGACGTGCCTGGATAGTGGCCTGGGC
The DNA here is from genome assembly GCF_009764315.1 of Trachypithecus francoisi. NCBI lineage: Eukaryota > Metazoa > Chordata > Mammalia > Primates > Cercopithecidae > Trachypithecus > Trachypithecus francoisi. The sequence continues at coordinate 21,902,044 of NW_022681465.1, forward strand.
TCTAAAGCATCTGCCAGCCTGTGCCTGGACCTGTCCAGGTGGGAGATCCAGGAGGATCTGGAAGACAACTGGGTGATCCTGGATGCGGCTCTGCAGAAGGGTTTCAGAACATCTCCTTTCTGCCCTATAATGAGGCCAAAGAGTGGGGCGTTGATCCCAGTCCAGAATGCCCTGCCCTTGTGCAGAGGGGGCAGCGGCTGCACCAAGCACCCTGCTTGGACCTTCCATACCTGCTGTGGCTGGGTGGCGGCCCTGTAATTTGGGGTCAGCGGGTGGACACTATCTCTGGGCTGCTTGTGTGAGGCTAGCAGCACAGTAGAGACCATTTGCATCTCCAAGTGTATCCCCAGGCCTGGGACAAATGGCAACATTGAGGCACAAGGACCCCCACATTGGGCTGTGAATGCCTCTGGGCTCTTTATGAAAACGAGTGCGCCCTGGATGCCCAGGCCTTGCCTGCCTTGCTGCTGGCTGCCTCAGGGTGGGCAAGTCCCAGGAGGATCTGAAAGACACCTTAGCAGCAGCAGCCAGAACCTGGGTAGGGGTGGGAAGCTGAAGGCTTGGGGAACGGGGAGTGTGCTGTGGGGCCTGAGCTGGGTCTGTGCCCAGCAGGGTCATGTGAGCTGTGATCCAAGAGGGAGGGTGAGGGCTGCTGGGCACTCAAGGTGCCCACACTTTCTGGTAAAAGAGTTTGCTGAACTATCCATGGGTGCTGTGGCTGAGACAGCCTGATGTCTCTTCCCTGTGAATGCACCCTGGCTCCACTTCACCCCAAGCCATGACCGACCCTCCAGCATGTTTCTCAGATGCAATCTCAAATTTAAGGTCCAGTACTCAAATTTAAATATCATATTTAATGTCCTCAGTGGAGTGAGAAAGAGGTGGCATCCGAACTTAATGTTTACACACCTCAGACCATCCGGTCTGTGGTATAAACGTGTGGCTTCCTGCAAATGACGAGACTTGGTCATTCTCGCACTAGTGAGTCATGCCTGACCTGATGGTGCAGTTTCGCGTAAGGGGAGGAGGCATGTGGTGTGGTGGGAAGAGCCCAGGCTCATCAGGGGGCTCCTCTCCAGGCCTTGTCACTTTCCAGTCAAATCTGTTAAACTTTCAGGGCTTCAGTTTCCTCATCTGTGAAAAGAGATAACGGCCACCTCACAGGGCAGCTGGGAGGAACCAGCACCGTGCGGAGTGCAGACAGCAGTTCTTCCTTCCCTTTTACTGAGTACCTGGTGTCTGAGTGAGGGGCAAAGTCCTCTTGAGGATGTCACTGAGGTGACCTGGAGCCTGCTTTCCTGGTGCCGTCACGCCAAACATCCACACTGAGCCTTACACTGGGAGAAAGGAGAGCGTCTATTTGCAGGACACCAAGCAAGGAGAACCGGGCAGCTCACACTTAACACACAGCCTCCCCAGTGGCTTGTAAGCAAGGGTTTGTTATATTTTAATTAAAGTAAAATTAAATTTGCTGAAATTATAAATTTTATTTTGAGATGGAGTCTCACTCTGTCACCCAGGCTAGAGTGTGCAGTGGCACGATCTCGGCTCACTGCAGCCTCCACCTCCTGGGTTCAAGTGATTCTCCTGCCTCGGCCTCCTGAGTAGCTGGAACTACAGGCACCAGCCACCACGCCTGGCTAATTTTTGTGTTTTTAGTAGAGATGGGTTTCATCATGTTGGCCTGGCTGGTCTCGAACTCCGCCCTCCTCAACCTCCCAAAGTGCTGGGATTACAGGTGTGAGTCACCATGTCCAGCCCTGAAATTGTATATTTTAAATAGAGGCGGGTTCTTCCTATGCTTTTCAGGCTGGTCTTGAAACCTGGGCTCAAGCCATCCTCTGGCCTTGGCCTCCCAAAGTGCTGTAAGCAACGGTTTTAATTTTTTACATTTTGTTGAGATGGAGTCTTTCTCTGTCGCCCAGGCTGGAGTGCAATGGCTCAATCTCAGCTCACTGCAACCTCTTCCTCCCGGGTTCAAGGCTCCTGTGTAGCTGGGACTACAGGTGCACGCCACCATGCCCAGCTAATTTTTGTATTTTTAGTAGAGAAGGGGTTTCACCAAGTTGGCCAGGCTGGTCTCAAACTGCTGACTTCAAGTAATCCACCTGCCTCAGCCTCCCAAAGTGCTGGGATTACAGGTATGAGCCACTGTGCCTGGTCAATTCAAAGACTTTTTTGTTTTGTTTGTTTGTTTGTTTGTTTGTTTGTTTTTGAGACGGAGTTTTGCTCTTGTTGCCCAGGCTGGAGCACAGTGGTATGATTTTGGCTCACTGCGACCTCTGCCTCCCGGGTTCAAGCGATTCTCCCGCCTCAGCCTCCCGAGTAGCTGGGACTACAGGTGCCCACCACCATGCCCGGCTAATTTTGTATTTTTAGTAGAGACAGGGTTTCTCCATGTTGGTCAGGCTGGTCTCCAACTCCAGGCCTCAGGTGATCTGCCAGCCTCAGCCTTGCAAAATGCTGGGATTACAGGAATGAGCCACCGCTCCCGGGAAGTCAAAGGTTTTTTGATTTGCAATTCGTTAAGGAAGAGAAGTTTCGTTTAAAACCCTGTGGTTAGCAGAAAAGAATGTTAGCTCAGGGGTGTGACCTCCTCTAGGCCCCTCAGGAAGAACTTTAGGGCAAAGAACAGTCGACAGAGTTCCATCCTCAGCTTCCCTTATCTGAGGTCTCTGTACCAGCTGGTCTGTCTGTGGGGGTGTGAGTTTCTAAAAACAACCCCACATACGTTCAGATGTTACCTTTCATTTCAGTGGAGAACGAAACATCTTGTGACTCTAACTTCCTTGGCTACTGTTCTTGCTTATCGGGTTGCTCACTGACTTCTCGGGGCCAGCTAGGTGCCTGGAGTTTCCCCAGAAGGAACTCAGAATTTTCCCTATTTCCATGGTTGGGGGACTCCAGCAGGCCCATAAGAGGGGTCCCTGCTTCATCTCAAAAAGATGTTGGTATTCATTCAAGGCAGGGAACCACGTTGGCTTGGGATGAAGGCTCAGCCAAATTGAGCCTCCTGTGGCCCAGGACTTTCCAGAGGCATTGGAGGAAGCCAGAAGTACTGGGGTGCGGGATCTCAAGGTCAGGACCTGGAGGTGGGCAGGCTGCAGAAATAAACAGAAGGAAAAGGCAGTAGACATCCAGGCCCAGAGCTGTGGCCCTCCTGCCTCGGGTGGGTTTGCCAAGATTCCCAGGACCTTCCAAACCCAAGCCTGAGTTCTTTGGTTCATTCGCATCAATGGAATATCGACCATGTTCCAGGCACCATGCCAGATGGCGGGACACAATCGGGACACCTGAGACTTGCTCTTGGACTGTGGAGCAAATGCTTAAATATTTAGTCGTCACAGGGGAAACAAGGCCAAGGAAGCACCAGGCGCCCAGATCCTGTGGGAGAAGCCTGGCCCATCTAGGCTGACCACCAGGCTTTCCAGAGGAGGTGGGTTCTGCCCTCCTGCCCTTCCCCCCTTCCCTGGGCCCTTCCTTCAGCACATAATCATCTTCAATGTCTTCCCAGCACTTGAGCCTGAATCCCCTTCAGTGGTTCCCCTCTTCTTCCTGCAAAGGGCACTCTCTCCATTTCCTCTTTACGCTGGACTGGCTTCTGCCTCCACTGCTCCACCCAAATTGTTTTTGCCAGGGTCCCTAACAGCTTCCAGGTTGCTAACTGTGTGGACACTTCTCAGTCTTCACCGTTCTCGGCCTCCAGGCAGCATTTTGCACTGCAACCGCTGACTCGTGAAGCTCCCTGGCTGGGCTCCTCTTGGTTCTTCTCCAGCTGCATTCCATCTCATGCTATCCCGTGACTCCTGGTGTGCTTTAGGGCTTGGTCTTCACTGCACCTTCTTCCTTGGGCACTTATTGCAATGGCTTTAAACACTGTACATCTATTGCTGGCTCAAATGGATTTCTCTAACCAGGCATTTTGGGAGTCTAGACTCCCATCTCTGCTGATGCTTCGTAGAATATCTGCCTTCTGAACTTTTCCACGTGGGTGTCTCACCACAGGACTGTCGATCATACTTCTCACTCCTCTTCAAGTTATTCTTGACCTTATCAGTCTAAGCCAGCCTAGGAGTGGCTTTTTTGTGTTTTTTTTTTTTTTTTGACAGGATTTTATTCTTGTTGCCAAAGCTGGAGTGTGATTGTGCAATCTTGACTCACTGCAACCTCCACTCCTGAGTTCAAGCGATTCTCCCACCTCAGCCTCCCTAGTAGCTGGGATTATAGGCACCCACCACCACACCCTATTGGGAGAACCTGCCCCCAATATTTCAACATAGGTTCCTTCTATTTTCCCTAAGTGTCAGCTGGTCTGAGAAATAAAGAGAAAGAGTACAAAGAGAGGAATTTTACAGCTGGGCTGCCAGGGGTGACATCACATATTGGTAGGTCTGTGATGCCTCCTGAGCTGCAAAACCAGAAAGCTTTTATTAGGCATTTCAAAAGGGGAGGGGGTGTACAAACAGGGAGTAGGTCACAAAGATCACATGCTTCAAAGGGCAAAACAAGGAGAACAAAGTTTATGCTTCTGAGGCCAATAAAGATCACAAGGCAAGGGCAACATTAGAATTACTGATGAGGGTCTATGTTTGGCTGTGTACGTATTGTCTTGATAAACATATTAAACAACAGAAAACAGGGTTTGAGAGCAGAGAACCAGTCTGACCTCAAATTCATCAGGGTGGGATATTTTCCCCACCCTGATAAGCCTGACGGTACTGCAGGAAACCAGAGTTTATTTCAGTCCTTGTCTCAACCACATAAGACAGACACTCCCAGAGTGGCCATTTATAGACCTCCCCGCAGGAATGCAATTCTTTTCCTAGGGTCTTAATATTTAATATTCCTTGCTAGGAGAAGAATTTAGCGATATCTCTCCTTGCATGCCGGTTTATAGGCTTTCTGCAAGAAGAAAAATATGGCTCTATTCTGCCCGACTGCGCAGGCAGTCAGACCTTATGGTTGTCTTCCCTTGTTCCCTAAAATCGCTGTTATTCTGTTCGTTTTCAAGGTGCACTGATTTCATATTGTTCAAACACCCATGTTTTACAATCAGATTTCATATTGTTCAAACACATGTTCTACAATCAATTTGTACAATAGTGGTCCTGAGGTGATGTACATTCTCAGCTTACGAAGATAACAGGATTAAGAGATTTAAGTAAAGATAGGCATAAGAAATTATAAGAGTATTATTTGGGAACTGATAAATATCCATGAAATCTTCACAATTTATGTTCAGAGACTACAGTAAAGACAGGCATAAGAAATTATAAAAGTATTAATTTTGGGAACTGATAAATGTCCATGAAATCTTCACAATTTATGTTCCTCTGCCACAGCTCCAGCTGGTCCCTCCATTCGTGGTCCCTGACTTCTTGCTAAAACGCCCAGCTAATTTTTTGTGTTTTTAGTAGAGACAGATTTCACTATGTTGGCCAGGCTGGTCTCGAACTCCTGACCTCAGGTGATCCACCCGCCTTGGCCTCCCAAAATGCTGGGATTACAGGCATGAGCCACCACGCCTGGCAGGAGTGGCTTTTTAAAGCTGTTATTGGTGAAGAATTAACAGCCACTGGTTTTGTCTGGGCAGGGGTGTCTGGTGCTTTGTGGGTGGCATAGTGAGCTTGCTTCCACCCCTGCTTAGATGCAGTGATGAAGTGGCTTCACTTGGTCTAATTTAATCTTGGCCTCCAAGTAGCCCTGTCCAGGGCTGTATTCTGCAGGGCTGCTTATTTTCTGCAGGGCTGCTTATGTCCAGCAGGCTGTGAGGGCCCCATCAGCTTCCAAATGGCAGGGGCTTCTCTTTAAAAACTTATTTTTCTCAGAAGTTGTCGTGGCCATTGGTTGCTCCCCGTGGCCTTGTGTCCTTGCTTTCCTGGGATAGCCTCAATGCAAAATATTTTCCTCTCATCAACCAGAATGAACTGCTGGCATTTGGATCTGAAAATCTACATCCTATAAGAATATTTCTGATGCTTTTTTAATGTTAGCTGCTCTTTATTTAAGCACACTCTACATGCCAGGTATTCATTCACAATGAACTTACAAACTCTAATTTTTTTTTTTTTTTTTTGAGAGGGAGTCTCACTCTGTCACCCAGGCTGGAGTGCAGTGGTGCAATCTCGGCTCACTGAAACTTCCACCTCACGGGTTGAAGCGGTTCTCCTGCCTTAGCATCCTGAGTAGCTGAGATTACAGGAGGGCACCACTGTGCCCGGCCTGACTCATTTCATTGAGAATGCAACACATTATTATTACCTGTAGGCACCATGCTATACAATAGCTCTTTAGAACTTATCCATCCAATCTAACTGAAACTTTGTAGTCTTTGCCCAACATCTCCCCATTTCTCTGCCATCCCCAAAACCCAGCCCACATGATCATTGTAATAGACACAGAAAAGCATTTGGCAAAGTCATGTTTTTTAGACAAAAAATAAAAAAGAAATAAAAAAACTAAGAATAGAAGGAAAATTCCTCAATTTGATAAAATACATTTACAGCAGACCTATAGTGGACATTATTCTTATTCTTATTGTCAGAGGCGTTTAAACCAGAGTGACTCCATCTTGTACAAGGGCTGGGTAAAATAAAATAAGGCTGAGACCTATTGGGCTGGATTCCTAGTAAGTCAGGTATTCTAAGTCACAGGATAAGATAGGAGGTCAGCCCAAGACACAGGTCATAAAGATCTTGGTGATAAAACAGCATGCAGTAAAGAAGCTGGGCAAATCCCATCAAAACCAAGATGGCAATGAAAGTTACCTCTGGTCATCCTCACTGCTCCATTATATGCTAATTATAATGCATTAGCATGCTAAAGACACTCCCACCAGCACCATGACAGTTTACAGATGCCATGGCAATGCCAGGAAGTTACGCTATATGGTCTAAAACAAGAAGGAACCCTCAGTTCTGAGAATTGCCCACCCCTTTCCTGGAAAACTCATGAATAATCCACCCACTGTTTAGCATATAATCAAGAAACAACTATAAAAATGGACAACCAGAAGCCTTTGGGGGCTGCTCTCCCTGTGGAGTAACCATTCTTTTATTCCTTTATTTTCTTTCTTTTTTTTTTTTTTTTTTTTGAGACAGAGTCTCATTCTGTCACCCAGGCTGGAGTGCAGTGGTGCAATCTGGGCTCACTGCAACCTCTGCCTCCCAGGTTCATGCCATTCTCCAGCCTCAGCCTCCCGAGTGGCTGGGACTACAGGTGCCCGCCACCACGCCCGGCTAATTTTTTTGTATTCTTAGTAGAGACGGGGTTTTGCTGTGGTAGCCAGGATGTTCTCAATCTCCTGACCTCATGATCCACCCACCTCGGTCTCCCAAAGTGCTGGGATTACAGGCGTGAGCCACCGCACCCAGCCTCCATTATTTTCTTAATAACCTTGCTTTCACTTTATGAACTTCCCAAATTCTTTTTTGGAGGGGGACATGGAGTTTTGCTTTTGTCACCCAGGTTGGAGTGCAATGGCTTGATCTCGGCTCACTGCAACTTCTGCCTCCCGGGTTCAAGCAATTCTCCTGTCTCAGCCTCCCAAGTAGCTGGGACGACAGGCACGTGCCACCACACCAGCTAATTTTTGTATTTTTAGTAGAGATGGGGTTTCACCATGTTGGCCAGGATGGTCTCGATCTCTTGACTTTGTGATTCATCTGCCTCGGCCACCTGAAGTGCCGGGATTACAGTCGTAAGCCACCATGCCCGGCCGAGCCCAGGAGTTTCAGACCAGCCTGGGCAACATAGTGAGACCTTGTCTCTACAAAACATAAAAAAATCAGTTGGGCATGATGGCACGTGCCCATAGTCCCAGCTACTGGGGAGGTTGAGGTGAGAGGATCCCTTGAGCCCAGGAAGTCAAGACTGCAGAGAGCTATGATCCTGCTACTGCACTCCAGGCCTGGGTGACAGAGACAGTCCCTGTCTCAAAAACAAAGAAACAAACAAAAAACCCAAACAACACCAAACAAAACCAAACCAAAGAAAACTACAACCCTATCAGGTATAATAAATAAATTTAGCAAGAATGGAGGATACAAAATCAATATACAAAAATTAATTGTATTTCTTTTCTTTTTTTTTATTTTTGAGAAGGAGTCTTACTCTGTCGCCAGGCTGGGGTGCAGTGGCGCAATCTTAGCTCACTGCAACCTCCATCTCCCGGGTTCAAGCGATTCCCCTACCTCAGCCTCCCGAGTAGATGGGATTACAGGCGCCTGCCACCATGCCTGGATAATTTTTTTGTGTTTTAGTAGAGACAGGGTTTCACTGTGTTGGCCAGGATGGTCTGGATCTCCTAACCTCGTGATCTGCCCGCCTCAGCCTCCCAAAGTGCTGGGATTACAGGCGTGAGCCACTGCGCTCAGCCTCTTTTCTTTTTTTCTTTAATTTTTTTTACCTACCAGTAACTAGTTTTGTCACTTTGAAATTATATTTCTTTAAACTAGCAATAATTCAAGAATGAAATTAGGTCAACAATTCCATTCACAATAGTATCAAAAATAAAAAACAAACAAACTTAGAAATAAATATTTAGGCCGGGCATGGTGACTCACGCCTGTAATCCCAGCACTTTGGGAGGCCGAGGCGGGCAGATTACCTGCAGTCAGGAGTTTGAGACCAGCCTGGGCAACATGGAGAAACCCCTCTCTAGTAAAAATACAAAATTAGCTGGGCATGGTAGTGCGCACCTGTAGTCCCAGCTACTTGGGAGGCTGAGGCAGGAGAATCACTTGAACCAGGGAGGCGGAGGTTGTGGTGAGACCAGATCATGCCACTGCATTCCAGCCTGGGCAACAAGAGCGAAACTCCATCTGGAAAAAAAAATTACGGCCGGCCGCGGGGGCTCAAGCCTGTAATCCCAGCACTTTGGGAGGCCGAGACGGGCAGATCACAAGGTCAGCAGATCGAGACCATCCTGGCTAACATGGTGAAACCCTGTCTCTACTAAAAAATACAAAAAACTAGCCGGGCGAGGTGGCGGGCCCCTGTAGTCCCAGCTACTCGGGAGGCTGAGGCAGGAGAATGGCTTAAACCCAGGAGGCGGAACTTGCAGTGAGCTGAGATCTGGCCACTGCACTCTAGCCTGGGCGACAGAGCGAGACTCCGTCTCAAAAAAAAAAAAAAATTATAATAATTTAAATAAATAAATAAATATTTTAAAAAGCAGTGTGGGCCTTGTATTCTGAAAACTATTAAACAGTTTTTGGAGTACAGTGGTGTGATGTCAGCTCACTGCAACCTCTGACTCCCAGGTTTAAGCGATTCTCCTGCCTCAGCCTCCCAAGTAGCTGAAATTACAGGCACTGGTTACCATGCCCAGCTAATTTTGGTATTTTTAGTAAAAAAAAAAAAAAAAAGGCTACTGTGCTCGGCCTATAAAACATTATTAAAATAAAGAAGATCAGCTAGTTGTGGTGGCTCACGCCTATAATCTCAGCACTATGGGAGGCTTAGGCAGGAGGATCGTTTGAACCCAGGAGCTCGAGACCAGCCTAAACAACATAGGGAGACCTCGTCTCTAGAAATAATTATGATGATGATGATGATAATGATAATAATTGGCTAGGCACGGTGGCTCACGCCTGTAATCCCAGCAATTTGGAGGCTGAGGCGGGTGGACCACGTGAGGTCAGGAGTTCGAGACCAGGCTGACCAACATGGTGAAACCCTGTCTCTGCTAAAAATACAAAAATTAGCTGGGTGTGGGCCAGGCGCAGTGGTTCACGCCTATAATCCCAGCACTTTGGGAGGCCGAGGTGGGTGCATCACGAGGTCAGGAGATCTAGACCATCCTGCCTAACACAATGAAACCTTGTCTCTACTAAAAATACAAAAAATTAGCCAGGCGTGGTGGTGGGCACCTGTAGTCCCAGCTACTTGGGAAGCTGAGGCAGGAGAATGGCATCAACCAGGGAGGCGGAGCTTGCAGTGAGCCGAGATCTCGCCACTGCACTCCAGCCTGGGCAACAGAGCGAGACTCCGTCTCTAAATAAATAAATAAAAAATAAATAAATAAATAAAACTACAGTAATCAAGATGAATGGTATTGACATAAAGATAGGCATCTAGACCAGTGGAACAGAATTGAGGGTGCAGAAACAAACCTTACATTTCTGGCCAGTTGATTTTATTCTCTTGATAGTTTAATATACTTTTTACTGAAGTAAAACATGCCATGAACGCACCCATGCAGCCACCACCCAGATCAACAAATAGAACATTCCCAGCGCTGCAGAACTACCCCCGGTGTTCCCTCGGTCAGTATCCTGCTCTTCTTAAAGGCAGCCACGCTTTTGACTTCTCACACCTACATTCGTTTTTGAGCTTCACATAAATAGAATAACCCCTATGTAGTTTTTGGTGTCTTGATTCATTCTGCTAATGTTATATTTTTATATTTGTTCATGTTGTTACATGCAGCAGTGTGGTTTTTTTTCTGCACATTATTTTTAAAGTTGAGATATAATTCATGTATCATAAAATTCACCTTTAAAAGTGTACAATTTGGCCGGGTACAGTGACTCACGCCTGTAATCCCAGCACTTTGGGAGGCCAAGAAGGGCAGGTAGCTTGAGCTCAGAAGTTCGAGGCCAGCAATATGGCACAACCTCATCTCTACAAAAAAATAGAAAAAGTAGCAGGACATAGTGGTACGTGACTGTAGTCCCAGCTACTTGGGAGGCTGACGGGGAGATTACTTGAGCCCAGGAGGTCGAGGCTGCAGTGAACCGAGATGGTGCCATGGCACTCCAGCCTGGACAATAGGGCCAGACCTTGTCTCAAAAAATAAATGAATAAAGTAAAATAAAATAAAAGCATGTTCAATAATGTGCAGTCATTACCAGCAGCTAATTCCAGAACATTCTAATCACCCCCAAAAGAAGCCCCAAGTCCATTAGCCATCATTCCTCATTTTCCCTCTCCCCAGCCCCTGGACATTTCATATCAATGGAATCATATAATACAGGGTTTTTCATATATGGCTTCTTTCACTTAGCATACTATTTTTGAGGTTCATTTATATTGTACCACGTACTAATATTTCATTCTTTTTTATGGCTTAGTAATATTGCATTGTTGACCAGGCGTGGTGTCTCACACTTTTAATCCCAGCACTTAGGGATGCCAAGGTAGGAGGATCCCTTGAGCCCAGGAGTTCAAGACCAGCCTGTGCAACATAGGGAAACCCCTGTCGCTATCAAAAAATTTTATAATATTAGCCATGTGTGGCAGCTCACACCTGTAGTATGAGCTACTTGGGAGGGTGAGGCAGGAGGACTGCTTGAGTCCAGGAGATCAAGGCTGCAGTGAACTGTGATCACACCACTGCACTCCAGCCTGGGAAACAGGGTGAAGCCCTGTCTCAAAAAAAAAAGTTTAGCTTTGTGTGAATATACTGCATTTTATTTATCCCTTCATTAATTCATGGACATTTAAGTTGTTTCTTTTTTTTTTTTTTTTTTTTGAGACCGAGTCTCGCTCTGTCGCCCAAGCTGGAGTGCAGTGGCCGGATCTCAGCTCACTGCAAGCTCCACCTCCCGGGTTCACGCCATTCTCCTGCCTCAGCCTCCCGAGTAGCTGGGACTACAGGCGCCCGCCACCTCGCCCGGCTAGTTTTTTGTACTTTTTTATTAGAGACGGGGTTTCACTGTGTTAGCCAGGATGGTCTCGATCTCCTGACCTTGTGATCCGCCCGCCTCGGCCTCCCAAAGTGCTGGGATTACAGGCTTGAGCCACCACGCCCGGCCTTTCTTTTTTTTTTTTTTTTTGAGACAAGTTCTCATTCCGTGCCCCAGGCTGCAGTGACACAATCTTGGCTCACCCCAACCTCCACCTACTGGGTTCAAGCTAGCTTCCCAACTTAGCCTCCCAAGTAGCTAAGACCACAGGGGGACACCACCATGCCTGGCTAATTTTTTTTTTGAGACGGAGTGTTGCTCTGTTGCCCAGGCTGGAGTGCAGTGGCTGATCTTGGCTCACTGCAACCTCTGCCTACTGGGTTCACGCCATTCTCCGGCCTCAGCCTCCCAAGTAGCTGAGACTACAGGTGCCGCCACCATGCCCGGCCAATTTCTTTGTTTCTCCGTGTTAGCCAGGATGGTCTCGATTTCCTGACCTCGTGATCCGCCTGCCTCGGCCTCCCAAAGTGCTGGGATTATAAGCAGGAGCCACCGTGCCCGGCCATAATTTTTGTATTTTTTTATAGAGATGGGGTTTTGTCATGTTGCCTAACCTGGTCGCAAACTCCTGACTTCAAGCAATCCATCTGCCTTGGCCGCCCAAAGTGCTGGAATTACAGGCCTGAGCCATACTGCCAGCCTTTGTTTCCACTTATTGGTTATCATGAAGAATTATACTATAAACATTTTTGTGGAATTTTTCTTTTTCTTTCTTTCTTTCTTTTTTTTTTTTCCTTTTTTTGAGACAGAATCTCGCTCTGTCGCCCAGGCTGGATCGAGTGGTGGTGCAGTCTCGGCTCACTGCAACGTCTGACTCCCTGGTTCAAGCGATTCTCCTGCCTCAGTCTCCCGAGTAGCTGGGACTACAGGCACCCACCACCATGTCCAGTTAAGTTTCGTATTTTTAGTAGAGACGGGTTTCACGATGTTGGCCAGGATGGTCTTGATTTCCTGACCACGTGATCCACCCACCTCAGCCTCCCAAAGTGCTGGGATTACAGGCGCCAGCCACCGCTCTCGGCCAATCTGAAGTACTTTTAAGCGTAGCCTGGTCGCTAATTCTCAGCCTGACACCCAGCTATGTGGCCTCCTCTTGACACTGCGCAGGGCGCTTTGGTTGGGCAACACATTGTGGAGGTTAAAATTCAGTGTGTCTCCATCCATATGGTCATTCCAAATGAGGATTTGGATTCCATGTCACAATCTCAGTGCTCAGTGAGCATGCTGTCCAAGTCACTTGGGAGCCTCTCCTGGTGGAGGAGGCCCATTCTGCCATAGCCACTGCAGCTGCTCATGGAGGAGTAGCCCCCAGGGCACTCGTCTGCATGGGGTGGGGCAGAGGCACTTGTAAAGGTGTCTCCTCTGGGGTCAGGTGGTTCATACCTGAGGTGTGGGGCTTGATGTTTCCCATGTGAGGCAGGGCACGGCCATCAACTGCAGATGTCTGCTGAGCGTGTCCAGGGTGGGTATGGGAGCTGGGAGGCATCATTTTGTTGTGAGATGCCTGGCTGCCATAGGCCGACATGACTGAATGAAGGCCCATCATGATCTGGCCCAGAACCTGGCTGTTGGGTTGGGCTACCCCAGGATCCGCTGGTGTCGTAATTGTGGGGGAAATAAAGATAGATCAGACTGTCACTGTGTCTATGTAGAAAACGGAAGACATAAGAAACTCCATTTTGTTCTGTACTAAGAAAAATTATTCTGCCTTGAGATGCTGTTAATCTGTAACCCTAGCCCCAACCCTGTGCCCGCAGAGATATGTGCTGTGTTGACTCAAGGTTTAGGGGATGTAGGGCTGTGCAGGATGTGCTTTGTTAAAAATGTGTTTGCAGGCAGTATGCTTGGTAAAAGTCATCACCATTCTCTAGTCTCCAGTACCCAGGGACACAATGCACTGCGGAAGGCCACAGGGACCTCTGCCCGAGAAAGTCTGGGTATTGTCCGAGGTTTCTCCCCACTGAGACAGCCTGAGATACGGCCTCGTGGGAAGGGAAAGACCTGACCGTCCCCCAGCCTGACACCCGTAAAGGGTCTGTGCTGAGGAGGATTAGTGAAAGAGGAAGACCTCTTTGCAGCTAAGAGAAAGGCATCTGTCTCCTGCTCGTCCCTGGAAATGGAATGTCCCAGTGTAAAACCTGATTGTACATTCTATTTATTTGGATAGGAGAAAACCGCCTTATGGCTGGAGGTGAGACATGCTGGCGGCAATACTGCTCTTTACTGCACTGAGATGTTTGTGTAAAGTCAGACATAAATCTGGTCTACGTGCATATGGAGGCACAGCACCTTTCCTTAAACTTATTCATAACACAGAGGCCTTTGCCCGCATGTTTTCCTGCTGACTCTCTCCCCACCACTACCCTATAGTCCTGCCACATCCCCCTCGCTGAGACAGTAGAGATAGTGATCAATAAATACTGAGGGTACTCAGAGACCAGTGCCAGCCCCACTGGTCCTCTGTATGCTGAGCGCCGGTCCCCTGGGCCCACTTTTCTTTCTCTGTACTTTGTCTCTGTCTTATTTCTTTTGTCAGTCTCTTGTTCTACCTGACAGAAATATCCACAGGTGTGAAGGGGCTGGCCCCCTTCAATAATGTCATTATGGGGAGGAGAGTCAGAAGTCAGCAACTCCTCCAGGAGTCCCGCTGCACAGTTACACGGACTCTCAGCTCCACAACTTGATTTGTGGTCCTGGAGCGTTTGCATAGGCATCTGGGGCAAAGGGCTCGTGTTGGACTGGCACTACGTATATTTTTTTGTAGTTTGGCTGGGCGAATTCACACTGGTGTTTGGTGGCACAAATGAGTAGCATGGCGTCTGCTGCATCATGGTGCCAGGTGCGAACTGGGTCGACACAGTTAATGATGTCAGTACTCAGAGAAGGTTGAGATTATCCAAACCTTTTCCATGTTTTGGGATTGCTTTTCTCAGACATACTGGGTGGAGTAGGGGCCATCTTTGCCGAAGATGGCGGGTACCCCACAGAATGCACATCCCCATCTCTAAGATCTTCCCCTTTGGTTATAATGGGTGAAAGTCTCCCAGTAATAGTACTAGCATTTGAGCTAGTTCGAGGGCGAAATGTACTCCAGCTATCAAAGTCATCATTGCCCTGAGAGCCGGGGCTTGCAGGCCTTTTGGAAAATTGGGGTCCAGGGCTGTCCTCGGCATGGGCCCCCTACCCCGCCCCGCTAGACTGCAGGGGTGCTTTTTTCGTGGCATCTCGGCTTTGCATCCGAGCGCATTTGCTGTTGCTGTCCATGGATACAGCTCTTGTCCTAAGACATCTCCCACCCTTGCCGCCCTCTGGATTGAGCATCCACCGAGCACTTTTTCCAGTTCCTTCATTCTGCGCGCGAGTCAACTTGCTGTGTAGGAACAGAGGATGAGGAAGTGAATTCCTCCAGCCCCCCGAGCTGTTGCTGTCGCCCTTAGCTTGAAGCAGGGCACGTTCTTGACCATCCACTCGCAGATCTGCCACAGCGCGAGCCGCTTCTCCGCCGAGCTCTGGACTGCCTGGTGCTGAGGTTGGCGTGGGACAGGTTGCGCCACGCGTTGCGATGGGACGAGCTGCTCCTGCGCTGCTGCTCCTCCAGCGGCCCGGCGGTGGCGGGGTCCGGTGTGGGTGCTGCGGCAGCGAGGAGTGCAGGCCGCCCGCCTCGGGCCCTGGAGGTCCCCGCACAGCCCCCGGGGGCGGCGTCCCGGCGTCAGTGGAAGTCCTCGCTGTCCTCCAGGGGGCTCAGGTTGCTCATGAAGTCGGCGCTGACGGCGCGGGGCTGGAGGTGGCCGCGTGGGACCCGCGGAACTCCCGCCGGGGCAGCAGCTGGAAAACCGGGTAGACCTCCGTCCCCCGGGGCGCTTCGGCCCTGGGGACCACTCCTTTCCCCTCTCCTCCCCTCCCGTCTCCTCCCCTGTCCTCTGCCAGCCGCGGGTGAGCCAAGAAGGGGGAGAGCAAAGCACCGGGCGGAGGGGAGGAGGAGCGAGGAGGAGGCGGAGATTCCGGGGACCAGGTCGGTTCCGCCCGAGACTGAAAGAAACTGGGAGCCAGGCGGGGGCGGCGGAAGCGCGAGTCCAGAACTGAGCCCGGCGAGGCCGCGCGCAGCAAGGCTGCTCCCGGTCCGCTGCGCGGACTGGACGGCGGGCCGGAGCCCCGGGCCGGGGCGGATCCGGGCAGAGCGGGCGCCGCACTCCCGCAAACAGGGCCGTGGACCCCGCGGGCCGTGGCTCTCCCCGGAGGCGCGCCCTCTGAGCTGCTGCCTGTGGACTGCGGCACGGAGGCTGCAGAACTACGCGGCCGCCCGACTGACGGGGTCTGCCCTGGTTTATTTATTTTTCTCTTTAAAGTAAGAGTGCAGAAGGCTTCCCCTTCTCTCATGCCACCTCCCCAAAGAGGGCCAATGTGGGTGACTTTCTGAGTGGTCCCCAAAGCAGATCCCGAGGCCCGCGCGTCGCGAATCTTCTCTGCCAGGGCGCTGGTGGAGTAGTTTCTCAGCTGGTGCCTCTGGCCCAGCGAATCCTGCCGGATGGCGGTGGTTCTGGAATGCCCTGTGGATTCGCCCTAAGGCCTTGTAGGCCCGGGGACTCTGGGGATGTTGTATAAAGCAGGAAAATATGTAAATAGATCGCGGGGGGGGGGGGGGAAGGTAGCGTGGCCGAGCGGTCTAAGGCGCTGGATTAAGGCTCCAGTCTCTTCGGAGGGTGGGTTCGAATCCCACCGCTGCCAGCTTGGTGTGGTTTGTCCATTTTTGTCACCCCATTGGTTACAAAAGGAGGATTCATTGAAACTCTCCTTGGGCCCCACGCTTGCTCGGGATCTGGATTCCATTTGGCAGCGCGCAGCCGTCCAGTGTACGAGCTAGTTACTCGGCGCTGGTGTTCACAGCAAGTGAGGTGGGTTCAGTTCTTCCCAGGTTCCAATGGTTGAGGTGGAAAGGCAACGGTATAAATACCCTGGATAGCCTTTTCTCCTTAACCAGGTGGAGATAGTGGTGGAATGTTGTAGGCTAGTCCTAAATGTAATACGTTTGAAGTAATGAGGTAAAAAGTAGAAAGAACTGTTTCCGCCCGGTTTCGAACCGGGGACCTTTCGCGTGTGAGGCGAACGTGATAACCACTACACTACGGAAACCTGCCTGGCTTGCCTGTGCCATGGTAATGGGCCACCACACAGGGCGGTTTTTTATTTTCTCATCCTAATTTAGAGCTTCCTCCATGCGTCCCTTTGAGCTTTGTTAATGAGCATAAGCACACACACAAAGATATTTCAGCACCTGGAAGGCTGAGGCGGCAGGATAGCCTGAGCCTAGGAGGTGGAGACTGCACTGAGCTGTGACTGCAGCACTACACTCCAGCCTGGGCGACAGAGCAAGACCTTATCTCGAAAGAGAGAAAAGAAAGAAACGAGAAAAGGAAGTTTTCATGTGCAGTGTGGTGGCATAAGTGGGCACGGGAGTCTTGAGAGAGGATATCGCGGCGACTGTGGGTATGGGGGTTGAACAGCAGGGGCGCGCTGGCACCCACCATTTTCAAAGAGAAGAGACATTCAGAAGAAGCTGCTTGGGGAATATGAGGCCACGCGTTCATGGGTAGAGCTGAAGCTTGTGGGTCCAGAGAAATTGGAGTGGAATGAAAGAGGAAGTAGCCTAAAACACCATTTTTATTGTTCTATTGTTCGGTAGAACTCTAGATTTTCCTAGCAGCCACTGCTGTTGGACATTTAGATTACTTTCCTCCCACCAACAGTATGCAAGCGTTATGAAGGCTACCCCCTTGGTAACATTTGGCACTTTTCATTGATTTTTTGTTTTTTTAAATTCTAGCCATTTGTGGGTATGTAGTATTCCTTGTGGTTTAAGTTTGCAGTTAGCTGATAAGAAAAGATGGGCACCTTTTCATGGGTTTATGGCCCATGTGTTTATCTTACTGTGTGAAGTATCTCTTTAAATATCTTGTCCATTAAAAACAAACAAAGAAAAAAACACACAAACAAACAGAAAACCCCAAGAAACAAAAAACGAAGAACTGGCCTGGCATGGTGGCTCACACCTGTAATCCCAGAACTCTGGGAGGGCGAGGTGTGTGAATTGTTTGAGCTCATGAGTTGAGACCAGTCTGGGCAACATTGGGACATCATCTCTACAGAACATCCAGAAATTAGCTGGGAGTGATGGCATTCCCTTGTAGTTTCTGTAGGTACTTGGGAGGCTGAGGTGAGAGTATTGCTTGAGCCTGAGAGATGGAGGCTGCAGTGAGCAGAGATCTCACTGCTCCACTCCAGCCTGGGTAACAGAGCAAGATCCTGTTCCAATAAAAAAAAAAAAAAAAAAAAAAAAAAAAAAAAAAAAAAAAAAAAGACTCTTGTATGTTTTTTTAATCTGGAAACTTCTAAATTTCAGCTTGTATGTTTAAGTGTAAATTCTATTTCATATTTTTTTTTGTTATGGTGTGAGGTTGGGATTAAGGTTAATTTCTTTCTCCTATGGATATCCAGTTGTTCCTGAACCCATTGTTGCGAAGACACTATTTCCACATTGAATTGCTTTGGTGCCTTTGGTGAAAATCAAATAACTGAGTATATGTGTGCCCAAATACTTTTTGTTCGTTTTTTGCTTTTCAATTAAAAATTTCAAATAGGCCAGGCATGGTGGCTCACCCCTGTAATCCTAGCGTTTTGGTAGGCTGAGGTAGGAGGATTATTTGAGGCCAGGAGTTGGAAACCAGTCTGTGCAACATAGCAAGACCACGTCTCTACAAAAAAAAAGAAAAAAAGTTAGCTGGGCATAGTAGTGCATGCTTGTAGTCCCACGTAGCTGGGAGGCTGAGGCAGGAGGATTGCTTGGGCCCAGGAGTCCAAGGCTGCAGTGAGCTGTAATCACAGCAGGGCACTGCTACCTGGATGACAGAGTGAATCCCTGTCTCCAAATAAATAAACAAATAAGTAAATTAATAAATGTTTGCATTAGATGAATATGCCATGTTTTGTTTATCCATTTATCAATGAATGAACATTTATGTTGTTTCCAATTTTTTTTTTTTTTTTTGAGACAGATTCTCACTCTTGTCACCCAGGCTGGAGTACAGAGGAGCCATCATAGCTCACTACAATCTCCACCTCCTTGGTTCAAGTGATCCTTCCACCTCAGCCTCACAAGTAGCTGGGACCATAGGTGTACACTACCACACCTGGCTAATTTTTGTATTTTTTGTAGAGACATGGTCCCTATGTTGCCCAGGCTGGTCTGGAACTCTTGGCCTCAAGCAGTCCACCCACCTTGGCCTCCCAAAGTGTTAGGATTACAGGCATGGGACACCTTGCCTAGCCTTTGTTTCCACTTTTTTACTATAATGAAAAATGATGCCATATATATTTTGTGTACATTTTTTTACGTGAACAAAAAGGTATATATAAAACTCTCTTTTATATATACCTAGGAGTGGAATTGATGGATTGTATGGTAACCCTATGTTTAAATTTTTGGCATAGCAAAGTGAAACTTGAAACTAGCAATTCCACTAATACCGTTTATTTATATGATATTTCCAGAAGAGGCAGATGAAAACAGAGGAAAAGCAGATCACTTCTTGTGTACCACTGAGGCTGAGAGCCAGGATTGGCTGCAGTTGGGCATGTTGGAAATCTTTGTGGTAACGGAACTGTCCTAAAAGTGGATTGTGGTGATGGTTGCAGAATCCTATGCAGTGATTAAAAATCATTGAGCTGTAGCCTTACAATGAGTGGACTTTATTGTATTGAATTGTACCCCAATAAAGTTGTTATAGAATGTTAAACCATAAAAACAAACCCCCAAACACAGCAATGAGGCAGTTAGTGTTTCCCTGGGATCAGCTCAGGTGACAGTTGCATTGTGCAAAATGATTCCTGTGACCCAGGGCATGATTAATGTTTACATAATGCTTTCCTGCAGCCTTGGAGGGCAGGTAACTTGCACCTTGAAACCTGAAGGTCTTGCTAGTGTCGCTTGTAATCAAGGTAAAGTCGTTGTGTAAATAATCAAGATGTGAGTAAATTTACGGAGATGCCAAGTAAATGAAGGAGGTGACCCACCACCGCGAGACTGAATCTGAGAGGAGCGTGATGGAAGTCATCCAATCCAAAACCGCCGGAATAGAGACCTTGCCAATGGATGGGTTTAAAAAACGAAAAATGCATATCACAGAAACGAAACGAGCATCCGTTATAGGATCCAGTTTATGGTCAACACGGGGACGTCCACCCAATAGTGTGTGTCTGCAGGAGGGGCCAGTGTGTGCTGCTGCGTTTTGTGTGTGATGTGGAATGTACTGGTTCTTGAGGACATGGGGGCACTGGCTTTTATTTTCCACAGCTGTCTTTTTAAATCTAGAAGAGAAAAGCTCAGGGCTGCAGGAGGGTCGTGGTGTTGAATGTGCTGGCCTTCTGCAGGGCCCGCCTGTGTGTGTGTGTTTGGGGGTGGGGGGATCAGCTCCTGCTCTGGCTGTTAGGGTGCGAGTTAAACCCTGGAGGTCCTCGTTCCTCGTCTGTAGAATGGGGTGAGAGCAGCGCCTTTCTTACAGGTGGATGACGAGGGTTACAGCAATTAACACACGCACTAGCACTAGGTAAGACTGAAGAAAAACTCACTGGATCTACAGCTGTGCCAAGGCAGCTCAGTTCCAGGACCAGGGGACACAGCACGAAGGAAACAAAACGGATGGATCCTGCTCCCCAGAGGGGAAGGGTGGAGGTGAGGAAGAAGGGAAGACCGAGGCCGCACAGGCGGACAACGGTGGAGGGCACTGCGCGATGGAGAGGAGCCTCCGCCCAGGGAGGTGTGGAAGAGGCGGCGCTAGGGCGCACGGAGCTGTAGGGGAAAGGCGGGTGCGGGGGCTGCAGGGGCTGAGCAGGAGGCTGGGCGAGGACCGTGCGTACCCCCAGCAGCGGCAAGAAGGAGACAAACCTGGATAGTGGGCCGGTTTGCTGCAGCCTCAGCTTCTGGTTTGTGTTCAGGAAAAGCCCGCGCTCAGTTTCATCTCAGCGACTCCCAGGAGCCAGCGCAGATCGCGCTGCACCCGTTTGTCGTCCTCCGCTCCCGCCTTGGGGCAGCGGCATCTCCGCGACTTCCCCGTGTCCGCGCTTTCTTCCAGGGCTTGGCAACGGGAAAGTGTCTAACAGCGGTTCAAGGAATCGCCTCTGGGCTGCAGCGGAGCGGGGACATCCCTTGGGAACGGCAGCGCGTCCTCTGGTCGCGCCCAGGAACTTCCCGAACCTGCGAGTCCGATCGCGGGAGTCCCCCAGGCCGACGCCGGCCCAGCTCGCTCGCAGCTCGCCCTGGGAGAGAACCTGGAGCCCCTGCGGCTGACCCGTAGCCAGGGGTCCCCTGCACCTTCTCGAAACGGCTGCAGGGAGACCTGCCCGGCGCGCCTGGGAGTAAGGCAGCGCCGCAGTCCCTCTCGCTGAGCGGGATCTGCCCCTGTCTGTTGGACCTCTCCAGGGCCATGGGTGGGGGTGGTACTGTCTCCGCGGCAGCCCTCACCCAGTTCCAGGCGCCGCCTCCCTGGATGGGCCAGCTGTTGGAGAGGGCCATCTCCTCTCAGAGTTGGTCTGAGCACGGAAGAGAGCCTGGCCCAACCCACCTGTAGGTTACACTGTGTGTTGGATGGGGTGAGGCTGGAGCTCAGAGAGGGACAGCGGTGCTGAAGAGCTGCCGTGGTGGCATCCTCCCTCTGCAGGCTTTCTGGAGAAGGCGCCTCTGAGCAGATGGGTCTTCAGACCCAGCTCCCTGTGAGCTGTAAGCCTGTGTGGGCAGCAACCAGTCAGGCAGCCCTTCACCTGTGACTGGGAGGTCGCGCTGGGCTTGGGTTTCCTGGAGGTTTCACCCTGGGCATGGGCCTGGGAGTGCCAGGGCTGTCTGTGAAAACCTCTAGAGGAGTTTCCTAGGGCTGCCAGAACCAAATAGCACAGCCTGGGGCTTCAACAATACGTATTAATTTTCTCCCAGGTCTGAGGCTGCGAGTCCGAGGTCAAGCCACTGGCAGGCTTGTTTCTTCTGAGGTTTCTCTTTTTGGTTTGCGGGTAGACGCTGCTGGCTGTTTCCACACACGGTTTATTTGTTTTTTGAGACAGAGTCTCGCGCTGTTGCCCAGGCTGGAGTGCAGTGATGCAATCTCACCTCACTGCAAACTTTGTCTCCAGGGTTGAAGAATTCTCCTGCCTCTGCCTCCCAAGAAGCTGGGATTACAGGTGTGTGTCACCAGGCCCGGCTAATTTTTGTATTTGTAGCATAGACAGGGTTTCCCCACATTGGCCAGGCTGGTGTTGAACTCCTGGGCTCAAGCAATCCTCCCACCTGGGCCTCCCAAAGTGTGGAATTACAGGCATGAGCCACAGTGCCTGGTCCCACACGTAGTTTTTGTGCACATGCACCCCGGTGTCTTTTTGTGTCCAAATTTCCTCTTCTTATAAAGGACGCCAAATTAGTTTGGGGCCTACCCTGGTGACTTCAGTTTAGTGTAATCACCTCTTTAAAGGCCGTATGTCCAAATACAGTCCTATTTTGAGGTCCTAGGGTTCAGATCTCTAAGATATGAATTATTTTGGAGGAAGGGGTGGGAAACAATTGAGCCCTAGCAAGATCTTTCAGGCCTCCAGTCTGCAGCTGAGCAGTAAGGCACAGTCCAAACTGCAAAGGGAGACTCTGGGGAGTTTCAAAAGTGGCATCTTCCTGGCCGGGCAGTGGCTCACACCTGTAATCCCAGAACTTTCGGAGGCCGAGGCGGGCCAATCACAAGGTCAAGAGATTGAGACCTCATCTCTACTGAAAATACAGAAAAATTAGCCGGGCGCCGTGGGGCGCGCCTGTAGTCGCAGCCACTCGGGAGGCTGAGGCAGGAGAATGGTGTGAACACAGGAGGCGGAGCTTGCAGTGAGCCAAGATTGTACCACTGCACTCCAGCCTGGGCAACAGAGCGAGACTCCGTCTCAAAAAAAAAAAAAAAAAGTGGGAGCTGATTTGTTTTTCTAAGACCACCAGAGCGAGCACAAAAGAACCAGCGAGTAGGCAAGGCTAAAAGCAAAACTGCAAATTTATTCTTTGGTCATCTAGCTCCAGAGAAAAAGGTATGGGGGTGAAGTCTGTTGGCCTCCGGCAAAGGAGGCCGAGAGAGTCACCCAGTAGAGCTCTCGGGCAGAGTTCCTAATGCAGTCCCGACAAAGGTAGGGGCTGAGGAAGCCCGCCCCGTGCATCTGCCGGGAGTGGCTTTTCTAGGAGTGGAAGGTCAATAGGCGGGGCACGGACGCGTCAGGGGAGGGGGGGGAAGGCGCCGCAGGTGCCACCAGGTAAATCTTGATCTCTTCGGATTGACATCACCTGGCGCATGCCTGGTTGGTCTGCACCTTCCCGGGCGCCAGCTGCATCCTCGCGCACACGGGGAAAAGTTGGTGATGAAAAACCCGGAAATGCACCATCTTGCCTCCCTTCGTCAAAACAGGAGCCTCTTGTGCCGCCTTAGGCTGGAGGTGGAAGGAAGTCATCTTCTGGGTCCTCTTTTGCTGGTTGTTTCAGCATCCAGGAGGAGAAAGCGTGTTGGTGCTGCCTTTGCCCATTTGGAAAGCCATCTGGATTCATTTCCAGTGTTGTGTGTTTCTGGAAGCGATGTATACCCAGGCCGAGGGCAAGTTTAGGGACCTGTTCTGTTACCACAGGCCAGCCACTCCCATCTCTCAGCCTGTTTTCACATCAACAAGATGAGGGTGAATGAGATGATCTCAAGGGTCCCTGCTGGCTCTAAACTCTCAGCTTTCCTGTCCCTGAGATTTGTCCTGTTTCTAAGATCTCTGCTGAATATCCTGCCCTTCAGCAGAGTGAGTGAAGGCCAAGATAAAGAGCTAGTTTTCTGGGCTGTTCTTCAGTACAGGTGGAGAAGGTGGCCCATGTGACTGAGATGGGGCACCCACCCCCAAACGCCCCCCCACTGGCATCCCCCCCCCCCCACATAGCTCTTCCTCCTGACTCCTTGACCTGTAGAGCCCTCGGCCTGGGCCACAGCAGGAGCTCACAGTTGTCTGTCATCAGAGTCATTCCACGGCTGGCTCAGCTGCTCTGGGCTGGGGCAAAGCTGGCCACTGTCTCAGAAGGACTTGTAGGGTGTTCCAGAAGACAGGGAGGGCCCTGGGTAGACTGGGCCCTGCTTACTCCTCTCAGGACAGAGTCTGGGTAAGTTGGCCAGAAGAGCCATTGACATCATTTGAGCTGGCCCGCAAAGATGAGAGCTCAAGGAGTAAAAGTGCAGATTGGTATAAATTGTCACAGTGTACTGGAGGGGGCCTCTGGGGTCACTTGGTCAAATGCCCACAGCGTCTTCTGGGGAAACCAGGAGTTGGAGGCTGTGCTGCCTGTGGGCCTCCCCCTCTGCTCTAGTCTCTTGGGAGGTGGGGTGGGGTGAGAAGGTTCCTTATCTCTGTCCTATCTGGAATCTCTTTCCTCCTGATCACTGGACTTCTAGGCCCTGAGTTTAAAACGCCGGTTTTCCCCCCCAGGCATAGGCTAATCAAACTCCTGCATTGATTTCTGCTCAGGATTGGCCTGCACAGGCCCTTCTTTAGTCTTTAAACTTATCCATGTCATTAATTTCATTTGTCTGTTCCCTGTTATGCACACACTCAGTCATCCCCACTCCCCGTGTCTGCCCTGTGACCAGGGCTGTGCTTGCTCCAGCACCTGGGTCTGTGAGGGTGCTGGCGCCTCTAGACATCATTCTCGGCCTCCTCTCATTTTTGCCCACTGGAATCTCTGGGTTCATCCACATGGCTGCCCACCCTCATTGACGATGCACGTCCTGGTCCCCCTACACGTGGGGGTTTCTTAGGGACGTCCCAGGGGGGACCTTGCTGGGTCCAGAAGCCACAACTTGTGCTCACTTTTTGGTCATCTGCCTCCTGCTGCCTCTCTCACGTTTAGAACCTGCCCCCTGGCGGCTCCCTTCTTCCCTCACGCGTCCTCACCCCTTTCTCCTCCGTCTGGAGCGGCCTCCCCAGCCCTGCACCTAGTGTGGGTTTGGGAAAATCCCTGCATCCTTCTGAGCTCAGGGCATAGGCCAAAGCCTTGGTCCACCCGCGATGGCGCCCCCTGCTCCCTGCAGTTCTACGCTGGTGGGGCTGTGAGCGTGCGCTACCATGGCCAGGGTGCTATCATTTCACTCAGCCATGTCTAGAGGGTGGGGTGTCACCCTTGGGTGCCAGCTCAGGACCACAGAGACGGAGGACCCTGGGACAGGGATGCTGGGAGCACGGTTGCCTGCTCCAGGGAGGCCCAGACCTGTCTGCCCAGGTCCTCCTCATACAAGTCCCAGTCCTGCGGACACCTGACAGTAACCACCGTGGGTCTTCGGGAGACAGCCCAACCTCCCAGCACCCAGAAATTCGGTCCTGGGTGTGGCTGTGGGTGGAGGCGAGAGCCTCGCCCACGGGGACATTAGGCCTTGGGCACTTCCCCGCTGCAGCCCCTGCCCTGCAGCGCCACCTGGCGGGCGCCTGGATGTGGTTTTTGAGGGCCTCACAATTGCGGTCCATCCTCTCTACCCACAAGTGTTTCTTAGCACCCTCGACGAGCCCCTTCCTCGCACGTCCCCAACGCCGTCCTCAGCGGGGCCTCTGCTGAGCCTCTCGCAGTGGAAGCTCCTACGCGGTCCTCCTGGGCCGGCCGGCGCTGCCGCCACGCACCTTACTCTCTTTACTGTCGCCATCCCCCTGCAGTCCACATTGACACACCTCACTCTCTTTAGTGTCGCCAGCCCCCTGCAGTCCATGCTGTTATTATCCCCATGTGACAGATCAGGACGCCCATGCACAGAGGCTGGCCGCCTTGCCAAGGGCTCCAGGTCGGAGGCTGGAGTACAATGCACCCCACTCCCTTCTCTCCTCCACCGGCACTGGATTCGTCTGTACGGCCACATCTCTGGCTACTTCAGACCCATGTGAAGGCACAGGTTACTCAAGAAAAACAGACAAGGCCGGGCGCGGTGGCTCAAGCCTGTAATCCCAGCACTTTGGGAGGCCGAGACGGGCGGATCACGAGGTCAGGAGATCGAGACCATCCTGGCTAATACGGTGAAACCCCGTCTCTACTAAAAATACAAAAACTAGCCGGGCGAGGTGGCGGGCGCCTGTAGTCCCAGCTACTTGGGAGCTGAGGCAGGAGAATGGCGGAAACCCAGGAGGCGGAGCTTGCAGTGAGCTGAGATCTGGCCACTGCACTCCAGTCCGGGCGACAGAGCGAGACTCCGCCTCAAAAAAAAAAAAAAAAAAAAAAGAAAAACAGACAAAAAGCCGCTCTTTCCCGGGCTGGTTGGGATCGTGGCTCTCTGCTGCCCTCCAGTGGCCGCTGGTTTTCCTGGGTAGGGAAGGGCGCTGACCTCACTGACAGCAGCCGATACTCCTGTAGGGTGTTGGAGGGTCAGACTATGGAGCACAATGTGGTCAGGACAGATCCGAGGCTTTATGTTTGGGAGAAGCCAGCTTGGTTTTCATACATTACACAAACACATACACAGTCTTTCCAAATGCAGGGGCCAAACAGTGTTTAAATTTAATATTTAAAAAAACTTTATGTTTTATTTATTTATAGAGCCGGGGTCTCGCTGTGTTGCCCAGGCTGGTCTCGAATGCCTGGGCTCAAGTGATCTGCCCCCCTCAGCCTCCCAAAGTGCTGGGATTACAGGCATGAGCCCCCTGCCCAGGTGAAAGTTAAAAACTTTTAATTTTTAAAGACAGGGTCTCTGTGTTGCCCAGGCTACAGTGCAGTGACATGATCATAGCTCACTGCAACTCCAAGCTCTTGGGCTCCAGTGATCCTCCCATCTCAGCCTTCCAAGCTGCTGGGATTACAGGCATGAGCCACCAGGCTTGGCTTAAAACAATTTTTCATATTCACACAGGCAAAGAAAACATTGACCTACCTGATTGAAATGCAGATTCATCGCATGTATGCCCCCAAATCTCCCCAGAAACTGAACGGACCATTTAATAGCAAAGGATTAGGTATGGTAGTTGGCAAAAACCTGGCCTGTTAGCATTTTAAACTATTAATTATAGAAAATTTCCAGCATACACAAAAATGAAGCAAGTATCACAAAGTCCCATGTCACCTAACACGCAAAAGGTTCCCGTTTTGAAACCTGGCAGTAACAGCTTTTTCCGTTTTTTTCTTCATTACTTCAAATTTATGACATTGGGGACTAGAACATCCTGCCGCTATCTCCACCTGGTTACAGAGGTGCGCGGAGGAAGGGCGTCTACACCGTTGCCTTCCCGCCTCGACCATCGCCACCTAGGAAGGACTGAACCCACCTCACTTGCTGTAGACACTGGGGCTGACCACCTTGGCACAGAGCCCGTCCACTGGAGAACTGTGTGCTGCCAAATGGAATCTCTGATCCCACGCAAGCGTGGGGCCGACGGCGAGTTCCAACGACTTTTTTTTTTTTTTTGAAACCCGTTGGGAAAAGTGGAGGAGTCTCAACAAG